>NW_026712390.1:2157419-2358853 GCF_030504385.1 Musca domestica | reverse complement strand
ACAATTGTTAATATCCTTAAATAGATTTTTATTTACTAAAAGCCAAAAGTTGTTGCTTTGTGCAAATATTTTCCGCATTCTCGGTCTCTCTCTGTGTTACAAACTAGCGAAAAAGTTGTAGAAAAAAACATTTCTAGTTTTCACCAGGGCAGGCAAAAAGTTTTTCCAAAAACGAGGAGGTTAACTTGCCAACATGGCTATCATTGCAGCAAGTCTCTAACCTCCACCTCTCCTCCGCCTAGGAACTAGGACTACAGCTCAGTGATTTTGTGAGTGTAAAATAGATAAAATTCTAAACACTTTTTCCCCGGTTAATTCTCCGGCTACTTCCATAGCCGGAGAGCGAAGTTATTTTGAGTTTCGGTTTAATTGTTTTTAACTCAACAAAAAAAAAAAAAATAAAACAATCCCTATTTCCTGTTAATTGCTAAACGATTTAAAGGGTTTGCCTGGCATTGTGAAAAAAAAAAGTTTTTTTGTTTTTGTTTTAATTTTCCTTGTTTTTATTGTTGTTGTGTGGGTGTGTGGCACAAAAGTTTTACCCATTTTGTTATAGTCATCAGCGGCAGCCCAACACATATGATTTAGGGAAAAATACTTTTATTCATTGGCATTGTTCATTTAATGGATATGAAAAAGTTGGTAGAGATTTTTTTGCATTTTTTTTTCTTTAATTCAAATCCTATTTAGAATTTCAAATGTTGTTGCAAAAGCCAATTAACAAATTCGCCAATTTTGGAAATTTCCATGGAACAAAAGCGGATTATTTCCATGTTAATGGCTTTTAAAATATTCATATGTGTTGGCCGCCACATGGAAATGGTTATGATTTCCGCTCATTTGGGGCGATAATGAGCGAGCAGTGTGGGAGAGTGGTTGGAGAGAGATTAAATGCCGAGGAGTGACAGTAAAAAGGAATTTTAGTATATCGCGGATTTAAAAAAAAAATCAAAGTATTAAAATATATTTTTATAAATGCCAATAAAAATGAGCTTTTTTCAAAATATTTTTATTTTAGCTATCAATTGGTTTTTTAATAAAACTTAGAACACCAAAAATTGTAGATTTTGTAAAAAATTTTGTAGTTTTTTAAATATTTTGTCAAGATGTTGATAATCTTGCGATATTTAAAAAAAGGTATCAATAATAGTGAATTTTTTTAAAATTATTAAAAAAACGGTAGTTGACACCAAAAATCTTAGATATTAAAATCTTAGATATTAAGAATTAAAAATAATTTTTAAGGCAACAAAAAATCGGAATTTTTTACAAAACCAACTTTCAAGACCTTAAAAGAAGTATTTTGGTTCTACAAAAAGTATTAAAATTAAATATTATTATAATTCAAAACCCATTAAAAATTCACGCCTCAGATGTAAATTCAAAATTTACATTTCAAATAACTTCAAAAAAACACACATTTCAAATGTCCTGTTTCAGACATCCTTAAAAAAACTACGCTTCGAATATACTTTAATAATTCACGGGCTTCAAAAATCCACTACTCAGATAAACTTTTAAGACCCTAATTTTAGATATCCTTTAAAAACCCGTTTTCACATATCCTTTACAAAATCTTTTAAAAAAATCGGATATGCTTTAAAAATCAATATCTCGGATATCCTTGAAATTTGACATTTCAGCTTAACTTTGGAAAAACAGATATCCTTTTAAATTTACTTTTTAAATTATCTTTTCAGATATCCTTTGAACATTGAAACTTCAAATATTCTTTACAGAATCTACGTTTCCAATATCGTTTAAGAATGCACGTTTCATAATTGCTTTAAAAATGCATGCTTCATATATCCTTTGCAAAACCCACGTTTTAAATATTCGTTAAAAAGGCACTTTTCATATATCATTTTAAAATTCACGTTTCAGATATTGTTTGAAAATCTTAATGTAGACGTCCTTTAAAAATCAATATTTCTTTAGAAATCCTCTTTGTAAAAAATCCTTTAAAAATTTATGTTTCTGTTATCCCCAAAAATTACAGATATTAATAATCCTTTGAAGGACCTTATAAATCCACGCTTGTCACTTTGTAGATCCTTTAAAAAATCCACACTCGTCACTTTAAAGGCCCTTTAAAAAATCTACGCTTGTCACCTTGAAGGTCCTTTAAAAAATCTACGCTTGTCACCTTGAAGGTCCTTTAAAAAATCCACGCTTGACACGTTGAAGGTCCTTTAAAAAATCCACGCTTGACGCCTTGAAGGTCCGTTAAAAAATCCATGCTTGAAGCCTTGAAGGTCCTTTAAAAAAATCCACGCTTGACGCTTTGAAGGTCCTTTCAAGGTCCTTTAAGAAATCCACGCTTGACGCTTTGAAGGTCCTTTCAAGGTCCTTTAAAAAATCCACTCTTGACGCTTTGAAGGTCCTTTCAAGGTCCTTTAAGAAATCCACGCTAGACGCCTTGAAGGTACTTTAAAAAAATCCTCGCTTGTTACTTTGACTGACTTATAAATTCACGCTTGTGACTTTGAAGGTCCTTTAAAAATCCACGCTTGTCACTTTGAAGGTTCTTAAAAAAATCCACGCTTGTCGCTTTAAGGTTCTTCCATCATTAGCATCTTGAGGGTCCTTTAAAAATACAAGCTTGACGCCTTGAAGGTCCTTCCACCCTTGGCACCTTGAGTGTCCTTTAAAAATCTACGCTTAACGCCTTGAAGGTCCTTCCACCCTTGGTACCTTGAGTGTCCTTTAAAAATCCTTTAAACATCTTGAAGATCCTCTAGAAATCCTCGCTTATCCTCGTGAAGGTCCACAATTTTTTTCAAACCACACTTGATGCCGTAAAGGTCTTTTAATTTTTTTCTTTAAATAAATCAAAGCTTCATATCGTGAAGGTCCTTAAAAAAATTATTTATAAAAACCACACGTTTTACACATTATATGTTCTTTATTTTATTTATTTATTTTTTTGAATGTCTGTTATTTTTTTTTTGAAAAATCACCTCCTGATAACTTAGAGGTCCCTTTAAAATGTTTCTTTAAAAATTCTCCTTTAATAACGCGAAGATCCTTTAAAATTTTTCTTTAAAAATCAAGGCCTGATACAGTTCTTTTAAACGACAGGTTTGATACCGTGAAGGTCCTTTCAATTTTTTCTTCAAAAAATTCAGGTTTGAAAACTTAAAGGTCCTTTTAAAATGTCTTTAAAATATCAACCATTGTTTCATTAAAATTCGTTTAACAAATCCACCACTGGTTCCTTTTTACTTTTTTGGATGTCCGTTACTTTTTTTCAAAAATCACCTCCTGATAACTTGGAGGTTCCTTAAAAATGTTTCTTTAAAAATCCTCCCTTGATACCGGGAAGATCCTTTAAAATGTTTTTTTTAAAAATCAATGCTTGATATAGTTCTTTTAAAACACAGGTTTGATACCGTGAGGTCCTTTCAAATTTTTCTTCAAAAAAAATCAGGTTTGAAAACTTAAAGGTCCTTTAAAAATGTCTTTAAAATATCAACCATTGGTTCCTTAAAATTCATTTAAAAAATCCACCACTGGTTCCTTAAAAGTCCTTTAAAATATTTTTGTCCCTTGAAAAATGTCCTTAAACCCTGAAGGACTTCACAATATTTTATTAAAAAATTCATGTTTGTGTCCTAAATAAAAAGCCTTTGTGGCCTTGAAGATTCTCTAAACGCTTATAGCCTGAAGGTCCTTTAAAAACTATTGCTCGTTCGCGTATCCTTTGAAAAAAAAAAATTTTTTTTGAAAAACTTTGTTTTTTTGTCCTTTAAAAAAATAATTCTTTAAAAATTCTAATTTAGTCGATCCTTGGAAATATTTTTCCTTATAAAAATAAACGTTAGTGGATCCTTTGAAAAAATATTTTTTTTTTTAAATTGACTTTTTTTGTTGGTGCTTTGAAGTGTTTCCCTTATAGAGTCTCTTTTTGTAGGTGCTTTGTACTTATTTTCTTGTTGTTGTCCTTTAAAATAATAATTCTTTAAAAATTCTAATTTAATCGATCCTTTGAAATGTTTTCCCTAAAAAAAATCCACGTGTGTGGATCCTTTGAAAAAATATTTTTTTTTAAAAAAAATGACTTTTTGTTGGTCCTTTGAAGTGTTTCCCTTATAAAAGCCCTTTTTGTAGGTGCTTTGCATTTTTTTTTTTTTCCAGAGAAATACGTTTTGTGTTAGTCCTTTAAAATCTCTTCCTTAGGAAAGCCTATTTTTGTGGGCGATAAAAATCCACTTTTAAAGCTGAAAAGTATGCTTCAAAACTTAGGAAAATATTTTTCTAAAATCCACATTTGAAGCTTTGAAATAAATATCCACGCTTGAAGCTGAGATGACCCATTAAAAAAATGTCCGTTACAGATAAAGATGGCGGAATGACCATTAAAGAAATATCCTTTAAATCCAGTTATTGAACCTGAAATGGTTACTGAAAAAAAAATATCCTTTAAAAATCCCCACAAGTGACTACGATAGTCCTTAAAAATATGCTTTTAAACACTGAGATGATCTTTAAAAAAATATCCTTCAAAGAGGGGGTGGCTCAATAAAAATTTCCAAAAATTTTCAAAAAATTTCCTTGAAAAATCCCTTTAATTCGGAAAAATTTACATCCTTCGCCTTAAAGTAGGACAAGGCTTTGTTTTAATTTTTTTTTTTGATCCGGTTGATGACCCACACAGATATAAAGCTGGCTGCCTTAGCATTGGCCATGTTCATTTATTTTACTAAAATAGCCGACATTGTGGCATCGCCCTCTACATCGCTTACAACACACAAGAACATCCTTCTTCTAGCTACAAATATTTTTTTTCTTGGCCATCCATGGAAATTTTTGTATTTCCATTCTAAAAACAGCTTTCCCTAAGAAATAAAAACAATATTCATTATTATCGGATGAGGATGCTGCCGCTGACGACGAGGATGATGATGATGATGACGACGATAATGTTGATTATCCCTGGGGGGGATTATGAAGTTGTTAAACTCTTTAGAATGCATTTTGTATTGTGTAAAGCCAACGCAAGGATCGAAAGGATAACGTTCGGTTTTGAGCTTGAATGTCTTGTAAACAGTCTATTTTAGTCGTTTTTCTTTCATATTCTTCCTCCTCTGCTGCTATTCGCCTTATCGAAAAGGTAATCTCTGATTGAAGAGCCAGTTATGGCCGACGAACACACAAAAAAAGGGCAAGGTTTTATCTGTCCGGGGACACAAGGAAACACAAATAGACCGAAAAAATTGCTCTAAAGTAGATATGATAATCACAATCTGAGAAGCTATTAAAGTTTATTGATTTTCCTATTCATCTAACGGGGGGATGGAGAAGGAAGGGAGGGAAGGGGGTGACAGGATGTTGGCCATAAAGTAGGTGAGTGAACAATGGTGAGTTCTGTTTGTGCTTCTCGTTTGGAAGGTCTACGTAAATAGAGATAAGAAATTCTGAAAATATTGTGTGTGTGTGTGTGTGTGTGTTTGTGTGTGTGGGTGATAGTAAATTTGAGATGAGACATAAAAATCGTATTATAAGTTAAATGTTAATAGACATTTCCTTTGATGGGGTATTAAGTATTGATTATTTCACGAAAGGCTTAGAAATTACAATATTTTGAAGGTCTTCAAAAAATTCTTAAAAAAAAATACGCTAGTGGCCCTGAAAGTCCTTTAAAGAATTGTTATAAAAAAAAATACGTTTCTTGCCCTGAAGGTCCTTTGATAAATATTCTTAAAAATCAATTTTTTTGTAACAACACTTGGTCTTAAAAAATATATATATTTTTATTAAATCCATGTGTGTTTAAAAATATTCTGAGGCCCTTAAAGTCCTTGAAAATATTTTTAAACAATTATTTCTTAAAAAAAAATCACGATTGAAAACTTTAAGGTCCTTTTAAAATGTCTTTAAAATATCAACCATTGGTTCAATAAAATTCGTTTAAAAAATCCACCACGGGTTCCTTTTTATTTTTTTTTTTTTTGAATGTCTGTTATTTTTTTGAAAAATCACCTCCTGATAACTTGGAGGTTCCTTAAAATGTTTCTTTAAAAATCCTCCCTTGATACCGGGAAGGTCCTTTAAAATTTTTATTTAAAAGTCAAGGCTTGATACCGTGAAGTTCTTTTAAAAAACAGGTTTGATACCGTGAAGGTCGTTTAAAATTGTTCTTCAATAAAGTCCACGTTTGACATCTTGAAGGTCCTCTGAAAATGGCTGCTTAAAATTCCTTTTAAAAAATCCACCACTGGTTCCTTAAAAGCCCTTTAAAAAATCCACCACTGGCTCCTTAAAAGTCCTTTAAAGAATTTTTGACGCCGTGAATGTTTTTTAAAAAATGACCTTAAGCCCTCAAGGACATTCACAATATTTTATTAAAAAATGCATGTTTGTGTCCTAAATAAAAAGCGTTTGTGGCTTTGAAGATTCTCTAAAATTCCATGCTTGTACACTGAAGGTCCTTTAAAAACTATTGCTTAAAAATTTGCGCATCCTTTATAGAAACGTTTTTTTCAAAAACTCCGTGTTGTCCTTTAAAAATATAATTCTTTAAAAATTCTAATTTAGTCGATCCTTGGAAATATTTTTCCTTACAAAAATCAACGTTTATGGATCCTTTGAAAAATACATATTTTTTTAAATTGACTTATTGTTGGTCCTTTGAAGTGTTTCCCTTATAAAGTCTCTTTTTGTAGGTGCTTTGTACTTTTTTTCTTGTTGTTGTCCTTTAAAAAAATAATTCTTTAAAAATTATAATTTAATCGATCCTTTAAAATGTTTTACCTTAAAAATCCACGTGTGTGGACCCTTTGAAAAAATATTTTTTTTATTTCAAAGGTCCTTAAAAACATTTTCAAAAAATCACAATTGAAAGTCCTAAGAAGAATTTCTATAAAAACCACGTTTGTCAACAAACCCCCATGAAGGGCCAATGAAAAATATTATTAAAAATCCGTATTTGTAACAAAGTCTCTTGGTGTCTAAAAAATGAATTAAAAAAAAAAATCAAGTGTGTTTAAAAATATTCTGCGACCTTTAAAGTCCTCAAAATATTCCTAAACATTTTTTTAAGTTCACGATTGAAAATTTATATTTATGAAAATCCCCTTATATAGCCTCGAGAGATTCTTTGACAAATATTATTCTTTTTATATCCTAAGCCATATGGCTAGAGAGGGTATATATCATTTAATACGGCCAAAACGTGCTCCATATACAAAGTGAGATAAAAAAAACTGCAACAAAGTCAAAGAGCATAATTTTTGTTTATTTTTTTAATTTTATTGAATGAAAGCACGAATTGTGGCCTTTAAACGGCCAGTGAAACCATCACACGCTGCCCAAATGTTGCTCTGTGGTATTTTGGTCGAAATGAAGCGAGGAACCTCATATTGTAACCATTCTTGGCTGGCGCGTGCTGAGTGCGATGGTGCTGAGTACTGTTGGAATGGTCGCAGCCCTGTTGGTCTACGGTACAAATATTTGCATGCCCAGGGCTTTAAAACACCTTCCAGAATATTTTCGCAATAATATTCGGCATTTATTCTAATGCGAAGGACAATTAATACAAGCGGAGAGCGACCATCGGCTTTTATGGCGGCCCACAGCATCACCATGGCCGGCGCTTGAGTTCTGGGGGCCAACCGAAGGTGTACATTTTCAGCTGACGGCCCACACCATCACCATGGCCGGCGCTTGAGTTCTGGTGGCCAACCGAAGGTGCATATTTTCAGCTGACCTCTTTGGCAAGTAAACACCATCACTCTGTTTGTTTACAAACTGCTGGATAACGCGAGAGAACCATCGGAGAAAACCAAATTCGTCAGTTCACCGCTTTCGGCCAAGCGAAGCAACTCTTTAGCTCTATTTAGTCTATTTTCTTTCCGTTGCGGTGTAAGTTGTTGCACTTTTTGGAATTTCAATGGCTTTACGCCGAGGAGCTCATTTTTCAATATTTGCATATCTCAATATTTCCATCAACACAATATATGTTATAACAAGTAAAAAAACATTAAGTTCGGCCGGGCCAAACTTTCAATACCCTCCACCTTAGGGTAAAGGAAACATTAGAAGAAATGTGGCAAAAAACCATTAAAATGCCGAATATCGGGAGGTACCGCTATATGGGGGCTATACCAACTCGTGGACCTACACATGCAATGTTTCGCCAAAGGAGCTAGAACCCATTATGACCTACAAATACCAATTCAGACAAATCCGTGAAAAAATGTGACAAAAATCATCAAATTACCGAACATCGAGAGGTACCGTTATATGGGGGCTATACCAAAACGTGGACCTATAATTACAATGACTCGCCACACGAACTGGAACCCATTATAATCTACAACTACCAATTTTCAGAGAAATTCTTGAAAAAATGTATCAAAAATCAACAAAATATCGAATATTGGGAGGTACCGTTATATGGGGACTATATCAAAACGTGGACCTATACATACAATGTTTCGCCACACGAATTAGGACCCATTATGATCCCTAAATACCCATTTTTAGACAAATCAGTGAAAAAATGTGACAAAAACCATCAAAATACCGAATCTCGGGAGGTACCGAGATGTATGGGGGCTATACCAAATCATGGACCCATATATGCAATGTTTCGCCACCGGAGCTGGAACCCATTATGACCTACAAATACCAATTTTCAGGCAAATCCGTGAAAAAATGTGGCATAAATCATCAAAATACCGAATATCGGGAGGTACCGTTATATGGGGACTATACCAGAACGTGGACCGATATATCTCATTTTCAATACCAACCATCCTAGACACAATACAAATTGCTCTGCTAAATTTTGGCGCTCTACGTCAAATAATGTGGGCTGTATCGTGATTTCAACAGACAGGCGGACAGACGGACAGACAGACAGACAGACAGGCGGATAGACAGACAGACGGATATCGTTAAATCGACTTAGAATTTTATGCTGATTATGAATATATATACTTTATTGGGTCTACGACGAATATTTAAGGATGTTACAAACGGAATGACAAAGTAAATATACTCTCCTTTCCAAGGTAGAGGGTATAAAAATGGTAGATATCGGATCATCCTTCTGGTACAGCCCCCATACATAGGGTTCACGACTTTGAACAACAAAACGCTCAAGAAAAAAGCGAAATAAGCCTTCAACTGTCTTCAAACTTCGCACATATTGAATATGGATGAATATGAATTTTATGATTTCGCATAAAAAAATTTAAATTATTAAACATTGGCTGATGGCATTCTTTAAAAAATATACTTTCTTTCTAGGGTCCTTTAAAAACATGTGCTTTAAAATCTACGATTTTCGAAACCACCTCCGGTCTAAGTCCACGTTTTGGTATAGCCCTCCCTATTTTTGTTATTTTGGTGATTTAAGCTTCATTATCACCGAAAATGTTTTAAATTTGCTATTTGAAATTCGCTATGGAGACTACAGCCTATGACAGAAAATTGTCTGTGCATAATGGTAAGCACCCTATATAATGGTATCTCCCTATATTCGGTATTTTGATGATTTTAGGTACATTATTCACCAATTTTTTTTTTCAAGTTTCGCATTTGAATCTTCTAATGTCTTATGGCAAAAGTTGCCTATGCAGGTCCACGTCTACGTATGGACCCCAATATAATGGCTACATTCGGTATTTTTAAGATTTTAACAGAATTTTTAAGGATTTTATTATTATTTTTTTTTTAAAAATTGCCAAATTTATTCCAATTGATGGAGGATACTCTAAGTTCGGCCCGGCCGATCGTTCAGCTTTTTTACTTGTTTTTTTTTTTTTTTTTTTTCACAAAAAATTAACATTTTTTGCTGCTTAAGATTATTATTATTTATTTCTTTAATTATTTATTTTTATTTATTTATTTTTTTTTTTTTTTTTTTGGAAAATATCCACGTTTCTGGGCCTTTAACTTAAATCTTAAAAATCCGCTTTTGTTGAGATTTAAAAATATATACACATTTCCAAAACACTTTTTGTTGGTAATTCCAAAAAAATATTTTTTTTTTAAAATTTGAATTTTTTGAGCCTTGGAAAAATATTTTTGAAAAATTACTTTTCAAAAATCGTCCTTAAAAAATCACGTTTTTTTTTGGATATTTAAAATTGTTTGTCAAAAAACCACGTTTTTTGGATCTTTATTTTTTTTTTTGTGAAAAATCCACAATTTGTTTTTCTTTAAAATAATTTTCTTTAAAAAAATCCAGGATTTTGCGCCTCTAACAAATTCTTCACTTAAAAATAGCCACGTATCATGGTATTTTTCAAAATATTTGTATTAAAAAATACACGCTTTCTGGATACTTTGAAAAAAAAAAATATTGAAATATTTCACGTTTTGTTCGTCATTGAAAATATTTTTCGAAAATCGAAAAAATCGCTATGAAAAATAATCAATTAAAAAGTCCAATTTAAAAAAAAATCCAATTTAGCTGAACCTTAAAAAATATGTTTTTCTTTTTTTTAATTTTTATGTTTTTTTTTTTTGTATTTCTATGTAATATTTATTTATTATTTATATTTTTTGTTTTATATATAATTTTTTGTATTTTATTTATTTATTTTTAATGAAAACTTAATTTTGAGCCATATCACATGTTGTGTTAGTGCCTAAAAATATGCACTATTTATTATTTTAATTTTGTGAAAATACACACACACATACATCCATCCAAACGAAAATATTTTATTATCATCAAACATAAATATTTACCATAATTCGCATTAATAGTTTTCGTTCTCGTTCTCTTTTTTGTTTGGCTGCCTCGCAAAGTTGAAAACTGGAAACTGCCAAGGAATAATCAAAGCCCGGCAATGTTCATATTTCAAGATAAGCACTCTTCCGATGTGGACTAGCTGTCCTTTTGTGGATTTCACTTTATTTCCAATTTTTTGTTATTTTTTCATTGGCATTATTTTCTTTGGAAAATTTTCCTTTTTTTTCGTCTTTTTTTTTTTTTGGAATATTTACATCATTCACATTATTTTACACTTGAATGGAGAACACCATGGCCAGCCAGCCACCATCGAACACTCCAATAATGACCTTTTTCAGGTCGATTGCCACATTTTTATGATGTCTGACGCCGGCCAAACAAATTGATTATGCATAATTTCCGATTTCGATCGATTCGAACATGGAGAACATTTATTTCCGCCGATTATGAGCTTAACAATGACACTAGAGAGTGACGCACACACACAGACACACACTGAATAATTCAAACTATTTTTTGGGGGAATTTTTTCTTTTTATGGCCCCAAAGTGGGTTCTGCTGGTTATCTCCATTCACCCACTTAAGCTTTGCCAAATGACAGTTGTATTTATTAACTTCTTGGCTTATGGGAAAACTACTTGCAGTGCAAGTCTCTCTCTATTTTTTTGCCAGGATTCCAGACACAACGATATTTTCCGGTGGTGGTTACAAACACAAAAACACTTGGCACAGACAGAAAGGCGTCGAACTTAGTTTCATTGGTGGCACTTGTTTTTTTTTTGGAGAGGGGACTAGCCGAAAACCACACGTGTCCTCTGACGTTAAGGCAAACAAAACCGAAGCGAACACAAGTGAAATACAAATTTCAGCCCGAAAGTATGCTACACATTTTGTGGCTCATAGGATAAGCCGGCAACAATAACAAACAATCTCTGTTTTTTTGCCGGCTAACAAACCGGCAAGTCAAGCCTCCAGATCCTAGTCAATTTAACACGAATCCCCCCCGAAAAAAGTCAGAGGAAAAAAAAATAAACCGCAAACAATTTTTGTTGTGAGTGTTTCGGAAAAAAGAGGTCCTATTTCAGGGGTTACGGCAAATAGAGTAGCCCGAAAAAAAGTTTAGAAACCGAGAAAAATTCGATGCACGAGCGAATCCAAAGGGAACGACCGTCTTCAATGAGCTCTTAGCGGCAACTGACTGAATGGCTATGAAGTAGTGGCAGTTTACGGAAAAAGGAACACATGCCAACACACACACCCTAACAAGTTAGTTACAATTTGAACCGATGTCTGGCATCCTTTCGGTCCCTATCAAAACAACAAAGAAACAAACCCCCACGATGGCCGATATAAGGAAACACACAAACGATTACAACGGCAAAGATACGAATGCCACAGCAACAACCATAACAAAAAAAAAAAATAAATTCCCTCTTCACTCTCCAGTAATGGTCGGGAGCCAGGAGAGTAGTGAGAGGAAATGTAGAACTTCCCAAACCGTTTACTATTACTCTCCACCAGAAATGGCAACCAAAAAAAAAGGGCACATGGCAAGGAATTTTGTAATACAAGCCGGTATAACAGGCAAACACATAAACACACACACACACTCTCACATCCTCATGAATGATGCGAATGACCATAGCAAAACAAAGAAACAGCAAGGAGTGAGAAATGGTTCTAACATGAATGAATTGACCCCCCAAAAAAAAACAACATGTTTTTGGGGAGCCCTCATTCACACACTCATTCATTTTCTTAGTCTCTCTCTTACTCTTCCTCTCACACATCAATGTTCTTACTACACAGCGACAACGACCACCTGTTGTTCATTCATGAAAATTATTGTCAATAAGAAAGCACATGGTTGCTCTCTCTCGTTTTTCTGGCCATTGTTTTGTGGAACATAAATGTGACACAGTTTTTGTAGCATAGAATGAAGAGAAAGAGAGACAGAGAACGCCGGAAGGAAGAGAAATCTTTGAGTGTAAGTTATGGTTACTCTTGATTTAAAAGAGCATGAAACTATTGATTGTTGTACCGAAATCATCCGTGAAAATTGTGTTAAGAGTGAAACTGAAACTGAAAGGGGGATAATAGGTGGATTTTATTTGAAATAAGGAAAAATTAGGATCATAGTCTTTATATTAAAAAAATATATATTTTTTTAATTAAAAAAAATTAAAACTAATATTTTTGTATATTTTTAAAATAATTAAAATTTCACATTTTGTCTTAAAGATAAAGATGTAACCCTCAGCCATTGTTCGATTATTTAAATATATTTTATCTTCTGTTATGATTATTCAAACAATTGTCCCTCTATGGAGTAGGTTCCAAAGGAATGGGCCAATATTGTCAATTTCGTATCGGACCTAAATAAATATGAAATAAATATTGTGGCATGCCAGGTTTGGACTATATCGACTACTTCCTCCATTTTACATGAGATATGTGATAATTAAAAAAAAAATTAATTAATTAAAATATGCGTTATGTACCAGATTCTATTTTTATACTTCATCTAACACATATAAAAATATTGGTATGGGCAAAATTACAAGAAAATCGAATATTCAAATTATGCGAAACCATAACTTCTATATTCATTTCAGGCTTCTTGTTGAGACACATATTTCGATATAGCAAGTTTTATAGAATCTCTGACTTGTTTTTCAAGTTATGACAGAAAAAAGCATCGAATGTTGTGAACCTTTGTGGGTAAGGTACCCGAAGGGGTTCGCAGGTAACAACAGATATCGTCTTAGCAAAAAAAATTTGTATGTGTGAAATATGAATAGATTTGGATGCTTATTTCGCTTTCTTTGCGGGTTTTGTTTTTCAAAATCTTGAAACCTATGTAAAAGAGGTACCAGTAGGGATTTTCCGATCTCTAAGATCTTTATAACAGATCTTGCGTTGATGGAAATATTGAGATGCACTAAGTCTGAATGGAATCTTATGTTAATTTCGCGTTTTATGAGCTTCATGGATATTCAAAATTTTGATAATTTGTGGGGGAGGTACCGGAAGGAGTGAACCGATATATGCCATCTTCACAGCAGATCTTGTATTAATAGAAATAAGAGGATGTGTGAAATATGAAGAGAACCGGATAATTATTTCGGATTTTATAATCGTTTTGGTTATTCTAAATTTTGACGCTTTGAGGGTGAGGTACCAGAAGAAATGGTTCGATCTCAACCAACTTTATAATAGATCTTGTTTTGATGGAGATATTGAGATGTGCCAATATAAATTGGATTGGGTGTGAATTTCGAGTTTTATCAGCTTCATGGATATTCGAAATTTTGACCCTTTGTGGGGGAGGTACCAGAAGGAGTGGACCGATACGTCCCATCTTCACAGCAGATCTTGTATTAGTAGAAATAATTGGATGTATGAAATATGAAGAGAACCGGATGCTTATTTCGGATTTTATGATCGTTTTTGTTATTCGAAACTTTGACCCTTTGGGGGTGAGGTACCAGAAGAAATGGTTCGATCTCAACCAACTTTATAACAGATCTTGTGTTGATGGAGATATTGAGATGTGCCAAGTCTAAATTAAATCGGGTGTGAATTTCGACTTTTATCAGCTTCATGGATATTCGAAATTTTGACCCTTTGTGGGGGAGGTACCAGAAGGAGTGGACCATTTATTCCATCTTCACCACAGATGTAGTGTTAGTAGAAATAATTGGATGTATGAAATATGAAGAGAACCGGATGCATATTTCGGATTTTATGATCGTTTTAGTTATTTAAAGCTTTGACCCATTGTGTGGGAGGTACCAGAAGGAATAGTCCGATCTCTACCATCATTATTATAGATCTTGTGCTGATGGAAATAATGAAAAGTGCCAAGCCTGAATGGAATCGGATGTTAATTTCGTGTTTTATGATCTTCATGAATACTCAAAATTTCGACCCTTTGTGGGGGAGGTACCAGAAGGAGTAGGCATATATGAAGGGCTCACAGCTATACCGAACTAAGTCATAAAAACATAATTCCAAGATATTTAGAGGTAAAGTAAATGCACTGCAATTAATTTCTGGAAGCAATATTTTAGTCTACCAAAAGAAAATGTAAAAGTCTATATTCAAAATTAACTAATGATATTAATTTAAATGAAAAATAATTTAAATATGTTACTAAAAAATATTCAAAAACAAAAAAAACTGTTTTGGTTCATTATTACTCTGAATAAAATTTTAAGGTTTTACAGCTAAAGCGAACCAAGTCAAAAAATTAAAATAAATTGTTCATTATATGACTAAACTGATGTTCCGCTTGTAATAAGCAACTGATGTTGATAGCTTTGGAAAAGGCAATGTTTTTTTAATGTCGAAAGTACGGAAATAGTGCTCATCAGATGGTACTTCTGTATTCAGTGAGTCTCGAGCTGGCTGTGCTGCTTTTAAGTGAAGTTCGACAGATATCCTTATTCGGAGACTTAAAATGTAAATTGAATTTCGTTTTGCAGAAGTCGTAAGACCCTTCTGGTTTGTATATGCTTTTCCACTGTTACAGCGAAGCTTACGTACATCGTGCTTCCACTTTGCCGGGTTCATTCGTCTTTTCAAAGAAAATATTTTACTGCACAGAAAGAAAATGGACAACGCCATTGTGCTCCAACTTTGCACATGCTAATATTTGCATCAGTGCTAGGTCAGTTGAGAATGTGGGCAATGTTGATCCATTCCATCAAGTACCTCCCTCACAAAGGGTAAAAATTTTGAATAATTATAACTTTTATAAAATTTCAATATCCATCCAGAATATCCAAGAAGCTCATAAGACGCGAAATTATTCGATTCCATTCAGATTTGGTACATCTCCAAATTTTGATCAACACAAGATCTTTTATAAAGGTGGTAGAGATCGTACCATTTCTTCTGGTAACTCCCCACACAGGGTTCAAAATTTTGAAAAACAAAACTGAAAAAAAAAACCGAAATAATCATCCAACTCTCTTTAGATTTCACACACACAAACATTTTCGCTAGCACAATATTTGGTATATATCTGCGAATTCCGTCACAATTTCCAATACCTTTATCTGTCATAACTTGCGAAACAAGTCGGTGATTCTTTACAACTTGCTATATCTAAATATTTCTCTCATGGATTCGCATAAAATTGGATATAAATTTACGATTTTCTTAGGTGAAGTATCTCAAATAAAAAAGCAGTAATTTCGGTCGGGCCGAGTTTTGAATGCCCTCTACCACTTGGAAAGAATTTGGATATTAAAAAATACTATTAAAAATCATAAAAATACCGAATATAGGGAGTTACCGTAATATGGGGGTATATACGAAAACGTGGACCTGCATAGCCAAGTTTTTTCATAGTCCATTACAATATTAAAGTAGGAAACTTGAAAAAATCCGGTAAATAATATCGCAAAAACATCATAATACCGAATACGAAATATGAAAAAATTTTGGTGAATAATGTCGTTAAAGTCGTCAAAATACCGATCATTTCCAATACCAAAAGCCCTATAGATCAAACACACATCTGAGTAAAATTTTTTCAACCTACTTCAGAGAGATTTCCACAGATGGACAGACAGACGGATGGACATCACTAAATCGACATTGAATCATTGCAGATATCCATATCTACACTGATTCAAAGTGAAACACACTGACTTGGTTCATTTTTGCTTTGAATTAAAACAAAAATGACAGTCGTTGACTTAGGCTTTTTAACGTTATCTTTGGAACGAAACGCTTTTTGACATTGTGCTTTACAGAGTAAACAGAGTTGCCATATGCGGCGACATTGGCACTAGTTTCGGCATTTTTTATTTTTCATGACTTGGTTCGGTATAGCAGTGAGCCCTCCATATATCCCATCTTCACACCAAACCTTGAATCAATAAAAATATTGTGCTGTGAGTAATTTAAAGGCAATCGGACACTTAAATCAGATTTTATAAGAGTTATAATTATCCATCCCTAGTTCGACTCCAAATGTCCTGAAAGGGATTTGGTCCAAAAAGACCTAGGATCTAAAACCATTATATCGACGAGGCACGTTTGACCGCATCAAATGATATACACCCTCTCTAGCCATATTTCTGAGGGTATAAAAAAACACTTTCTGGCCGAAGTATCCTTTCGTATCCCTGCTGAGTTCCAAATTTAAAAAATTTCCTAAAAAATTAATTTTCTTGACGAATACCTGCTCAGATATTATTCATAAGAATCCGAATGCGTTTCAAGGATTTTCACTGAAAAATACTTCTTTATCCTTGCTGGGTTGCTCATTTTGGTCTCAGGCAATTGAATTTTTCCGTATCCTTCCTTGAGTTCTTATTTGGATTACCAGCATTAGAATTTTTTTGTAGCCTTGCCTCATTACTAATTTTAGGTCTCCTCTCCTAGTATCCTTACATGTCCTTCTGGAGTTGAGTCCTTTTGCAACCTTGCTTGAGTTCTTATTTAGATTTCTTACATCAAAATCCTTCCTTAACCTTGCCTCATTACCAATTGAGGTCTCCTGCCCTATCCTAACGGATCATAACGTATCCTTGCTTTAATACTTCTTGAAGACCCTTGCATTGGAATCCTTGAGTGTCCCTGCTTGAAATTTTTTTGCGCCCACTGACTCCAAAATCCTTCCATATCCTTTCTTGATTTCAATTTAAGGTCCCTTTCACTGGAATCCTTGAGTATCCTATCTTGAATGTCCATTGGCGTTTAAAGTTATTCACATTTAATCCTTGAAGGCTTTTTAAAGTAAATCCCTGTAGAATCCTTCTTTATCCTTGCTGGGTTGTTCATTTGAATCTCTTACAATTGAGTCCTCCGGCATCCTTGCGTGAGTCCTTCTTTGGATTTCCTGCATTAGAATCCGTTCGTAACATTGCCTCATTATTAGTTAAGGCCTTCCGTCCTAGTATCCATACGAATCCTTGCTTGAGCACTTCTTGAAGTCTCTTGCATTAGAATCTTTACGTGTCCTTGCTTGAAATTTTATTGCGGCCACTGGCTTCAGAATTCTTCCCTATCTTTTTTTGGCTACGAATTAAGGTTCCTTTTACCAGAATCCTTGAGTATCCTTTCATGACTGAACCTTGGTATTTAGAGTTATGCACATTTCTTCCTATCCTAGCTTGAGTGTTTTTTTCTTTAAGAAAATCCCTGTAGAATCCTTTTTTTATCCTTGTTGGGTTCCTCATTTGGATCTCATAAAGTTGAGTCCTTAGGTATCCTTGTATGGGTCCTTATTTGGATTTCCTGCATTAGAATCCGTTCGTAGCATTACCTCATTATTAGTTAAGGCCTCCCGTCCTAGTATCCTTACGAATCCTTGCTTGAGTACTTCTTGAAGTCTCTTGCATTAGAATCCTTACGTGTCTTTGCTTGAAATTTTATTACGGCCACTGGCTTCAGAATTCTTCCCAATCCTTTTTTGACTACGAATTAAGGTTCCCTTTTACCAGAATCCTTGAGTATCCTTTCATGACTGCACCTTGGTATTTAAAGTTATGCACTTTAAATCCTATCATAGCTTGAGGGCTTTTTAAAGAAAATCACTGTAGAATCCTTCTTTATCCTCGGTGGGTTGTTCATTTGGATCTCATAGAGTTGAGTCCTTCGGTATCCTTGTATGAGTCCTTATTTGGATTTCCTGCATCACAATCCTTCCGTAGCCTTGTCTAACTAATAATTAAGGTCTGCCGTTCTTTCCGTATTCTTACGTATCCTTCTGGAGTTGGGTCCTTCGATATCCTTGTTTGAGTTTTTCCTCATGCACATTAAATCCTATCCTAGCTTGAGTGTTTAAACAAAAAAATAACTGTATAATCCTTATTTATCTTTGATGGATTGCTCATTTGGATCTCAAAAAGTTGAGACCTTCGGTCCTTCCTGCATCAGAATCCGTTCGTAACCAAATTAAGGTCAACTGTCCTAGTATCCTTAGGTATTTTTCTGGAGTTGGGTCCTTCGATAACCTAGCTTGAGTTCTTCTTTGGATTTCCTGCATCGGAATTCTTCCGTAGCCTTGTCTCATTACTAATTATGGTCTCCCGTCCTGGTATCCTTACATATCCTTGGTTGAGTACTTCTTAAAGTCTCTTGCATTAGAATACTTATTGAAATTTTATTGTGTCCTCTTGCTCCAGAACCCTTCCCTGTCCTTTCTTGATTTCAAATTAAGATCCCTTTCACCAGGGTATCCTTAAGTATCCTTTCTCGATTGCCCATTCGTATTTAAAGTTATGCATATTTAAAGGTCTGTTTATTTCTTTTTTCGTTGTGGTCATTACTTTTACATTGACTCTCCATACCTTGGTAATTTATTGCCGACATATTGAACTTGTATCCTGCATAATAAATCATGTCTTAATCGCTTCGATTTTATGTTAATAGAAAAACACACATTTTCCGGAAATAATAATGTTATCCTGGAAAGGGAAATAATTGTGGTCACAATTAAGTCAAACCACATTGGCGGAGGTTTTCCCCCCCAGGCAAGAAGGAGGTCGGTCCTACTACCACTAAACTCTGGTATTTTTTTTTTACATTAAGGATTCACAGGTTCCAGCAGAATTCGCCAAATTCTGCTAAGAGTTCTAAGTATTGTCGCCATCCTTTTAAGTATCCCAAGAAAATTTTAGCCTCTTTAAGATTTTTTTTCCAAAAAAAGCACCAAAACCTTCGAAATATCGAATGAACGTCCTAAAATTCCATTTTTTTTTTATTTACACTGCAGAAAATTTAAATACGTACATCGTTTTTATACCTTACACCACAAGGTCAGGTCAGGGTATTATGTTTTTGAGCATTTGTTTGTAACAGGAAATGAGATAGACCCATAGTTTCTTTTGATGATCTGCATAGAATCACATTCTGAGTCGAATTATACATCCATCCGTCCGTCTGTCCGTCCGTCCCTCTGTCCATGTATTTTGTGAACAAAGTACAGTTCGCATTTATTACCCGATTGAGATGAAATTTTCCAAACAACATTTATTTGGCCCAAGGACGAACCCTATTGAAATTGGAGATAATCGGTAAAAATTTAGATGTAGCTCCCCTATATATAACTTCGTCCGATTTACCTTTTATTGTGCACCAAACGTCTAATGTTTGTCCAAATGGCATGAAATTTGGCACTTACGGCCGAATGGAGTCTAGAAGCTAGTATGTCAAATTTGGTGAAGATCGGTTCAGATTTGGATATAGTTCTCCTATATATAACTTCGTCCGATTTACTTTTTATTGTGCACCAAACGTCTAATATTTACCCAAATGGCATGAAATTTGGCACATACGACCGAATTGAGTCTGGAAGCTCGTATGTCAAATTTGGTGAAGATCTGTTCAGATATAGCTATAGCTCCCATATATATTGTTCATCCGATTTGTAATTTTTGTGCTCCGCAGCCGTAATATGCACTCCGTAACAACAATATTTGGGGAAATATATCAAATATAGCTCAGAAATACATTTGCTAAATTTTATCGAGATCGGTTCAGATTTGAATATAGCTCCCCTATAAAAAACTTCGTCCGATTTACCTTTTATTGTGCACCAAACGTCTAATATTTATCCAAATGGGATTAAATTTGGCACTTTCGACCGAATTGAGTCTAGAAGCTAGTATGTGAAATTTGGTGAAGATCGATTCAGATTTGGATATAGCTCCCACATATAGAACTTCGTCCGATTTACCCTTTATTGTGCTCCAAACTTCTAATATTTATCCAAATGGGATGGAATTTGGCACATACAACCGAATCGAGTCTAGAAGCTAGTATATCAAATTTGGTGAAGATCGGTTTAGATTTAGATATATCTCCCATATAGAGAACTTCGTCCGATTTACTTTTTATTGTGCACCAAACGTCTAATATTTGCCCAAATGGAATTAAATTTGGCACTTACGACCGAATTGAGTCTAGAAGCTAGTACGTCAAATTTGGTGAAGATCGGTTCAGATATAGTTATAGCTCCCATATCTATTGTTCATCCGATTTGTTATTTTTTGTCCTCCGCAGCCGTAATATGCACTCTGTAAGAACAATTTTTGGGGAAATATATCAAATACAGCTCAGAAATATCTTTGCCAAATTTTATCAAGATCGGTTCAGATTTGGATATAGCTCCTATATATAAAACTTCGTCCGATTTACCTTTTATTGTGCACCAAACATCTAATATTTGCCCAAATGGCATGAAATTTGGCACTTACAACCGAATTGAGTCTAGAAGCTAGTATGTCAAATTTGGTGAAGATCGGTTCAGATTTGGATATAGCTCCCATATATAACTTCGTCCGATTTACCCTTTATTGTGCACCAAACGTCTAATATTTGCCCAAATGGCATGAAATTTGGCACTTACAACCGAATTGAGTCTAGAAGCTAGTATGTCAAATTTGGTGAAGATCGGTTCAGATATAGCTATAGCTCCCATATATATTGTTCATCCGATTTGTTACTTTTTGTCCTCCGCAGCCGTAATATGCACTCTGTAACAACAATATTTGGGGAAATATATCAAATACAGCTCGGAAATACATTTGCAAAATTTTATCGAGATCGGTTCAGATATGGGATATATCTCCCATATATAACTTCGTCGGATTTACTTTTTATTGTGCACCAAACCTCTAATATTTGCCCAAATGGCATGAAATTTGGCACTTACGACCGAATTGATTGTAGAAGCTAGTATGTCAAATTTGGTGAAGATCGGTTCAGACGTAGCTATAGCTCCCATATATATATTGTTCATCCGATATGTTATTTTTGTCCTCCGCATCCGTAATATGCACTCCGTAACAACGATATTCAGGGAAAAATATGAAATACAGCTCAGAAATATCTTTGCCAAATTTTATCAAGATCGGTTTAGATTTGGATATATCTCCCATATAGAGAACTTCGTCCGATTTACCTTTTATTGTGCACCAAACGTCTAATATTTGGCCAAATGGGATGGAATTTGGCACTTACAACCGAATTGAGTCTAGAAGCTAGTATGTCAAATTTGGTGAAGATCGGTTTAGATTTGGATATAGCTCCCCTATATATAACTTCGGCCTATTTACCCTTAATTGTGCACCAAACGTCTAATATTTGTCCAAATGGCATGAAATTTGGCACTTACTACCGAATTGATTGTAGAAGCTAGTATGCCAAATTTGGTGAAGATCGGTTCAGATATAGCTATAGCTCCCATATATCCGATATTTTAAATTTGTTACCCACAGCCGTAGTATGCACTCCGTAACAACGATATTTTTTTTTTTTTTTTTTTTTTTTTTTTTGATAAACTGCAGTATTCCTCCATGAATCCAGCTCCAGTTTATGGCCAAGAAATATTATGTTTGCCTTACTTACCCTGTTATCCTTTCCAGAAACTCTTAACACTTTACACCAAGGACTCGGCCCACACAAAAAACAAGCAGGACGAGTCCAACATATTTCCATGAATCGTAAAAAAAAATTGTTTTGTAAAATATTATTCCTGTCCAAATGATGAACATTCGAACTGTTCTTCTGACACATTTACATACCTGCAAGGATAAAACAAATACAGAAGAGGTGAGACAGGATAACAAAAATCAACAATAAAAACAATTTAATGTTTATTAAGAATTCCGATTAAAGTGGGTGTTTGGAATGGCAAATAAAAAAAATAGGATACCAAAAAAATACAGAAACACACAATTGGCCATAAATCTCCAGTAAATTCAAAAAAGCAAAAACAACAACAACAGCAGCAACAACTATGGCCATAATAAATGTTACAACTTCATAAGGCAGTGGTGACACCCATACAAATCGAAAAGAAACAAACAAAACAGGGCAAATAAAAATCGTGGGAGGATAGCTATAGCTATTGCCACTGCCTACAAATAGGGGCCAACACAAAAGGGCCAAATATCCTTACAACTAACAAACAAATTGTGGGCAAACAAATGGCTGGGAGGGCGATATTTTCAAATTTGAAAACCACATTCTTCTGCACACACACACAAACACACCCACACACGCTCACACGTCGTAGCAGAGACACCCAGCAACAGCAGTAATATCATCACCTTACATAAACAATCCTTCCTTCCTACCAGACACCCACCCACCCTCCCACTCATACATAAAACTAATAAACCTGAACATCATGGTGGGCCAACAAAAACAATAGAATTCCTTTTGTCCCCCACCCTAGAATCCCATAAACATGCATGGCAAAGTCGTGTTCCTTAACACGGTCGCACAATTGTCACATATTGTTGTTATTGCTATTGCTGTTGTTGTTGTTGTTGTTTTGTAACTCACTCTTGTTCGCAGTTAAAAGTAATCACATTAAACACGACTGGGTCAAAGTGTGAGTGTGTGTAAGAGTTCCGCATGTGTGATAAGATAAGTGGATGAGAGAAAGAGAGAGAGAGAGAGAGAGAGAGGGAGGTAAGGTGTGAAATTGGGGTACAAGACAGGAAGACTTTTATCAACAGTAGATTTGGAGGAGGTCTAACATTCGTAGAGGGACTCCTAGAGGTCTTCTATTTATAGAATAGCTGTAGGATGATTTCACTTATATATAAAATCTCCCAAAAATCTTCTATCAATAGAAGGGCTTCTAGAAGTCTAGTATTCAGAGAAGATCTGCGGGATTGTTTCTATTCATAAAAGCTGGAGAAGCTATAGGATGTCTTACATTCGTGGGAAAACTCCAAAAGGTCTTCTATTCGTAGAAAAGCCACAGGTCAGTTTTCACTGTTCATAGAAGGACTCCAAAACGTCTTGTATTCAGAGAAGATCTGCTGGGTTGTTTTTTTTTTTTCTTTAAAAACAGTGGAGAAGGTTTTCCAGCAGAGGGGTAAGGTTTAAAATTTAAGGATTAGGCAGGAAATCCTCTAGTAATAGTAGAGCTCCAGCAGGTCAGTTTTCGCTTTTAGAAAAGGTCCAAGAGGTCTCCTGTTCATAAAAAGCCTCCAAAGGTCTTGTATTCAGAAAAGATCGGCTGGGTTGTTTTTATATGTAAACACTGGAGAAGGTTTTCCACCAGAGAGGCAAGGTTTAAAATTTAAGGATTAGGCAGGAGGTCCTCTATCAATAGTAGAGCTCCAGAAGGTCTTAAATTCGTAGTAGGACTCCAAAAGGTATTATATTCGAAGAAAAGTCGCAGACCAGTTTTCACTTATGGAAAAGCCCCCAAAAATCTCCTATTGATAGAAGGGCTTCTAGAAGTCTAGTATTCAGAGAAGATCTGCTGGGTTGTTTCTATATATAAAAGCTGGAGAAGCGTTTCTACAAGAGAAGCAAGTTTTAAATATTGAGGATTCGACAGGAGTTATTTTATCAACAGTAGAGCTCCAGGATGTCGTAGGAAGACTCCAAAGGGTCTTGTACTCGCAGATAAGCCGCATGTCAGTTTTCATTTATAGAAAACGTCCAGGAGGTCCCCTGTTAATAGAAGGACCCCAAGTGGTCTTGTATTCCGAGAAGTGCTGCTGGGTTGTTTCTTTCTATATGTAAACACCGGAGAAGGTTTTCCACCAGAGAGGCAAGGTTTAAAATTTAAGGATTAGGCAGGAGGTGCTCTATCAATAGTAGAGCTCTAGGAGGTCTTAAGTTCTAGTATGACTCCAAAAGATCTTATATTCAAAGAAAAGCCGCAGGTCAGATTTCACTTATGGAAAAGCTCCCAAAAATCGTCTATTAATAGTCTAGAAGTCTATTATTCAGAGAAGGTCAGCTGGGTTGTTTCTATACATAAAAGCTGGAGAAGAGTTTCTACCAGAGAGGCAAGTTTTAAATTTTAAGGATTAGACAGGAGTTTCTTTATCAACTGCAGATCTCCAGGAGGTCTTACGTTCGTGGGAGGACTACAAAGGGTCTTGTACTCGCAAATAAGCCGCAGGTCAGTTTTCATTTATAGAAAACGTCCAGGAGGTCTCCTGTTTATGGAAGAGATCCAAAAGGTCTTGTATTCAGAGAAGAGCTGCTGGGTTGTTCCTTTCTATAAAAACAGTGGTATAAGATTTAAAATGTAAGGATTAGGCAGGACGTCCTCTATTAATAGTAGAGCTCCAGGAGGTCTTAGAGGTCTCCTGTTCATAGAAGGATTCCAAGCGGTCTTGTATTCACAGAAGTACTGCTGGGTTGTTTCCATGTGCAAACACTGGAAAAGGTTTTCCACCAAAGAATTGAGGTTTAAAATTTAAGGATTAGGCAGGAGGTCCTCTATCAACAGTGGAGCTCTAGGATGTTTTACATTCGTAGAAGACCTCCAAATGATCTCCTATTCGCAGGAAAACTGCAGGTCAGTTTTCACTTAAAGAAAAGGTCCAAGAGGTCTCCTGTCCTTCAAACCTGCAAACTCTGGAGAAGGGTTTCCACCAGAGAAGAAAGGTTTAAAATTTAAGGATAAGTGACTGAGAAGAGAAAGAACAACCTTATTCTTTGGATGTAGTTTCAATTCTAGTTTTATTTCAAAAATATTTTCCTTACGTACTACTGAAACTAATCTAACTTAATCTAGTCGCAGCCACACAATTGTTCTTATCTATTCTAATATTGAATGGAGAACATTGCAGGGCTGCTTTACATTTCATTCAAGCGATCTTGTGCATCTACTGAGCGCATCGATATCTGTGCGTGTGGGTCATAACCTTTATTATCTGACACATTATCGTATGCGTCAGCGCACAAGATCACCGAATTGTTCACATATGGTATTTTATGGCGGCTGGGAAATATGTAATTTTTGAATATTGATTGTTTATTGCTAGTTTTTCCCAGCGCCTCAACCGCACTCAAAAGTATGTACAAAGTATTTTGTACAATAAGACAGAAGGTCCTCTATCAACAGTGGAGCTCTAGGATGTTTAACATTCGTAGAAAGACTCCAAATGTTCTTCTATTCGTAGAAAACCCGCAGGCCAGTTTTTACTTAGAGAAAAGGTCCAAGAGGTCTCCTGTTTATGGAAGAGATCCAAAAGGTCTTGTATTCAGAGAAGTGCTGCTGGGTTGTTTCTTTCTATAAAAACAGTGGAGAAGGTTTTCCAAATTTAAGGATTAGGCAGGAGGTTCTCTATTAATAGTAGAGCTCCTGGAGGTCTTAGATTCGTTGTAGGACTCCAAAAGGTTTAAAATTTTAGGATTAGGAAGGAGGTCCTCTTTCAGCAGTAGAGCTCCAGGAGGTCTTTTATTTGTATAAGGACTCCAAAAGGTCTTCTATACGTAGAAAAGCCGCAGATCAGTTTTCACTTATAGAAAAGTTCTAAGAGGTCTCTTGTTCAGAGAAGGACTGCAGGAGGTCTTGTATTCAGAGAAGTGTTGCTGGGTTGTTTCTTTAGGTATGCAAGATTTAAAATTTAAGGATAAGACAGGAGGTCCTCTATCAACAGTAGAGCTCCAGGAAGTTTTACATTTGAGAAAGGCCTCCAAAAGATCTTCTATTCGTATAAAAGCCCCAGGTCAGTTTTTACTTATAGAAAAGGTCCAAGATGTCTCTTGTTCATAGAAGGACTCCAAAATGTCTTGTATTCAGATTGTTTCTTGCTATAAAAACAGTGGAGGAGGTTTTTCACCAGGTTTAAAATTTAAGGATTAAGCAGGAGGCCCAGGAGGTCTTAAATACGTTGTAGGACTCCAAAAGTTCTTCTAGAAAAGGTCCGAGAGATCGCCTGTTCATAGAAGGACTCCAAGAGGTATTATATTCCGAGAAGTGTTGCTGGGTTGTTTCTATATATAATCACTGGAGAAGGGTTTCTACCAGAGAGGTTAGTTTTACGATTTAAGAGTAAGACAGCAGGTACTCTATCAGCAGTGGAACTCTAGAATGTTTCACATTAGTAGAAGGCCTCCAAATGATCTTCTATTCGCAGAAAAGCCTCAGGTCAGTTTCCACTTATAGAAAAGTTCCAACAGGTCTCCTGTTTATGGAAGGACTCAAAGAGGTATTGTATTCAGAGAAGTGCTGCTGGGTTGTTTCTTTCTATAAAAACAGTGGAGAAGGTTTTCCACCAGAGGGGTAAGGTTTAAAATTTAAGGATTAGGCAGGGGTTCTCTATTAATAGCAGAGCTCCGGGAGGTCTTAGATTCGTTGTAGGACTCCAAAAGTTCTTCCAGAAAAGGTCCAGGAGGTCTTGTATTCAGAAAAGATCTGCTGGGTTGTTTCTAAATGTAAACACTGAAAAAGTTTTCCCACCAGAGAGACAAGGTTAAAAAATTTTAGGATTAGGAAGGAGGTGCTCAATCAATAGTAGAGCTTCAGGGGTTCTTACATTCGTAGAAGCACTCCAAAAGGTCTTGCATTCGTAGAAAAGCCGCAGGTCAGTTTTTACTTATAGAAAAGGTCCAAGAGGTCATCTGTTCATAAAAGGACTCCAAGAGGTATTGCATTCCGAGAAGTGTTTCTGCGTTGTTTCTATATATGAACGCTGGAGTTGGTTTTTCACAAGAGAAGCAAGGTTTAAAATTTATGGTTTATACTGGAGGTCATCTATCAACAGTAGAACTCCAGGAGATCTTACATTCGTAGTAGGCCTCCAAAAGATATTCTACTCGTCGAAAAGCCGTAGGTAAGTTTTTACTTATAGAAAAGGTCCAAGAGGTTTCCGCTTCATAGAAGGAGTCGATCTAGCGATGTCCGTCTATCTGGCTGGCTCGTGGGCACCATAACTCTCTTAGGGAGTATCCGATTTGATATAAACTTGGTACATCGCAATTTCATTGTCAAACTTAGATTGAGTTCGGAGATGGGAAATATCGGTCCACTCCTTCTGGTACCTCCCCCACAAAAGTTTGAAATTTTCAAAAAAAAAAAAAAAAATTTACTGCACAGGAAGAGGATGATCCAATTTTGCTCCAACTTTGCAAATCCTAATATTTGCTTCAGTGCTAGGTCAGGTGATAAAATTAACAATATCGGTCCACTCTATCAACTACCACCCCCACAAAGGATCATCGTTTTGAATAATTACAACTCTTGTAAAATGTGATGTAAGAATCCGATTGTCTTCAAATTTCACACATTCCAATGTTTTTATAAACTCAAGATCTGGTGTTAAGATGGGATATATCGGTCCACTTTTTCTGGAAACTCCCCTCACAAAGAGTCAAAATTTTAAATGTTCATGAAGCTCATAAAACTGAAAATTAACATCCGATCCTATTCAGACTTAACACATCTCAATCCAGTCCGCCCATCCGTCGATGTATTCTTGTGAACAAACTGCAGGTCGCATTTATTATCCGATATTATCCGAATATTTGTTTGGACCAGGGTCGAACCCTATTGAAATTGGGCATAATCGGATCGGGTTTTGATATGGATCCCATATATCTTCAACCGATTTCGGTTCTAATGTCCTGAATTTTCGTACATCCCACCGAATCCAGTCTAGAAGCAAGTACATCAAATTTGGAGAAAATCGGTTCAGTTATACTATAGCTCCCATATATATGTTTCATCCGATTTGGGGTTTTAAGTTCCTTACATGCGTAATATGCACTCCACATGAATGATATGTGGTACCGAAAATCAGATACCTGCTCGAATATACCTCTGTAAAATTTTATCTAAATCGGTTCTGTCTAGGATATAGCTCCCATAAGCTCTTCAAACGATTTCGGGTTAATTGTACACCAAATAGCCAATATCAGTCGAAATTACCTGAATTTTGGCATATTCGACCGAATTCAGTTTAGAAGCAAGTACATCAAATTTGGTGAAAATCGGTTCAGTTATAGCTATAGCTCCCATTTATATGTTTTATCCGATTTTGGGTTTTAGGTCTCTCACATTCGTAATATGCACTCCACAACAATGATCTTTGGTACCAAATATTAGATACAGCTCAGAAATAAGTGTCTAAAATTTTGTCAAAATCGGTTCAGATTTAGGTATAGGTCCCATATATATCTTCAAACGATTCGGGTTAATTGTGCACCAAATAGCCAATATCAGATTTGGTGAAAATCAGTTCATATACAGCTTTAGCTCCCATATATATGTTTCATCCTATTCTGTGTTAAATTCCCTCATATTCGCAATATGCATTCGACGGGAGCTCCACTAAATATGGATAGTTGTGTAGGGTATCATATAGTCGGCCTGCCCGACTTTAAACTTTCTTCACTGGTTTTTTTAGTCTATATGCTTCATAGAAGTCCCAGTTTTTATAAATTCAAAGACCATCCGAAAAATTCGTAAAAAGTAAAAATATGTATATAAGCCCCTAAAAACATAATCAAACATTCACAAACTTCAGAAAAGCAATTGAAATTTTTCAAAAAAAAAAAAAAAAAAAAAAAAAAAATGTTCGAAATCAAGTATCCCACAAATCAGTGTTCTTCGAAAAAGCCCCTAAAGCGATGTACTTCTGATATTCCTTAAAATTCCTGAATGACATAGAAGCACATAGCAGTATGAAATTTGACAGAATTCTGACGAATAATGTCGCTATAATCATCAAAATACCGAATATCGGGAGGTACCTTTATATGGGAGCTATACGAAGACGTGGACCTGCACAAACAGTTTTTTGTCTTAGGCTGTAGTATCCATTACAAACTTCAAATAGCAAATTTGAAATTATTCCGGTGAAAAATGTCGCTAAAATCATCAAAATACCGAATATCGGGAGGTACCGTTATATGGGTGCTATATGACAACTTGGACCTGTAGAGACAATTTTCTGTCTTAGGCTGTAGTATCCATTTCGAACTTAAAATGCCAAATTTGAAACAATTCCGGTGAATGATGTCGCTAAAATCATCAAAATACCGAATATCGGGAGGTAACGTTATATGTGGGGCTATGCGAAGACGTGGACCTGCAGAGACAATTTTCTGTCTTAGGCTTTAGTATCCATTTCGTACTTCAAATGCGAAATTTGAAACAATTCTGGTGAATAATGTCGCTAAAATCATCAAAATACCGAATATCGGGAGGTATATGGGGGCTATATGATAACGTGGACCTACATGGCTCATTTACGAACTGAACCTGCCTACTGGAAAAATAAACATGTGTGCAAAATTTTAGCCATCTATCTCAATTCATTCGAAAGACAGACGGACAGACATACAGACAGACGGACAGACGGACAGACGGACAGACAGACAGACGGACATCGCTAAATCGACTTAGAATTTTACGCTGATCAAGAATATATATACTTTGTGGGGTCTAAAATGTATATTTCGAGGTGTTTCAAACGGAATGACAAACTTAATATACCCTCCATACTATGGTGGAGGGTATATAAAATAATTTTGTAATAAAAGGAGATTGTAATCTGAAAGAAGATCCTCCATATTTATAAAATTATGGAATAAAAATTGTAAACATTTTTCTTTATTTTTGGTTATTTTTGTTGGTCAACAACATCTTGTAATCGTTATTTAATATTGTACTGCACACAGCTCGTTCAGGATCTCTTCATATTACCGACGTCATGAAATCATCAAAATGAAATTGTTGTCAGAGATACAATAACAACAGCAACAAAAAAATTAAAAAGCTCTTATAAAAGAGACAAAGAACACACAGGCACACGCACACAAATACAGACACACACATAGTCATAACGCAGACTATTAAGTAACAGACAACATGGCTGAGAGAACCTCAAACCATAAAACAATAAAGGACGATGCGGCTGACGAGGACGACAAGGAATAACGACGAGGACATGCCGGAGACAAAGCTGACAATTATGATGATTTGGATGATGAAGATAATGTTGTTGCTCTGTTGCTCAGCAGCATGGATGGATGTTGGACGTTGGTGTAGGGAGGTGACGTGGAGAGTAAAAGAGCTGCTAAAGCCAAAAGTGCATAACGTCCATGAAGCTGTTGCTGATGTTTCTCCTCTGATGATGTAGCTGTTCGTGATGGCTTTTTGTGTAAATGAATGACAGATTAAAAAACATAAGTTTTAAAATAAAAATAACAGCAACAACAACAAAAACAGTGATAACAACAAAGTGCTTTAACAAATTCCATGTGAAGTCACATTAAAAAAAAAAACAATGCGAAAAATTAAAAGTTGATATAAGACACAAAAGTTCAGAGGCACAGACAAACGGACAAACATATTTATTTTGTTTTTTTTTTTATACCCTCCACCATACTATGGAGGGTATATTAAGTTTGTCATTCCGCTTGTAACTCCTCGAAATACTCATGTCCGACTCAACAAAGTATATATATATTCTTGATCAGCGTGAAATTCTAAGTCGATTTAGCAATGTCTGTCCGTTCGTCTGTCCGTCTGTCTGTCCGTCTGTCTGTTTGTTGTAATCACGCTATCTTTCGAATGAATCGAGATAGAAGGCCAAAATTTTGCACACATGTTTATTTTTCCAGTATGCAGGTTAAGTTCGCAAATGGGCCATGTAGGTCCACGTTGTCATATAGACCCCATATAACGGTACTTCCCGATATTCAGTATTTTGATGATTTCAGGGACATTATTCACCGGAATTGTTTCAAATTTGGTATTTGAGATTCGTAATGAATACTGCAGCCTATGACAAAAAATTGTCCATGCAGGTCCACGTCTTCGTATAGCCCCCATATAAAGGTACCTCCCGATATCCGGTATTTTAATGATTTTAGCGACATTATTCACCGGAATTGTTTAAAATTTGGTATTTGAAGTTCGTAATGGCTACTACACCCTAAGGCAGAATATTGCTTGTGCAGGTCCAAGCCTTCGTATAGCCCCCATATAACGGTACCTCCCGATATTCGGTATTTTAATGATTTTAGCGACACTATTCACCGGAATTGTTTCAAATTTGGTAATGGAAATTCGAAATGGATACTACATCCTAAAACAGAAAAATGTTTGTGCAGGTCCACGGCTTTGTATAGCCCCCATATAACGGTATCTCCCAATATTCGGTATTTTGATGATTTTAGCAACATTATTCAACGGAATTTTTTCAAATTTGGTATTTGATGTTCGTAATGGATACTACAGCCTAAGACAGAAAATTGTCTGTGCAGGTCCACGTCTTCGTATAGGCCCCAAATAACGGTACCTCCCGATATTCCGTATTTTGATGATTTTAGCGACATTATTCACCGGAATTTTTTCAAATTTGGTATTTGTAGTTCTAAATGGATACTACACCCCAAGGCAGAAAATTGTTTGTGCAGGTCCACGGCTTTGTATAGCCCCCATATAACGGTACTTCCCGATATTCGGTATTTTAATGATTTCAGCGACATTATTCACCTGAATTGTTTCAAATTTGGTATTTGAAGTTCGAAATGGATACTACATCTTAAAACAGAAAATCACCTGTGCAGGTCCACGTCTTTGTATAGCCCCCATATAACCGAACCTCCCTATATTCGGTATTTTAATGATTTTTGCGAAATTAATCACCGGAATTGTTTCAAATTTGGGATTTGAATTTCGAATGGAAGACTACACCCTAAGACAGAAAATTGTCTGTGCAGGTCCAAGTCTTTGTATAGCTCCCATATAAGGGTACCTCCCTATATTCGGTATTTTGATGATTTTGGCGACATTATTGACCGGAATAGTTTCAAAATTGGTATTTGAAGTTCGTAATGGATACTACAGCATGTGACAGAAAATTGTCTGTGCAAGTCCAGGTCTTCATATAGGCCCCATATAACGGTACCTCCCGATATTCGGTATTTTGATGATTTTAGCGACATTATTCACCGGAATTGTTTCACATTTGGTATTTGAGATTCGCAATGAATACTGCAGCCTATGACAGAAAATTGTCTATGCAGGTCGAGGTCTTCGTATAGCCCCCATATAACGCTACCTCCCGATATTCGGTATTTTGATGACATTTGCGACATTATTCACCGGAATTGTCTCAAATTTGGTATTTGAAGTTCGTAATGGATACTACGGCCGAAGGCAAAAAACTGTCTGTGCAGGTCCAGGTCTTCGTATAGGCCCCATATATCAGTACCTCCCTATTTTCGGTGTTTTGACGATTTTAGATACACTACCCATCGGAATTATTTGAGATGTGGTATTTAAAGTTCTAAATGGATACTACATCCTAAAACAGAAAATTGACTGTGCAGATCCAAGTCTTCGTATAGCCCCCACATAACGATACCTCCCGATATTCGGTATTTTAATGATTTTAGCGACATTATTCACCGGAATTGTTTCAAATTTGGTATTTGAAGCTCCTACTGGATACTACAGTCTAAGCCAGAAAATTGTCTGTGCAGGTCCACCTCTTCGTATAGCCCCCATATAACGGTACCTCCCGATATTCGGTATTTTAATGATTTTAGCTACTTTATTCACCGGAATTGTTTCAAATTTGGTGTTTAAAGTTCGTAATGGTTACTACACCCTAAGACAGAAAATTGTCTGTGCAGATCCACCTCTTCGTATAGCCCCCATATAACGGTATCTCCCAATATTCGGTATTTTGATGATTTTAGCGACATTATTCAGCGGAATTGTTTCAAATTTGGCGTTTAAAGTTCGTAATGGATACTACAGCCTAAAACAGAAAATTGTCTGTACAGGTCCACGTCTTCGTATAACCTCCATATAGCGGTACCTCCCTATATTCGGTATTTTGATGATTTCAGCGACTTTATTCACCGGAATTCTTTCAAATTTGGTATTTGAAGTTCGTAATGGATACTACACCCCAAGGCAGAAAATTGTTTGTGCAGCTCCACGTCTTCGTATAGCCCCCATATAAAGGTACCTCCCGATATTCGGTATTTTAATGATTTTAGCGACATTGTTAACCGGAATTGTTTCAAATTTTCTATTTGAACTTCGAAATGGATACTACACCCTAAAACAGAAAAATGTCTGTGCAGGTCCAGGTCTTCGTATATTCCCCATATATCAGTACCTGCCTATATTCGGTATTTTGAAGATTTTAGGTATAATACCCATCGGAATTGTTTGAGATGTGGTATTTAAAGTTCATAATAGATGCTACAGTCTGTGACAGAAAATTTTCTATGCAGGCCCAGGTCTTCGTATAGTTCCGATATAACGACATTTTGATGATTTTAGCCACATTATTCACCGTTTATTTCAATTTTCGAATTTTAATATGGTAATGGCTAATGGCAAACAAGGCCTATGTAGGTCCATATTGTAAAGATCCCAATATGACGGCTTTATTTGGTATTTTTAAAATTTTAACAGATTTTTTTTAAGGATTTTATTTTTTGAAAATTTCCAAATTCATTCCAAATGGTGGAGGGTATTCAAAGTTCGGCCCGGTCGAACTTACTGCTTTTTAACTTTTTTTTTGTTTATAGCAAAATATTTTTTATTTACATAAAATCATTAAAAAGAGGAGCAGTGTGTGAGTCGCCAGCAAAAATAAAGTATGCCATGGCAGAGAGTTTTCATTTCGGCAATGCTAAGAAAAAATGCTTTTGATGTGAAGAGCAAAAACAGAGGAATGTCCTTGCTCGGTGTTCACTACATGAAAATGTGTTGCACTTGTCATCTGTCAAATATTTTAAAATATAAACTTTGAGTTTTACACCGAGTTAAGCTTCGGACATGTGCTAGTGCTGATTTTTGGTAGTATATGAAAAACTGATAAAAAAAAAACAACAATAACAATAAAACATATAAAATACATTATTTTATATATATTACATTTTATAAAGAGACGGAGATTCCAGAATGGTTTTACGTTTAACGAAGAACTGAATTTTGGAATTAAAAAAATTTTTTAGAGGCCCCTGGACTTGTGGACTTGAAAATCATTTTTAAGAGGATTTTAAAAACTCAATTTTTTAAAGCAATAATTTGGGCATTCCTGAAGCTCATGGACTTTTGAGACTAATTTTAGAGGGTATTTTGAAGTTCGAATTTTATCAACATTATTTGTAGAATAGATTAAATTAAAAAAAAAAAAAAAACAAGTAAAAACGCCGGGCCCAACTTTAAATACCCTCTACCATTTGGAACGATTTTGGCAATTCTAAAAAACAATAAAATCCGTTAAAAATTCTGTTAAATTTCTAGAAACACCAAATGTCGCTGTCTTATTAGGATCAATACGACGACATGGACCTGCATAGGTAACTTTTTGTCATAAGCCATTACATTACTCAATTGCGAAACTTAGAAAAAAAATCGTTGAATAATGTAGCTAAAGTCATCAAAATGCCGAATATCGGGAGGTACCGTTATAAGGTGGCTATACGTGGACCTACAATTTTCTGTCTTGCGAACTTCAAATACCAAATTTGAAACAATTTCGTTGAATAATGTAGCTAAAATCAGCAAACTATCGAATATCGGGAGGTACCGGGTTATACGAAGACGTGGACCTGCACAGACAATATCCTGTCATGGGCTGTAGTATCCATTATGAACATCAAATACCAAATTTGAAACAATTTCGGTGAATAATGACGCTAAAATAATCAAAATACCGAATATCGGGAGGCACCGTTATACGGGGACTATACGAAGGCGTTGGCCTGCACAGACAATCTCCTGTCATAGACTGTAGCATCCATTACGAACATCAAATACCAAATTTGAAACAATTCCGGTAAATAATGTCGCTAAAATCATCAAAATACTGAATATCGGGAGGTACCGTTATATGGTGGCTATACGAAGACGTTGTCCTGCACAGACAGTTTTCTGTCATAGGCTGTAGTATCCATTACGAACTTCAAGTACCAAATTTGAAACAATTCCCGTGAATAATGACCCTAAAAACATCAAAATACCGAATATCGGGAGGTACCCTTATATGGGTGCTATTCGAAGACGTGGACCTGCACAGACAATTTTCTGTTGTAGGCTGTAATATCCATTATAAACTTCAAATACGAAATTTGAAACAATTTCGGTAAATAATGTCGCTAAAATCATCAAAATACCGAATATCGGGAGGTACCGTTATATGGGGGCTATACGAAGACGTGGACCTGCACAGACAACTTTCTGTCTTAGGCTGTAGTATCCATTTCGCACTTCAACTACCAAATTTGAAACAATTCTGGTGAATAATGTCGCTATAATTATCAAAATACCGAATATTGGAAGGTACCGCCATATGGGGGCTATACGAAGACGTAGTCCTGCAAAGACAATCTTCTGTCATAGGCTGTGGCATCCAATACGAACTTCAAATACCAAATTAGAAAGAATTCCGGTAAATAATGACGCTGAAATCATCAAAATACCGAATATCGGGAGGCACCGTTATATGGGGGCTATACCATAACGTGGCCCTACATGGTCCATTTTTAATACCAAAAGTCTGCAGACATAACATATCGATCTACTTCAATTCGTTCGGAAGCTAGAGTGATTTCCACAGACGGACAGACGGACGGACATCGCTAAATCGACATAGAATTTATATATACTTTGTGGGGTCTAAAATGTATATTTCGAGGTGTTACAAACGGAATGACAAACTTAGTATACCCTCCATACTATGGTAGAGGGTATAAAAATGAGGGGAGACTTAAGATTTTTGTTGAAAATTTGGGGGAGACTTCAAAAATTCAGAGCGGAGTTAAGAGGAGAGTGGATAAATTCATTGATTACTCTAGTTTCCTATTGAAAATTAAGGAGAGACTTCAAAAAATCACTGGAGTTTCAAACAATTAATCGGAGACTTAAGATTTCAGTTGGAAATTTAGGAGAGACTTCAAAAATTCAGAGGAGACTTAAGATTTGTGATAAAAATTTAGGGGAGATTTCTAAAACTCAGAGGTTACATAAGTGTCGACTTAAAATTCAGTGGAGACTTTAGTTTTTTATTGAAATTTTAGTGGAGACCTCAAAAATTTAGCGGCGACTTTAAAAGTTCAGATGAATTTTAAAGGCTTCAGTAGAGATCTGAATATTTGATTGAAGACTTAAGATTTTTGTGGAAAATCAAAGGGGAGACTTCAAAAAACTCAAAGGTTACTTAAGAGGAGACTTAAAAAATCAGTGGAGACTTTAGACTTTTTATATTGAAGATTTAGAGGAGACTTCAAAAATTCAGAAAAAACTCAAAGGCTTCAGAAGAGACTTTAATTTTTTATTAGAGAACTAAAACTTGTGTTGAAAATCAAGGGGAGACTTCAGAAAAACTCAAAGGTGACTTAAGTGGAGTCTTAAATAAAACAGTGGAGACTTTAGATTGCTATTGGAGATTTAGAGGAGACCTCAAAAATGCAGAGGAGACTTAAAAAATCATTAGAGACTTCATTTTTTTTTTCTCGGAAAGTTAGTGGAGACTTGAAAATTTTAGTGGAGACTTGAAAATTTAGGAGAGAACACTTAAGATATATGTTGAACATTCAGGGGAGGTTTCAAAAACTCAGGGGTTACATAAGTGTCGACTTAAAAATCAGTGGAGACTTTGGATTTCTATTGATAATTTAGGGGAGACCCAAAAAATTCAGCTGAGACTTCAAAAATTCAGAGGAAACTTAACAGCTTCAGTAGAGACTTGAATGTTTAATTCAAGACCTAAGATTTTTGTTGAAAATTAAGAGGAGACTTCAAAAATTCAGAAAAAAAAAACTTAAAGGCTTCAGTAGAGACTTGAATTTTTGATTAGAGACCTAAGATTTGTGTTGAAAATCAAGGAGAGACTTCCAAAAACTCAAAGGTGACTTAAGTGGAGTCTTAGGGAAACAGTGGAGACTTTAGATTGCTATTGAAGATTTAGAGGAGACCTCAAAAATTCAGAGGAGACTTAAAAAAATCATTAGAGACTTCATTTTTTTGTTCCCTGGCAGTTAGTGGAGACTTGAAAATTTTAGTGGAGACTTGAAAATTTAGGAGAGACTCTAAAAATTCAGAGAACACTTAAGATATATGTTGAAAATTTAGGGGAGATTTCAAAAATTCAGAGGTTACATAAGTGTCGACTTAAAAATCAGTGGAGACTTTGGTTTTCTATTGATAATTTAGGGGAGACCTAAAAAAATCACCTGAGACTTCAAAATCAGAGGAAACTTAACAGCTTCAGTAGAGACTTGAATATTTGATTCAAGACCTAACATTTTTGTTGAAAATTAAGAGGAGACTTCAAAAATTCAGAGAAAACTCAAAGGCTTCAGTAAAGACTTGAATGTTTATTGGAGACCTAAGATTTGTGTTGAAAATCAAGGGGAGACTTCCAAAAACACAAAAGTGACTTAAGGTGAATCTTAGAATATCATTGGAGACTTTAGATTGCTATTGGAGACTTAGAGGTCTCCTAAAAATTCAGAGAAGACTTAAAAAAATCATTAGAGACTTCATTTTTTTTTTTTTTTTTTTTTTTTTGGAAAGTTAGTGGAGACTTGAAAATTTTTGAGGAGGCCTAAGATTACTGTTGAAAAATCTGTGGAGACTTTAGATTGCTATTGAAGATTTAGAGAAGCCCTCAAAAATTCAGAGGAGACTTAAAAAATCATAAGAGACTTAATTTTTTTTCTCGAACATTTAGTTGAGACTTGAAAATTTTAGTGGAGACTTAGGATTTCTGTTGAAAAATCTGTGGAGACTTTAGATTGCTATTGAAGATTTAGAGAAGCCCTCAAAAATTCAGAGGAGACTTAAAAAAATCATTAGAGACTTCATTTATTTGTTCCCTGACAGTTAGTGGAGACTTGAAAATTTTAGTGGAGACTTAGGATTTCTGTTGAAAAATCTGTGGAGACTTTAGATTGCTATTGAAGATTTAGAGGAGACCTCAAAAATTCAGAGAAGACTTAAAAAAATCATTAGAGACTTCATTTTTTGGTTCCCCGACAGTTAGTGGAGACTTGAAAATTTTAGTGGAGACTTAGGATTTCTGTTGAAAATTGTGTGGAGACTTTAGATTGCTATTGAAGATTTAGAGAAGTCCTCAAAAAATTCAGAGGAGACTTAAAAAAATCATTAGAGACTTAATTTTTTTGTTCCCGGACAGTTACGGGAGACTTGAAAATATTAGTGGAGACTTAGGATTTTTGTTGAAAAATCTGTGGAGACTTTAGATTGCTATTGAAGATTTAGAGAAGCTCTCAAAAATTCAGAGGAGACTTAAAAAAATCATTAGAGACTTTATTTTTCTCTCGGACAGTTAGTGGAGACTTGAACATTTTAGTGGAGACTTAGGATTTCTGTTGAAAAATCTGTGGAGACTTTAGATTGCTATTGAAGATTTAGAGAAGCCCTCAAAAATTCAGAGGAGACATAAAAAAATCATTAGAGACTTCATTTTTTTTTTTTTTTTGGACAGTTAGTGGAGACTTGAAAATTTTTGAGGAGGCCTAAGATTTCTGTTGAAAAATCTGTGGAGAATTTAGATTGCTATTGGAGATTTAGAGGTCTCCTAAAAATTCAGAGAAGACTTAAAAAAATCATTAGAGACTTCATTTTTTTTTTTTTTTTTTTTTTTTTTTTTTTTTTTTGGACAGTTAGTGGAGACTTGAAAATTTTAGTGGAGACTTAGGATTTCTGTTGAAAAATCTGTAGAGACTTTAGATTGCTATTGAAGATTTAGAGAAGCCCTCAAAAAATTCAGAGGAGACCTTTTTTTTCTCGGACAGTTATTGGAGACTTGAACATTCTGGTGGAGACTTAGGATTTCTGTTGAAAAATGTTTAGAAGAGGCTTTAGCTTCCATAGAAAATTCTCCATAGTATTCTCCACGCAATGTCATAAAAAAATCGTAGAAAATTATTTTGAGACTTAAATTTTCTCTAGAATTTTAGTGAAGGCCTCAGCTTTCAATTAAAAATTTAGCAGAGATTAATTTATCTATATAAAATTTAATGGATACCACAAATCATATCCATGAGGATGAATAGTTCCTCGAAATAATAATAAAGCTTTTAAACAGTAAATGCCGTTACTTTTTCCCGCTCGCATGATTAAGCGATTCGGCTATTTGCCAACTAATTTCCAGGGCTATTAACTTTTTGTCAAACAACTACCGCCACCAGTCAGTCCATTTGTTTGTTTCAACATTTATTGCTCCGTAGTTTTATGTCCGAGAATAATTAATCTTCCAAAGTTTGGATGGCGGGCTGGCTGGCGGGCTGACTGGTCGACGATGGCGCATGATTGCGGAGGTGGCGACTGTGGGACGGGGATGCGTTGCGCACCATCCAGTGATGAAGTGTTAAGTGGTCATAAAAATGGAATAATTTATTTAACAACTAAAGCGGAGTACTGCTGATGAGCAGCAGTTGCAAAGAGGTGATGAGAATGGAGAAGCCTAAAAGTATGCCACGATTTTTGGGAATTGTAAAGTCTTAAGCCAAACTAAAATTGGATGGACAATTGGTAGAGATAAAACATTCGAATTTTTGGCTTAAAGTCTTTAAAGGACATCATATCCTCAGGCCCATAAATGAATCCAATGATGAGTCCTTTTTTTCAAGAGATTCCAATTAAAGGATATTTGTGGCTTTGCCAACACAAGACCCTTCCATCCACATTGCTGGAGTAGGTGTTCTCGGCTGACGATTAGCAAAAGGTTTGTCATGAGGAAAGTGTTTCTCTGGATGGAGATTTTTTTTTTGCCTGGCCAACAGATGTTAATCCTTTTCGGCCAGTTACCATGAGAACCCAGTGACAAAGCTCCACCGAGTACCACTGGTCATAATTGAATTTTATGTAAAGCACACTCTAATCTGTGTTTCCCACTCATTCCTTGGGCCAACACATATTCCCATTGTCAATACAGAAAAATCGGCCAACAACTCCAACTAACTAAAGGACTTATGGACAAATGAATCCTTGTAAATAGAGTTGTTGAGTTCTGTCCTGTCCTGTTCTGTTTGTCGCCAAAGCATGGCGTACACTTCCAGCAGTCTGGTGGACAAAAAACACTTATCTTTGCCGTTAAAAAACGAGAAGAAGAAGCAACAACAATAATCATCAACATGGGCAGGACCAGCCAAGCCTTTTAATCTAACAAAAGGATATTAGAAGGACAATGATACTTATTCCAAAACAAGGAGTTCTCAAATAATACAATGCCCGAAAAACACCATGAATTCAAACACCGAAACATGAGTGGGGGATTAGAAAAAAACAACAGGAAAAGATAAGGGGGTGGTAACAGAAGGTTGCAATTAGACCAGCGAAATCTTCCCCAGCTAATTTTCACTGGAAATTTTGACATTCAACAAATTTTTCTATGGAAAAATCTTGGTGTCCAGCAAAAAAATCTTAGTCGCCACCAAATTTTCTATAGAAAAACGGTGGTCTCCACCAGATTTTCTATAGAAAAAATGGGTGGTCTCCACCAGATTTTCTATAGATATAATGGTGGTCACCACCAGATTTTCTATAGAAAAAATGGTGGTCACCTCCAGATTTTCTATAGAAAAAAAGGTGGTCTCCACCAGATTTTCTATAGAAAAAAAGGTGGTCTCCACCAGATTTTCTATAGAAAAAAAGGTGGTCTCCACCAGATTTTCTATAGAAAAAAAGGTGGTCTCCACCAGATTTTCTATAGAAAAAAAAAGGTGGTCTCCACCAGATTTTCTATAGAAAAAAAGGCGGTCTCCACCAGATTTTCTATAGAAAACCGGTGGTCTCCACCAGATTTTCTATAGAAAAAATGGTGGTCTCCACCAGATTTTCTATAGAAAAAACGGTGGTCTCCACCAGATTTTCTATATAGAAAAACGGTGGTCTCCACCAGATTGGTGGGTAGAATAACGGTGGTCTCCACCAGATTGGTGGGTAGAAAAACGGTGGTCTCCACCAGAGTTTCTATCGAAAACCGGTGGTCTCCACCAGATTTTCTATAGAAAAAAAGGTGGTCTCCACCAGATTTTCTATAGAAAAAAAGGTGGTCTCCACCAGATTTTCTATAGAAAAAAAGGTGGTCTCCACCAGATTTTCTATAGAAAAAAAGGTGGTCTCCACCAGATTTTCTATAGAAAAAAAGGTGGTCTCCACCAGATTTTCTATAGAAAAAAAGGTGGTCTCCACCAGATTTTCTATAGAAAAAAAGGTGGTCTCCACCAGATTTTCTATAGAAAAAAAAGGTGGTCTCCACCAGATTTTCTATAGAAAAAAAGGCGGTCTCCACCAGATTTTCTATAGAAAACCGGTGGTCTCCACCAGATTTTCTATAGAAAAAATGGTGGTCTCCACCAGATTTTCTATAGAAAAAACGGTGGTCTCCACCAGATTTTCTATATAGAAAAACGGTGGTCTCCACCAGATTGGTGGGTAGAATAACGGTGGTCTCCACCAGATTGGTGGGTAGAAAAACGGTGGTCTCCACCAGAGTTTCTATCGAAAACCGGTGGTCTCCACCAGATTTTCTATCGAAAACCGGTGGTCTCCACCAGATTTTCTATATAGAAAAACGGTGGTCTCCACCAGATTTTCTATATAGAAAAACGGTGGTCTCCACCAGATATTCTATATAGAAAAACGGTGGTCTCCACCAGATATTCTATATAGAAAAACGGTGGTCTCCACCAGATTTTCTATATAGAAAAACGGTAGTATCCACCAGATTTTCTATATAGAAAAACGGTGGTCTCCACCAGATTTTCTATATAGAAAAACGGTGGTCTTCACCAGATTTTCTATAGAAAAAACGGTGGTCTCCACCAGATTTTCTATAGAAAAAACGGTGGTCTCCACCAGATTTTCTATAGAAAAAACGGTGGTCTCCACCAGATTTTCTATAGAAAACCCATGGCCTCCACCAGATTTTCTATAGAAAACCGATGGTCTCCACCAGATTTTCTATAGAAAACCGATGGTCTCCACCAGATGTTCTATAGAAAACCGGTGGTCTCCACCAGATGTTCTATAGAAAACCGGTGGTCTTCACCAGATGTTCTATAGAAAACCGGTGGTCTCCACCAGATGTTCTATAGAAAACCGGTGGTCTCCACCAGATGTTCTATAGAAAATAGGGTGGTCTCCACCAGATGTTCTATAGAAAATAGGGTGGTCTCCACCAGATGTTCTATAGAAAATAGGGTGGTCTCCACCAGATTTTCTATATAGAAAAACGGTGGTCTCCACCAGATTTTCTATATAGAAAAACGGTGGTCTCCACCAGATTTTCTATATAGAAAAACGGTGGTCTCCACCAGATTTTCTATATAAAACCGGTGGTCTCCACCAGATTGTCTGTAGAAAACCGGTGGTCTCCACCAGATTTTCTATAGCGGTGGTGTCCACCAGATTTTCTATAGAAAACCAGTGGTCTCCACCAAGTTTTCGATAGGAAAACTTGGTCTCCACGAAATTTTCTATTCGAAAACTTGGTCTCCACGAAATTTTCTATTCGAAAACTTTGTCTCCACCAAATTTTCTATTCGAAAACTTGGTCTCTACCAAATTTTCTATTCGAAAACTTGGTCTCTACCAAATTTTCTATTCGAAAACTTGGTCTCTACCAAATTTTCTATTCGAAAACTTGGTCTCAACAAAATTATTTGTAAGAAAACTTGGTCTCCACCAAATATTCAATTCGAAATCTTTGTTTCTACAAAATTTTCAATGGATAACTGTGGTCTCCACCAAGTTTTCTGTGGAATTCTCTGGTCTCCACAACGTTTTCGATGGAAAACTGTAGTCTCCACTATATTTTCTATGGCAAAACCTTGGTCTCCACTATATTTGAAAAAATCTCCACTATGCAAAAAAGTCTCCACTACTCTAAGTTCTACACTAATTCTTCTGTTGAAAATTGTTTTTTCTCATATCAACAAATTTATCCATTTACTTTTTAGCTCCTCCTGATGGTCCCCTCCTTTCCATCTCTTCCTCCACCATTCCTCACCATCCACCCTCATGAATACTATCACACCTAGTGTTTCTAAGAGTTTCAATGCGATTAAAACGAGTTTCCTTGATTACTGAAAAAAAAAAAAACAAAAAACCTTGTTAATGGAAGAATTAAAGGAGCTCCAATGCGGAAGGATCCTTGGAGTCTGAGGATATGTAAATGAAATCGTGCGTGTAGTTCTTCGAGCAGAAACCACAACATCCTTTTAGGCTCCAAAAAGGACTTGGTGTGATTTTTTGTGTGACATAATTGAAGTGCAAACTTTGTGCCCAAATGTAGCTGTGTGTGTGTGTGTGAGGGCGTGGGTATATGTGTATGCATCACACACACGCACACACACTCACACACACCAAATGTGGTGCTAAAAGCCAAATTGCCAAAACAACCGTTACATGCTTAAGTACTTGTTTTCATGAATTTGCAAATCTCCGGCAATTTGTTTGTGTTTAATTATCATCTTTAAGACTTGTTCTATTTGTCATTCTTAACGCTCGCTCTCATTACGAGTGATATACTTGTAGCTAAATTGTTGTTATTGCTGTTGCTACTGTTGTTATTATGTGTCTTATGGATTACCCCATCCACAGCACCGCATCGCACCGCACCACTCAAACTCGTATGCGTAACACTGCCATAGTTTCCATTCAACTACTAACACTGCTTGGAATGTTTTTGTCTTTCTCTCCCTCCCTCTCTCCAGCAAAGGTCAGGGTTAAGTTGTTGTTAAACACTCGAATGCGTCTTAAGTATCTCTCCATGACTCGGCATGGGTTTTCAGTTTTCAATGTTAGGCGATTATTTTAATAGAAGACATTTAAGCGGATACTTAAAATGGAAATTAGTCTCTTGAGGTTGAGGGTGGTGGGGGGTACGAATGGTTGGAGAAAGTTGTGGCACGGGCCATGGGGCGGAGGGTTAGGGATAAACACCACATTATGAGTCAATATAAGTAAAATATAAGGCTAAGGAACATACAATAATCTTTCTATTGGAAACTCCATGGAGACCTGGAAAACTTCCGTGAGACCTCATTTTTATGTAGATAAGTTAGTGGAGATCTAAGATTTAATATAGCAAACTGAATGGAGACCATATTTTTCTGTGGAAAAGTGTAGTGGAGACCAAGTTTTTTTAATAAAAAAACTACGTGGAGACTCATTTAGTTTTGTATGAAACTTGGTGGAGACTTAGATTTCTATAGAAAACTCAGTGGAGACTTAGTATTTCTATAGTAAACTTTGTGGAGACTTAGTATTTCTATAGTAAACTTTTGTGGAGACTAAGTGTTTTTATAGAAAACTTGGTGGAGACTTAGTTTTTCTATAGAAATCTTAGTGGAGACTTAGTTTTTCTAAAGAGAACTTGGTGGAGACTTAGTTTTTCTATAGAAGACTTAGTGGAGACTAATTGTTTCTATAGAAAACTTAGTGGAGACTAAGTATTTATACAGAAAACTTGGTGGAGACTTAGTTTTTCTATAGAAAACTTTGTGGAGACTTAGTTTTTCTATAGAAAACTTTGTGGAGACTTAGATTTTCTATAGAAAACTTAGTGGAGACTAAGTATTTCCACAGAAAACTTAGTGGAGACTAAGTATTTCCACAGAAAACTTAGTGGAGACTAAGTATTTCTATAGAAAACTTAGTGGAGACTAAGTATTTCTATAGAAAACTTAGTGGAGACTAAGTATTTCTATAGAAAACTTAGTGAAGACTATGTATTTCTACAAAGAACTTAGTGGAGACAAAGTATTCCTATAGCAAACTTAGTGGAGATTATGTATTTTTATAGAAAACGTAGTGAAGACAAGGTTTTCCTATAGAAAACTTAGTGGAGACTAACTATTTCTATAGAAAACTTAGTGGAGATAAAATGTATTTCTATAGAAAAGTTAGTGGAGACTATAGAATTTTTTATTTCTATAGAATATTTAGGAAAGACTTAGTATTTCTATAGAAAACTTAGTGGAGACTAAGTATTTCTATAGAAAACTTAGTGGAGACTAAGTATTTCTATAGAAAACTTTGTGGAGACTAAGTATTTCTATAGAAAACTTAGTGGAGACTAAGTTTTTCTATAGAAAACTTAGTGGAGACTAAGTATTTCTATAGAAAACTTAGTGGAAACTAAGTATTTCTATTGAAAACTTAGTGGGGACTAAGTATTTCTATTGAAAACTTTGTGGAGACTAAGTATTTCTATAGAAATCTTGGTGAAGACTAAGTATTTCTATAGAAATCTTGGTGAAGACTAAGTATTGCTATAGAATACATCGTGGAGACTAAGTATTTCTGTAAAAAAAAAAATTGAGGACACTTAGTGGTGACTAAGTTTTCCAAGTTGCAGACCCTTGTTTTAAATTTAAATTTTGTGTAGACTAAGGGAAATAATGACTTTTGTCCTTGAGTTGTTGCCTCATTTGCTTAAAATCCTACCGCTTTGCAGTCAATATTTCAAATCATCCAACCCTTAAGTAGGATGCCCTACCTCCTCTCTCGAAGCGAATACGATAAGAATTAAATAAATATTAAAAAATAAATGTTATTGCTCGTCCAGTCTTAAGGACCCTTGTCTCGAGTATCAACGACTACCACTAGGACTACAACAAGGACAAGGATTCAATTGTGGTCTGCCATGAGCAGTTATCCTTTGTAATGGCATCTCCCATGCGGTGTTATTGGAAGCCTCTTCCCTTGTTTTGTTTCCCCCCCTCCAGTGTTGAGACTTCTCAAATATTTGTTGTTTTCTTTTCTTTTTCCTTTGCATTGCTCCATTGTCGGTGTCCGATTCATGTGAAATTGTTGTTGGTTTTCTTTTTTTCCAGTTATCCTTGGTTAGACAATTTTATTGTGGATTTTATTGACCATTCGTGTATTGCACGATATGGCTGGCTTAGTAACATTTACTTACTTATTTCCCAAAGACACAACAGACAACAACACACGTCAGAATGTGTCGTGTTGTCCTGCAACTTGGAAACCTGCACATTCTGTTGTGGCAACTGCAACATTGTTTCTAATATTTGCTCACACTTTACGAATTGTATTTTCTCAAATTTGTTTCCAAAAAAATATATATTTTCTAGATGGAGAAAAACTGACCACCCCACCCAACACCCTGCCACTAAACCAACACCAACATGTGATTGCTACAGAGGAATTTGTTGAAATTTGTTTTGTTGGAGATTGTCTGTGGGTTTTCTGTTTTTTTTTTTTTCTCTCTCCACAGAAAATGGAAAACCGCATGTTTCTGGGAAAATCAGCAAAAAGAACACAAAAAACAAAAACAACCACATCGGTTGTGTCTTATTCAAGACACGTCCTGTTTCACAACACTTCAAAATCGTTGTAGAACACAAAATTATTTGAAATACAGCCACAGAGAAGTGTAAAGCTGAAAATAGCTTTAAAATATAAATGTCGGAAATTGTACAAAAAAACAATAACAAGTCGAAACATATCTCTACACATGGACGATACATGACATCAAAGGGGGGGTAGGGGTCAAGCAGATAACCATCATGTCCATGGACATAAAGTGTAATAGGATTACATTAAAGTTTAAAGGTTCACAGAAGCAATGAGCATTTAAAACAAATATTATTACATTGAAGAGAGAGAGAGAGAGCGAGAGAGAGAGGGAAGGGAGAGGGGAAAAGAGAATCAAAAGGGCGTAGGATATTTACTGAATAATGAACATGACGATCCAATTGAATAATCATCCATTTCTATTTCAATGGGGAAAATATTGTCTGGGAAAAAAAATGTAAGTCTCCACTAAGTTTACGTTGACAAAATAAAGTCTCCACATTGCAAATTTTATCCGAATTTATCAAGTTTCCTATAGAGAAAACGTAGTATCCACCAAGTTTTCGATAGAAAACCTTAGTCTTCACTATAGAAAACCTAGTCTCCAACAAGTTTTCGATAGAAACACTTAGTCTCCACTAATTTTTCTTTAGAAAAACGTAGTCTCCACTAAGTTTTCTATAGAAATACTTAGTCTCCACTAAGTTTTCTATAGAAATACTTAGTCTCCACTAAGTTTTCTATAGAAAAACGTAGTCTCCACTAAGTTTTCTATAGAAAAAACGTAGTCTCCACTAAGTTTTCTATAGAAAAACGTAGTCTCCACCAAGTTTTCTATAGAAATACTTAGTCTGCACTAAGTTTTCCGTAGAAATACTAAGTATCCACTAAGTTTTCTATAGAAAAACTTAGCCTCCACGAAGTTTTCTATAGAAAAACTTAGTCTCCACTAAGTTTTCTATAGAAAAACTTAGTCTCCACTAAGTTTTCTATAGAAAAACTTAGTCTCCACTAAGTTTTCTATTGAAATACTTAATCTCCACTAAGTTTTCTATAGAATAACTTAGTCTCCACTAAGTTTTTTTGAAATACTTAGTCTCCACTAAGTTTTCTATAGAAACACTTAGTCTCCACTAAGTTTTCTATAGAAACACTAAGTCTCCACAACGTTTACTATAGAAAAACTTAGTCTCCACTAAGTTTTCTATAGAAACACCTAGTCTCCAATAAGTTTTCTATAGAAATTCTTAGTCTCCACTAAGTTTTCTATAAAAATACTTAGTCTCCACTAAGTTTTCTATAGAAATACTTAGTCTCCACTAAGTTTTCTATAGAAAAACATAGTCTCCACTAAGTTTTCTATAGAAAAACTTAGTCTCCACTAAGTTTTCTATAGAAAAACTTAGTCTCCACTAAGTTTTCTATAGAAAAACTTAGTCTCCACTAAGTTTTCTATAGAAAAACTTAGTCTCCACTAAGTTTTCTATAGAAAAACTTAGTCTCCACTAAGTTTTCTATAGAAAAACTTAGTATTCACTAAGTTCCGTACAGAAATACTTAGTCTCCACTAAGTTCTGTACAGAAATACATAGTCTCCACTAAGTTTTCTATAGAAAAATTTAGTCTCCACTAAGTTTTCTATAGAAAAACTTAGTCTCCACTAACGAATATATAGTTTCCACAAAGTTTTGTATAGGAATACTTAATCTGTACTAAGTTTCTGTAGAAATACTTGGTCTCCACTAAGTTTTCTGTAGAAATACTTGAACTCCACTTAGTTTTCTATAGAAATACTTAGTCTCCACTAAGTTTTCTATCCAAGTATTCAATTTCTTTTCTTGGATCAGCAAAACGTTTTATTTGAAAAAAAGTGCAAACTTTTCCAGATGTTCTTTTTAACATCCCCTACTAAGGGCTCGGATAAATCTTTGAAATAAAAAATGTTTTCAAAACCCAAACATTTTTGTGTTGGTCTTTGAAATTTAGTTTTTGAAAATCCTAGCTAATTTGGTCTCATCTCCATGACAGTGTTATGCTAAATCAACAGTCGTTGTCATGGTAACCCTGAAAAATAAACATCAAATATATTTTGAAACAGTTTTGAGTCAAAACATTCAAACGAAACTAAGCAGAGCAAATAAATATTTGGAAAGAATGTCCTTATTTGAAAACATAGAACATTTGAAATTGCTAAGGAATCTCTTGAACCCCGAGGATTCTAAGGATGATGCATCCGATTTGGAGGAGGAAGGGGAACCATTGATAAAGCAGAATTTGAGTAAGTCCTCAAATAGAAAAATAAATTGAAAATTTCTAAAATTAGCCACACCCCATTTTAGATCCTGGAAACTTGGGTCCTCCACATGCCAAGGCAGCTGGAGAGCAAACAAAAACTTTCAACTCTCCCTATGCTCCTTTGGAGGAGGATGACAAATTAAAGTCCAATTCCAAACAACCCTCCACCGTAGACGAATGGCATGAGCAACAGGAAAGGGAAGATGTTGATATCCTGGAGTCACGTAAATGTCCCGAATACACAATGACCTATCGTCAGGCTGTGGGAACGGAGGACATCTATCTTGCAATGGGCAATCGAACCAATGCCTCGGCAAGCTGTGAAGATTTGGTTGTGGAAATTCTCCTACCCGGCGACTCAACACCTGCCGATAAAATGCAGCTATCAATAACCACCACCGAAGTGGATTTGGCAACGCCAATTTATCGCCTAAAGTTGCCCCTGAGCCAGCCGGTGAATGTGGATCGCTGCCGGGCCAAATACGACAAGGATATGGAAAAACTTACGCTGACCCTGAGATTACAACGAGAATTGGATTTCGTAAACTTTTGAAGTGGCAATAAATGTTTGGATGTTTTTTTTCTATTGGTCCTTTTAAATAAAAAAAAAAAAAACAAAAAATGAGAATCCTTTGCTAAAACACTAGTCCTTTAGGTTTTTGCATATCCTTTTGGTATCCTTCGAATGACCAGCTAGCCAGTCAGCCAACCAACCACAATAATTTGACATAGTTTTCGTTTGAAGGGTTTATTAAAAAAATGCAAATGAAAAAAGTTCATCAAAGTTGTGGAGAGTTCACACCTGGTTATATGTTTGGCAGGAGGTGGGTGGAAGTTGATTAACACAGACACCTACATACACACACAATTTTAGCCATCGTGGATGGTCAGGAGACAAATGTAATAAATGGAAATTTATGCGCTCATTGATGGTGTTTGGCTGCACTGAAACGGTGGATTTCTAATTAAGTTTGTGCCATGCAATATCCGCCACAGTAATGGAGACTTTTAGGAGACAAACGTGTACTGTACAAAACGAAATGGAGAGCAGTGAATATAAAGTTATTTCAAAGAAGCTATTTTCATAGAAAATTTAGTGGAGACTATGTATTTCCATAGAAAACTTAGTGGAGACTATGTATTTCCATAGAAAACTTAGTGAAGACTACGTTTTCCATAGAAAAATTAGTGGAGACTAAGTTTTTTTTAGAGAAAAGTTAGGGGAGACTAAGTATTTCTAAAGAAAACTTAGGGGAGACTAAGTATTTCTATAGAAAACTTAGTGGAGACTAAGTATTTCTATAGAAAACTTAGTGGAGACTATATATTTCTATATAAAACGTACTGGAGACTAAGTATTTCTATTGAAAACTTAATGGAGACTAAGTATTTCTATAGAAAACTTAGTGGAGACTAAGTATTTCCATAGAAAACTTAGTGGAGACTAAGTATTTCCATAGAAAACTTAGTGGAGAAAAATATTTCTATAGAAAACTTTGTGGAGACTAAGTATTTCTACAGAAAACTTATTGGAGACTAAGTATTTCTATAGAAAACTTAGTGGAGACTAAGTATTTCTATAGAAAACTTAGTGGAGACTAAGTATTTCTATAGAAAACTAAGTATTTCTATAGAAAATTAAGTGGAGACTAAGTATTTCAATAGAAAACTTAGTGGAGACTAAGTGTTTCTGTAGAAAACTTAGTGGAGACTAAGTATTTCTATTGAAAACTTAGTGGAGACTAAGTATTTCTATAGAAAACTTAGTGGAGACTAAGTATTTCTATAGAAAACTTAGTGGAGACTAAGTATTTCTATAGAAAACTAAGTATTTCTATAGAAAACTTAGTGGAGACTAAGTATTTCTATAGAAAACTTAGTGGAGACTAAGTATTTCTATAGAAAACTTAGTGGAAACTAAGTATTTCTATAGAAAACTTAGTGGAGACTAAGTTTTGGAGTGGACTTGGTGGAGACTAAGTATTTCTATAAAAACTTCGTGGAGACTAAAAAAACTTAGTTGAGACTAAGTGTTTCTATAGAACACCTAGTGGAGACTAAGTGTTTCTATAGAAAACTTAGTGGAGACTAAGTGTTTCTATAGAAAACTTAGTGGAGACTAAGTATTTCTGTCGCAACATTAACGAAAACTATGTATTTCTACAGAAAGTTTAGTGGAGACTAAGAATTTCTATAGGACACTTTGTGGAGCCTAAGTGTTTCAATAGTAAATTTAGTGTAGACTTAATATTCCTCTAGAAAACTTAGTTTAGACTAAATATTCGTATAGAAAACTTAGTGAAGACCAAGTATTTCTATAGAAAACATAGTGTAGACTTAGTTTTTCTATAGAAAACTTAGTGAAGACTTAGTTTTTCTATATAAAACTCAATGATACTAAGTATTTCCATAGAAAACTTAGTGGAGACTAAGTATTTCCATAGAAAACTTATTGGAAACTAAGTATTTCCATAGAAAACTTAGTGGAGACTAAGTATTTCCATAGAAAACTTAGTGGAGACCAAGTATTTCCATAGAAAACTAAGTGGAGACTAAGTATTTCAATAGAAAACTAAGTGGAACCTAAGTTTTTCTTTAAAAACTTTGTGGAGACTAAGTATTTTTCTAGAAAACTAGTAGAGACTAAGTATTTGAATAGAAAACTTAGTGGAGACTAAGTATTTGAATAGAAAACTTAAGTATTTTTATAGAAAACTTAGTGGAGACTAAGTGTTTCTCTAGAAAACTTTGTGGAGACTAAGTTTTTCTATAGAAAACTTAGTGGAGACTAAGTTTTTCTATAGAAAACTTAGTGGAGACTAAGTTTTTCTATAGAAAACTTAGTGGAGACTAAGTTTTTCTATAGAAAACTTAGTGGAGACTAAGTTTTTCTATAGAAAACTTAGTGGAGACTAAGTTTTTCTATAGAAAACTTAGTGGAGACTAAGAATTTGTATACAAAACTTAGTGGAGACTAAGTATTTCCATGGAAAACTTTGTGGAGACTAAGTTTTTCTATAGAAAACTTAGTGGAGACTAATTATTTCTATAGAAAACTTTGTGGAGACTAAGTATTTCTATAGAAAACTTTGTGGAGACTAAGTTTTTCTAAAGAAAACTTAGTGGAGACTAAGTTTTTCTATAGAAAACCTAGTGGAGACTAAGTATTTCTATAGAAAACTTAGTGGAGACTAAGTATTTAGATAGAAAACTAAGTGGAGACTAAGTATTTCTATAGAAAACTTAGTGGAGACTAAGTATTTCTACAGAAAACTAAGTGGAGACTAAGTTTTAATATAAAAAACTTTGTGGAGACTAATTATTTCTATAGAAAACTTTGTGGAGACTAAGTATTTCTAGGGAAAACTTTGTGGAGACTAAGTATTTCTATAGAAAACTTTGTGGAGACTAAGTATTTCTATAGAAAACTTAGTGGAGACTAAGTATTTCCATAGAAAACTTAGTGGAGACTAAGTATTTCCATAGAAAACTTAGTGGAGAAAAAATATTTCTATAGAAAACTTTGTGGAGACAAAGTATTTCTATAGGAAACTTAGTGGAGACTAAGTATTTCTATAAGAAACTTAGTGGTGACTATGTTTTTCTATAGAAATCTTAGTGGAGACTATGATTTTTTATAGAAAACTTAGTGGAGACTAAGAATTTCTTTAGAAAACTTAGTGGAGACTAAGAATTTCTTTAGAAAACTTATTGGAGACTAAGAATTTTTATAGAAAACTTAGTGGAGACTGAGTATTTCTATAGAAAACTTAGTGGAGACTAAGTATTTCTATAGAAAACTTAGTGGAGACAAAGTGGTTCCATAGAAAACTGAGTGGAGACTAAGTACTTCTGTAGAAAACTTTGTGGAGACTAAGTATTTCTATAGAAAACTTAGTGGAGACTAAGTATTTCTATAAAAACTTTGTGGAGACTAAGTATTTCTATAGAAAACTTAGTGGAGACTTAGTGGAGACTAAGTGTTTGTGTAGAAAACTTAGTGGAAATTAAATGTTTCTATAGAAAACTTAGTGAAGACTAAGTATTTCTAAATAAAACTTTGAGGAGACTAAGTATTTCTATAGAAAACTTTAGTGGAGACTAAGTAATCCTAGATAAAACTAAGTGTAGACTAAATATTTCTATAGAAAACTCAGTGGATACTAAAATTTCCATAGAAAACTCAGTGGAGACAAAGTACTTCCATAGAAAAATTTATGGAGATTAAGTATTTCCATAGAAAACTTAGTGGAGACTAAATATTTCCATAGAAAACTTTGTGGAGACTAAGTATTTCTATAGAAAACTTTGTGGAGACTAAGTATTTCTATAGAAAACTTAGTGGAGACTAAGTATTTCTATAGAAAACTTAGTGGAGACTAAGTATTTCTATAGAAAACTTAGTGGAGACTTAGTATTTCTATAGAAAACTTAGTGGAGACTAAGTATTTCAATAGAAAACTAAGTGGAACCTAAGTTTTTCTTTAAAAACTTTGTGGAGACTAAGTATTTTTCTAGAAAACTAGTAGAGACTAAGTATTTGAATAGAAAACTTAGTGGAGACTAAGTATTTGAATAGAAAACTTAAGTATTTTTATAGAAAACTTAGTGGAGACTAAGTGTTTCTCTAGAAAACTTTGTGGAGACTAAGTTTTTCTATAGAAAACTTAGTGGAGACTAAGTTTTTCTTTAGAAAACTTAGTGGAGACTAAGTTTTTCTATAGAAAACTTAGTGGAGACTAAGTTTTTCTATAGAAAACTTAGTGGAGACTAAGAATTTGTATACAAAACTTAGTGGAGACTAAGTATTTCCATGGAAAACTTTGTGGAGACTAAGTTTTTCTATAGAAAACTTAGTGGAGACTAAGTATTTCTATAGAAAACTTTGTGGGGACTAAGTATTTCTATAGAAAACTTTGTGGAGACTAAGTTTTTCTAAAGAAAACTTATTGGAGACTAAGTTTTTCTATAGAAAACCTAGTGGAGACTAAGTATTTCTATAGAAAACTTAGTGGAGACTAAGTATTTAGATAGAAAACTAAGTGGAGACTAAGTATTTCTATAGAAAACATAGTGTAGACTAAGTATTTCTACAGAAAACTAAGTGGAGACTAAGTTTTAATATAAAAAAACTTTGTGGAGACTAATTATTTCTATAGAAAACTTTGTGGAGACTAAGTATTTCTAGGGAAAACTTTGTGGAGACTAAGTATTTCTATAAAAACTTTGTGGAGACTAAGTATTTCTATAGAAAACTTAGTGGAGACTAAGTATTTCCATAGAAAACTTAGTGGAGAAAAAATATTTCTATAGAAAACTTTGTGGAGACAAAGTATTTCTATAGGAAACTTAGTGGAGACTAAGTATTTCTATAAGAAACTTAGTGGTGACTATGTTTTTCTATAGAAATCTTAGTGGAGACTATGATTTTTTATAGAAAACTTAGTGGAGACTAAGAATTTATTTAGAAAACTTAGTGGAGACTAAGAATTTCTTTAGAAAACTTATTGGAGACTAAGAATTTTTATAGAAAACTTAGTGGAGACTGAGTATTTCTATAGAAAACTTAGTGGAGACTGAGTATTTCTATAGAAAACTTAGTGGAGACTAAGTATTTCTATAGAAAACTTAGTGGAGACAAAGTGGTTCCATAGAAAACTGAGTGGAGACTAAGTACTTCTGTAGAAAACTTTGTGGAGACTAAGTATTTCTATAGAAAACTTAGTGGAGACTAAGTATTTCTATAAAAACTTTGTGGAGACTAAGTATTTCTATAGAAAACTTAGTGGAGACTTAGTGGAGACTAAGTGTTTGTGTAGAAAACATAGTGGAAATTAAATGTTTCTATAGAAAACTTAGTGAAGACTAAGTATTTCTAAATAAAACTTTGAGGAGACTAAGTATTTCTATAGAAAACTTTAGTGGAGACTAAGTAATCCTAGATAAAACTAAGTGTAGACTAAATATTTCTATAGAAAACTCAGTGGATACTAAAAATTTCCATAGAAAACTCAGTGGAGACAAAGTACTTCCATAGAAAAATTTATGGAGACTAAGTATTTCCATAGAAAACTTAGTGGAGACTAAATATTTCCATAGAAAACTTTGTGGAGACTAAGTATTTCTATAGAAAACTTTGTGGAGACTAAGTATTTCTATAGAAAACTTAGTGGAGACTAAGTATTTCTATAGAAAACTTAGTGGAGACTAAGTATTTCTATAGAAAACTTAGTGGAGACTAAGTATTTCTATAGAAAACTTAGTGGAGACTTAGTATTTCTATAGAAAACTTAGTGGAGACTAAGTATTTCTATAGAAAACTTAGTGGAGACTAAGTATTTCTATGGAAAACTTGGTGGAGACTAAGTATTTCTATAGAAAACTTAGTGGAGACTTTTTATTTTCTTAGAAAACTTAGTGGAGACTATTTATTTTCTTTGAAAACTTAGTGGAGACTAAGTATTTCTATAGAAAACTTAGTGGAGACTAAGTTTTTCTATAGAAAACTTAGTGGGGACTACGTTTTTCTATAGAAAACTTAGTGGAGACTATTTATTTTCTTAGAAAACTTAGTGGAGACTATATATTTTCTTTGAAAACTTAGTGGAGACTAAGTATTTCTATAGAAAACTTAGTGGAGACTAAGTATTTCTATAGAAAACTTAGTGGAGACTAAGTATTTCTATAGAAAACTTAGTGGAGACTTAGTATTTCTATAGAAAACTTAGTGGAGACTAAGTATTTCTATAGAAAACTTAGTGGAGACTAAGTATTTCTATGGAAAACTTGGTGGAGACTAAGTATTTCTATAGAAAACTTAGTGGAGACTTTTTATTTTCTTAGAAAACTTAGTGGAGACTATTTATTTTCTTTGAAAACTTAGTGGAGACTAAGTATTTCTATAGAAAACTTAGTGGAGACTAAGTTTTTCTATAGAAAACTTAGTGGGGACTACGTTTTTCTATAGAAAACTTAGTGGAGACTATTTATTTTCTTAGAAAACTTAGTGGAGACTATATATTTTCTTTGAAAACTTAGTGGAGACTAAGTATTTCTATAGAAAACTTAGAGGAGACTATGTATTTCTATAGAAAACTTAGTGGAGACTATGTATTTCTATAGAAAACTTAGTGGAGACAAAGTATTTCTATAGAAAACTTAGTGGAGACTAAGTATTTCTATAGAGAACTTAGTGGAGTCTAAGTATTTCTATAGAAAACTTAGTAGAGACTAAATATTTACATAGAAGACTTAGTGGCTTTTTATAGAAAAGTTGGCGGACACATCATCCAAAGCATCATTTTTTTCAATTGCCTTGACCTCTCGTTGACCTCTATCGCTATTAATTTTCATTTATCTCCCATTTGAATTCAATTAAATTCATCCCATCTGACTTTTCATTTCGTTTTTGGCCAATAACTTTTTCCTATTTAGTCTTCCGGCTACAAAAAACCAACAACAACAACAACAACAATTTTACTAATTACTGCAGCAAAGTTTCTTTTTGTTGAATACAATTTTTCACATTAAATACAACAACGACAACAATGATTACAACAACTAAAAACAAGTTGAAATTTTGTTGTTGATAATTTATATAAGCAATTAACACTTTTTGGCGCTTTTGAGAAAAACTTGTTGGGAAAACTGAATGAATGAGTGCCTGTAAATGAATGAGAGAGTCCTTTGGCAACAGGACAGGGCATCAAAGTGAGGCGGGGAGGACTTTTGTGCTATTTAAAATATAATGGAAACTTTGACTAATGCGAAAGAAATGATGTCAAAAATTTTGTTGAAAAGAAAGAAAAGATGTTGGATGGAAATGACAGAAATTCCCCCTCCCTTCCTCTCTCGAAGAGGCCAAGGACAATGACAAAGTGCAGTTGTTTCGAAAGTTTAAACTTTTCCCATATGACCTATTAGTTTGAAGTATCTTAAGGTCCCGGCTATTTAAAAATTCAGCAGCCTTCTTTCCGCCTCCTTGCACTTGAAAATCTTTAAGGATGTTCTCCATACCCCCACTCTCTCTCTCTCTCTCTCTCTCACCACTCCATAAAAATCAAATTAATTACATTCTCTATTTCACTGCTAATGCCATTAAAGAAGTGTCATTTGTTACGATTACATTACTTGGCGTGGCATTAGAGACCACAACTACAAGGCCATAACCCCCGTCCCCACCTCCATCTCCACCACCGACAATAACCTTTCTCCCACCAATTCCCCAGGGCCACATTGTTATGGCTTAGAAAGTAAACCGAATGACTGGTTGGCAGCCTGACTCCTTTAAATAAATGAAAGGATATCATGGCTGAATTATGGCTGTAGGGACATTGGAGTAGTTTAAATGTAGTTAGGAGTTAAACTAGAAGAGATACTTCAGTAGATGAAGGAGTTTTGAATGAATGCCATGTGACCTTGACAGGAGTAATTTATTTTCAATTTCATTCTGCCGAAGAATTGTAAGGGGTTTTAAAAAGGGGCTCGCAAGACTAAAAGACGTGGAGACTAAGTATTTCATAAAAAAATTAGTGGAGACTAAGCGGAGGCGATGTATTTCAATTGAAAACTAAGTACATCTATTGAAAACTTAGTGGAGACTAAGTATTTCCGCAAAAAACTTAGTGGAGACTTAGTATTTCCATAGAAAACTTAGCGGAAACTAAGCCTCTCATTAGAAAACTTAGTGGGCACATAGTATTCCTTAGTGGAGATTAAGTATTAAGTATTGGAGACTATGTTTTCTTATTGAAAACATTGTGGAGACTAATTTTCCTACAGAAATACATAGTGGAGATGAAGTATTTCTATAGAATAATTAGTGGAGACTAAGTTTTCCTATAGAAAACTTAGTGGAGACTAAGTTTTCCTATAGAAAATTTAGTGGAGACTAAGTATTTCCATAAAAAACTTAGTGGAGACTAAGTATTTCCATAAAAAACATGGTGGAGATTAGGTTTTCCCATAGAAAATTTAGTGGAGACTAAGTTTTTCCATAGAAAATTTAGTGGAGACTAAGTATTTGCATATAAAACTTAGTGGAGACTTAGTTTTCCCATAGAAAACTTAGTGGCTACTAAGTATTTCCATAGAAAACTTAGTGGAGACTAAGAATTTCCATAGAAAACTTAGAGGAGACTAAGTTTTTCTAGAGAAAACTTAGTGGAGACTCCGTTTTCTTACAGAAAACCTAGTGGAGACTAAGTTTTCTTACAGAAAACCTAGTGGAGACTAAGTTTTCCTACAGAAAACCTAGTGGAGACTAAGTTTTCTTACAGAAAACTTAGTGGAGACTTAGTTTTCCAATAGAAAACTTAGTGAAGACTAAGTTTTTTTACAGAAAACCTAGTGGAGACTAAGTTTTCTTACAGAAAACCTAGAGGAGACAAAGTTTTTCTACAGAAAACTTAGTGGAGACTAACTTTTCCCATAGAAAACTTAGTGGAGACTAAGTAGTCTCATAGAAAACTTAGTGGAGACTAAGTTTTCTTGTAGAAAACTTAGTGGAGACTAAGTTTTCCAATAGAAAACTTAGTGAAGACTAAGTTTTTTTACAGAAAACCTAGTGGAGACTAAGTTTTCTTACAGAAAACCTAGAGGAGACAAAGTTTTTCTACAGAAAACTTAGTGGAGACTAACTTTTCCCATAGAAAACTTAGTGGAGACTAAGTAGTCTCATAGAAAACTTAGTGGAGACTAAGTTTTCTTGTAGAAAACTTAGTGGAGACTAAGTTTTCCCATAGAAAACTTAGTGGAGACTAAGTTTTCTTATAGAAAACTTAGTGGAGACTAAGTTTTCTTATAGAAAACTTAGTGGAGACAAAGTATTTCTATAGAAAACTTCGTGGAGACAAAGTATTTCCATAGAAAACCTAGTGGAGACTAAGTATTTCCATATAAAACTTAGTGGAGACTAAGAATTTCCACAAAAAACTTAGTGGAGACTAAGTATTTCCATAGAAAACTTAGTTGAGACTAAGTATTTCCATAGAAAACCTAGTGGAGACTAAGTATTTCCGTAGAAAACCTAGTGGAGACTAAGTATTTCCATAGAAAACCTAATGGAGACTAAATATTTTCATAGAAAACTTAGTGGAGACTAAGAATTTCCACAAAAAACTTAGTGGAGACTAAATATTTCCATAGAAAACTTAGTGGAGACTAAGTATTTCCATAGAAAACTTGGTGGAGACTAAGTACTTCCATAGAAAACCTAGTGGAGACTAAGTATTTCCATAGAAAACTTAGTGAAGACTAAGAATTTCCACAAAAAACTTAGTGGACACTAAGTATTTCCATAGAATACTCAGTGGAGACTAATTTTTCCCATGGAAAACTTCGTGGAGACTAAGCTTTCCGATAGAAAACTTAGTGGAGACTAAGTTTTTCTATAGAAAACTTAGTGGAGACTTAGTTTTTCTATAGAAAACGTTGTGGAGACTAGGTTTTCCTATAGAAAACTTAGTGGAGACTTAGTTTTCCTGGGGAAAACTCAGTGGAGACTTAGTTTTCCTGAGGAAAACTTAGTGGAGACTTAGTTTTCCTGTAGAAAACTTAGTGGAGACTAAGTTTTTCCATAGAAAATTTAGTGGAGACTAAGTTTTCCCATAGAAAATTTAGTGGAGACTAAGTAGTTGCATAGAAATCTTAGTGGAGACTAAGTATTTATATAGAAAACTTTGTGAAGACTAAGTATTTTCATAGAAAACTTAGTGGAGACTGAGTTTTCCCATAGAAAACTTAGTGGAGACTGAGTTTTCCCATAGAAAACTTAGAGGAGACTAAGTTATCTGTAGGATACAGAAAATTTATTGGAGACTTAGTTTTCCCATAGAAAACTTAGTGGAGACTAAATTTTCCCATAGAAAACTTAGTGGAGACTAAGTTTTCCCATAGAAAACTTAGTGGAGACCAGGTTTTCCCATAGAAAACTTAGTGGAGACTCAGTTTTCCCATAGAAAACTTAGTGGAGACCAGGTTTTCCTACAGATAACTTAGTGGAGACTAGGTTTTCCTACAGAAAACTTAGTGGAGACTTAGTTTTCCTATAGAAAACTTAGTGGAGACTTAGTTTTCCTATAGAAAACTTAGTGGAGACTTAGTTTTCCTATAGAAAACTTAGTGGAGACTTAGTTTTCCTATAGAAAACTTAGTGGAGACTAAGTTTTCCCGTAGAAAATTTAGTGGAGATTTCGTTTTCCCGTAGAGAGTGGAGACTTAGTTTTCCCGTAGAAAACTTAGTGGAGACTAAGTTTACCCATAGAAAACTTCGTGGAGACTTAGTTTTCCCGTAGAAAACTTAGTGGAGACTTAGTTTTCCTGTAGAAAACTTAGTGGAGACTTAGTTTTCCTGTAGAAAACTTAGTGGAGACTTAGTTTTCTCGTAGAAAACTTAGTGGAGACTTAGTATTTCCATAGAAAACTTAGTGGAAATAAATTTTTTTTTATCGAAGAATTGAAAAAAATTGTCACAGATTTTGAGTTGTTCACAATATTTTTGAAAGCCAATCAAGGTCGCGAGAGTGACCTTCTCTATGCCCTTTTCCTTTTGCCTCCCTCACCAATATTGTTAGTCAGTGCCCTCCTCCTTCTGTTATCTGTCTACTTTCTGCCTTTTGTCGAGTTAATGTTTATTTAATTTCTATATATAACCACAAAAGTAAAATATTACTGCCGCACTTCCGAAGTGAAAGTGAAAATTGTAATAAATTATTGGCTGTGGAAAAGTTTTGCAGAAAAATATCCTGCATTAGCCACGGTCCAGGCTGCCAGAGAAGAAGTGGCGAGGGGGCTGTTGGTTGGAGGCGTTAAACGAGATGCTAAATTTTCACTTCGAATGTGGAACAAAACTTTGTTGGTTAATAGTTTTTGTTGTTGTTGCTTTTCTTCTGGGCCATTTGCTGTTGTTGTTGTTGTTGTATTTTCTATAGAAATTTATGAAAACAACGAAAAAAAAAACAGTTTGAATTATAAATGTTTAATGGTCAATGTTGAATGAAATGATTTTTTGTTGAATAAGTACTTCAAAAGAGGACAGCAGCAGCATCAACAGCAATTCTGAGCCTTGAACAAGTCGAATGGGGAGGTTGTGTTGGTAGTGGGGGGAGGTGGATGAATTTTGATTATGAATATCCTTTTTTTAGAAATTGAAAGTTCCCCAGGCCAATGGCAAGTTGAAGAATCAAAGGTTAAAGTTAAGTGTGAATTTAAGTTAAATAGTGGAAAGAAGATGATATGGTAAGCGGGTGAAGGTTTGTGAGGAAGGACGAAAGTTAGAAAATATTCTTAAAGAAATCCTGTTGTGTGGCCCTTTAAAATATTCTCAAATCGAAAAATGATTGTAGCTTTTTTCTTCTTGAAAACATACTTTTGAGTCCTTAAACAAAAATGCAATAGAACTCCAAGTTTGAGTCTCTGATGATAAATTTTAAAAATATTCTGAATTAGAGCCTTTCGAGTCCTTGAAAAGAATTCCTTAAACATTTTTGTTGTATTTTTGTTGTCATTTGTTGTCTTTTGAAATTTTTTTTAAAAATCCACACGCATAAGCTTTGAGAGGAAGGTCGAAATTAGGATAAATATAAAACTATGTTTAAAATAAATCATTAACCCAATATTTATAAGAAAATATTCTTCGAAATATACTCCTGCATGGTCCTGTAAGCTTTTTTTGACAATATTCTCAAATAAACACATTCAGCAGCTTTAGAGTCCTTGCAAGTAATAAATATCCTTTAAAACTATTTGTCTCTGATGATAATTTAAAAAATTTGCTTTTAAAATCCATGTTCATGGCTCTGTAAATCCTTCAAAAAAATACTTGAAAAAAAAACTCATTTAGAGCCTTCCGAATCTTAGAAAATAATTGCTTAAAAAATCTTGTCACTTAAAAATCTTCTTTAAAATCCATAAAAAAATCGATAATTTACGTTTGTGACCTCCTGAGTCCCATCAAAATTTTTCTTCAAAATTCCATTTTTATACCCTACACCACAAGGTGGTCAGGGTATTATGTCTTTGTGCATTTGTTTGTAACAGGCAAAAGGAAACGAGATAGACCCTTAGTTCCTTTTGATGATCTGCATAGAATCACTTTCTGAGTTGATTTATGCATGTCAGTCCGTCTGTCCATCCGTCCGTCTGTCCATGTATTTTTGTGAACAAAATGCAGGTCGCATTTATTATCCGATTGAGATGAAATTTTCCAAACAACATTTGTTTGGCCCAAGGACGAACCCTATTGAAATTGGAGATAATCGGTAAAAAATTAGATATAGCTCCCATATATATCTTCGTCCGATTTGCCTTTTATTGTGCACCAAATGTGTAATATCAGCCCGAATAGTATGGAATTTTGCACATGCAACCAAATTAGGCCTAAAAATAAGCATGCCAAATTTGATGGAAATCGCTTCAGATATAGCTATAGCTCCCATATATATTTTGTTCATCCGATTTGTTATTTTTGTCCTCCGCAGCCGTAATATGCACTCTGTAACAACAATATTTGGGGAAATATATCAAATGCAGCTCAGAAATACATTTGCCAAATTTTATCGAGATCGGTTCAGATTTGGATATAGCTACCATATATAACTTCGTCCGATTTACCGTTTATTGTGCACCAAACGTCTAATATTTGTCCAAATGAGATGGAATTTGGCACATGCGACCGAATTGAGTCTAGAAGCTAGTATGCAAAATTTGGTGAAGATCGGTTCAGATATAGCTATAGCTCCCATATATATTGTTCATCCGATCTGTTGTATTTGTTACCCACAGCCGTAATATGCACTCTGTAACAACGATATTCAGGGAAATATATCAAATACAGCTCAGAAATATCTTTGCCAAATTTTATCGAGATCGGTTCAGATTTGGATTTAGCTCCCATATATATCTTTATCTGATTTAGAATTAATTTTGCACCAAATGGGTAATACAAGTCCGAATTTAAAAGATACAAATGCTTCGGCGTATTTAGTCCTTTAAATTTTGAATTATAATTATAATCATAGGGTGTATGATTGAATTCTCCCATAAAAACTTTTACTTGTTATGTGGAGCTCAACTAAATTAGCAAAGTGGTGTAGGGTATCATAAAATCGGCCCCGCCCGACTTTAGGACTTTCTTTACTGGTTGTATTTGTTTCTGAAAAAAAAAAAATTATTTAAGAACTCTCGTTTGTGGTCCTCTGAGTCCTTGAAGATTTTTTAAAATTCTTCTTCGAAAAATAAATTTTGTGACCTTCTGAGTGACAATAATCTGAAAAAATCACCGCTTGTTGCCTTCTGAGTCTTTGAAAAACCATTCTATGAAAATCCCTCTAAGTCCTTTAAAAAATACACTTTTGTGGCCGCCTGAGTTCTCTTTAAAAAATTTAAAAATTATTATTATAAAATCCATGTCCATCCTTCAAAATCCTTCAAAAAAGTACACAGAAGTGTCCTCAAAAATATACTCATCAGATTTCTATTTTTGTCACCTTTTGGATCCTTTAAAAATATTCTCCTTAAATCCATATTTAAAAGTCCTTGAGAAAAAATCGTTTTAAAAATTTCTGAGCTCTTTTTCGTTACGAATCTATGTTTGTGGCCTTCTGAGCCATTAAGAAATCTTTCTTTAAAATCTACCTCTCAAAGTCCTTTAGATATTTTTTTTTTTGATCATTTTAAAGATTTTTTTGGGTCATTTTAAAGATTTTCCATTAAAGAAGTCAATGTTTGCGGCCTTCTGAGTCCTTCAAAAAAACTGTTTTCGCCTTCCGAAACCTTGAGAAATTCAAAGATCTACGCTTGTTCCGGTTGGGAGTCCTTGAGAAAAATGTCTTATGTCCTTCTTCAGAAAAATCGTTTTATAAATTTGGTTGTCTTCTGAGCTCCTTCTCCTTAAGAATCCATGTTAGTGGCCTTCTGAGCCATTGAGAAAACTTTCTTTAAAACCTATGTTTGCCGTCCTCAAAAGTCCTTTAGATATATATTTTTTTTTAATTCGCTTGTGGCCTTTGAGTCCTGGCAAAATATTCTTTAAAAATCCACATTTGTGTCCTTCTAAGTCCTTCAGATATTTCTCTCTTAAAAATCCACGTTTGTGAACTTTTAAGTCTTAAGAAAAACTTCTTAAAAAAATCTTCCATGTTTGTGGTCTCCGGAGTCCTTGCAAAAATTTTCTTCAAAAATCCACGTTTTAAGCCTTCTATATCCTTCAGAAAATTTTCTTTAACAATCCGTGTTTATGCCATTCTGAGTCCTTAAAAAAATGTCCTTAAAAATTCGCGTTTGTGGCCTTCTGAGTCCTTGAGGAAACTTTCTTTTAAACCCACGTTTGTGACTTTTAGAGCCTTTCTGAAATATATCTATAAAAACCACACATTTGTGGCCTTCTGAGTCCTTGAGAAAACTTCCTTTAAAAATCCACGCTTGTAGTCTTCAGAATTCTTGAGAAAATTGCCGTTTAAAATCCAAGTTTTTGGCCTCCTGATTCCTTAGGAAATTTTTCTTCAAAAATCCACCTTTGTGACCTTCCGTGTCCTTTGAGAAAATTTTCTTTGAAAATCCACACTTGTGGACAATTTGAAAATCCACGTTTGTGAACTTCTAGTTCCTTGAAAAATCTTCCTTAAAAACTCCATATTTGTGGTCTCCGCAGTCCTTGCAAAAATATTATGCGAAAATCCACGATTTTAGCCTTATATATTTTTAAGGAAGATTTTTTTAACCATCCATGTTTATGCCATACTGAGTCCTTAAGAAAAATTTCCTTAAAAATTCACGTTTATGGCTTTCTGAGTTCTTGAGAAAACTTTCCGTAAAAACCATGTTGTGACCTTTAGAGTCATTCTGAAATATATCTATAAAAACCACACATTTGTGGCCATCTAAGTCCTTGAGAAAACTTCCTTTAAAAGTCCACGCTTATAGTCTTCTGAATTCTTGGGAAAATTGCCTCTAAAAATTCAAGTTTTTGGCCTTCTAATTCCTTAGGAAATTTTTCTTCAAAAATCCACGTTTGTGACCTACCGTCCACGCTTGTGAAACATTTTCTTCAAAAATCCACGTTTGTGACCTACCGTCCACGCTTGTGAAACATTTTCTTCAAAAATCCACGTTTGTGACCTACCGTCCACGCTTGTGAAACATTTTCTTCAAAAATCCACGTTTGTGTTCTTCTGAGTCCTTTGGAAATTTGTCTTCAAAAACCACGGTTGTGGCCTTCCGTGCTTTTGATATAATTTTCTTTGAAAATCCACGCTTGTGGTCTTCTGAGCCCTGGAGAAAATTTTCTTTAAAAATCGACGTTTGTGGCATTCTGAATGTTTTGGCCTTTTGAGTCCTTGAGGAATTTTTTTTCCAAAAATCCATGTTTTTTTTTTCAAAAATCCACGTTTGTAGCCTTTTGAGTCCTTTGGAAATTTTTCTTCAAAAATCCACAGTTGTGGTCTTCTGAGTCCTTGAGAAGATTTTCTTTGAAAATCCACGCTTGTGGTCTTCTGAGTCCTGGAGAAAATTTGTCTTACAAAATCGGCGTTTGTGACCTTCTGAGTCCTTGAGAAAATTGTCTTTGAAAATCCACGTTTATGACCTTCTGAGTCCTTGAGAAAATAGTCTTTAAAAATCAAAGTTGTTGGCCTTGTGAGTCCTTGAGGAATTTTTCTCCAAGAATCCACGTTTTTTTGCCTTATTAGTCCGTGAGCAATTTCTTCTAAGAATCCACGTTTTTTTTTTTTCCTTGAGACAATTTTATTTTAAAATCCACGTTTTTTTTTGCCTTATGAGTCCTTGAGATTTTTTTAATCCACGTTTGCGGCCATCTAAATCGTTCAGAAAATCTTGTTCAAAAATCGACATTTGTTGTCCTTTGAGTTCTTCAGAATTTTTTTCTTTAAAAATCCACATTTGTCCTGTTTTGAGCCTTAGAGAATTATTACCATGTTTAAGAACTTCTGGGACACTAAAAATATTTTTTAAAAAATATACGTTTGTGGCTCCTCGAATAATCTGTGAGAGAGTATTTTTCAATAAACCACATTTGCGGCCAAAAGTCCTTAAAAAAAATCCTGGTTTTTGCCCTGAGTCCTTGGAAAATATTGCTCCAAATTACCATTCAGCGACCTTCTGGCTCCTTCAGAAAATATTCTATAAAAATCCTTGAAAACTTTATTTTTAAATATTAGAAAATATTTGTCCAAATTCCATTCTAGTGACCTTTTAAATGCTTGAAAAATTATTCTCAAGAATCCAAGCTTGTGACGTCCATTGTTTTTTTTTTTTTTCGCTGTTAAATAGCCACTGTTTTTCGAACCTCACATTAATTTAAACAATTTATCTTAATTTATGTATGGCCGCAACAATTTAGGGTTTTTTCACTCTCTCTCGACATTTTACATCACTCCAAACCACGAGGCAAAAAAAAAAAACAAAATCAAAATTACTGAACATGGTCCAGAAAAACGCAATTGCTAAATCATCATAAAGTTCTGGTGCGTGTGTGTTTGTATATGTGTGAGTGTGAAAAATTTTTTTATTCAAAACAATTTCGATTCATGACGGTCATTAAAATTGCACGCCCTCACCAAGGCGACCAACTAACTAACTGACTGGCCAATTGGGTAGCAGACTAACTGTTACTGACATTTAGCCTACCCCCTCTAGCCCACCGCCCTGAACCAGAAAACTAATGGATATTTCATTGGCATAAATTACGCATAAAATTGAAGCGAAAAATTCACACCAGCACGCACCAAAAACTCTCCGGCATGTATTGCAATATATGTATGATTTGTATAGAGGCGACAGGGTGTAGGGGGAAGGGAGCTGGAGACAGCATTAAAATGGGATAGTGAAAATGAGGAAATTTATATAGGGAAATGGTGTGGAGTGGGAAGGAATGAACAAAAAATAATTTTTCAAAATTTTTAAAGCATTTATTTCAGAGGATCATTAAGGATACAAATGCGGATTTTTAAAGGACTCACAGAAACGTGATTCAGAAACGTGAATTTTTTAAAATATTTTCCAAGGACTTAAAAACGTCGATTTTTCAAGGACCAACATTCAAACAATGATTTTTTAAAAAATATTTTTCAAGGACCAGCAGTCCTTACAACGTAAATTTTTCAAAGAATATTCATCAAGGACCAGCAGTCCTTGAAACGTGGATTTTTTAAAGAATATTTGTCAAGGACCAGCAGTCCTCGAAACAATAATTTTTTTTAAAGAATATTTTTCAAGGATCGGCAGTCCTTGAAACGTGGACTTTTTAAAGAATATTTTTCAAGGACCAGCAGTCCTTGAAACGTTGATTTTTTAAAGAATATTTGTCAAGGACCAGCAGTCCTTGAAACGTGAATTTTTTAAAAAATATTTTCTCTAGGACCAGCAGTCCTTGAATCGTGGGTTTTTTATAAAATATTTTTCAAGGACCAGCAGTCCTTGAAACGTGAATTTTTTAAAGAATATTTTGGATGGATTTTTAAAGAATATCTTTTAAGGACCAGCAGTCCTTGAAACGTGAATTTTTTAAAAAAATATTTTTTCTAGGACCAGCAGTCCTTGAAACGTGGGTTTTTTAAAAAATATTTTTCAAGGACCAGCAGTCCTTTAAACGTGAATTTTTTAAAGAATATTTTTCAAGGACCAGCAGTCCTTGAAACGTGAATTTTTTAAATAATATTTTGGATGAATTTTTAAAGAATATTTTTCAACGACCAGCAGTCCTTGAAACGTGGAATTTTAAAGAATTTTTTTCAAGGACCAACAGTCCTTGAAACGTGGATTTTTTAAAGAATATTTTTCAAGGACCAAGAGTCCTTCAAACGTGGATTTTTTAAAGAATATTTTTCATGGACCAAGAGTCCTTCAAACGTGGATTTTTTAAAGAATATTTTTCATGGACCAACAGTCTTTCAAACGTTGATTTTTTAAAGAATATTTTTCAAGGACCAGCAGTCCTTGAAACGTGGACTTTTTAAAGAATATTTTTAAAGGACCAACAGTCCTTCAAACGTGGATTTTTTAAAGAATATTTTTCAACGACCAGCAGTCCTTGAAACGTCGATTTTTTAAAGAATATTTTTCAACGACCAGCAGTCCTTGAAACGTGGATTTTTTAAAGAATATTTTTCAAGGACCAAGGACCATCCAACCAATAACCATGGATTTTTAAAGAACATTTTTAAAGGACCATCCGACCAATAAACATGGATTTTTAAAGAATATTGAAACGTGGACTTTTTAAAGAATATTTGGATTTTTTAAAGAATATTTTTCAAGGACCAACAGTTCTTCAAATGTAGATTTTTAAAGAATATTTTTCAAGGACCAATAGTCCTTGATACCTGGATTTTTTTAAAGAGTATTTTTCAAGGACCAACAGTCCTTCAAACGTGGATTTTTTAAAGAATATTTTTCAAGGACCCACAGTCTTTCAAACTTGGATTTTTTCAAGATTATTTTTCAAGGAGCAACAGTCCTTCAAACGTGGATTTTTTAAAGAATATTTTTGAAGGACCAACAGTCCTTCAAACGTGGATTTTTTCAAGATTGTTTTTCAAGGAGCAACAGTCCTTCAAACGTGGATTTTTTAAAGAATATTTTCAAGGACCAGCAGTCCTTGAAACGTGGATTTTTTAAAGAATATTTTTCAAGGACCAACAGTCCTTTAAACGTGGATTTTTTAAAGAAAAATTTTCAAGGACCAACAGTCCTTCAAACGTGGATTTTTTAAAGAATATTTTTCAAGGACCAGCAGTCCTTGAAACGTGGATTTTTTAAAGAATATTTTTCAAGGACCAGCAGTCCTTGAAACGTGGATTTTTTAAAGAATATTTTTCAAGGACCAGCAGTCCTTGAAACGTGGATTTTTTAAAGAATACTTTTCAAGGACCAACAATCCTTCAAACGTGGATTTTTTAAAGAATATTTTTCAAGGACCAACAGTCCTTCAAACGTGGATTTTTTAAAGAATATTTTTCAAGGACCAACAGTCTTTCAAACATGGATTTTAAAGAATATTTTTCAAGGACCAACAGTCTTTCAAACATGGATTTTAAAGAATATTTTTCAAGGACCAACAGTCTTTCAAACATGGATTTTAAAGAATATTTTTCAATGACTCACAAACGTGATTTTTTTAAAGAATATTTTTCAGGGCCCCTAAAACTTATTTCTAAGTCCACTTGTTTAAGAAAAATTTTGCAGGACTTATCCTTTATATTTTCCTTCGTATCCTTAAAAAATTCCCAATATTTTTTATTTTATTTTTCCATTTCCATTTTGCCTCCAATTATGATCACGTAACGGATTATGTGAAAACTTTTTTCTTCTTCGCAATCCTCCACCTCAATTTTCAAAATCTAGTTAGCAAAAGTTCCACAATGCCGCGTATCTTTTTGTTTTCCAAACTCGTGCTAAACTATTAAATTCAGGACTTTTTGTTACCATTCCATTTTTGGTATTTAGAGGCCAACTACTACGTTGCCATACACAGGATGCAAATAAGTTGTCCTTTTTGTAGTTTCTTCTTTTGCAATGGAAAACATGTCGCATAAGTTTATGATATTTGCGACAAATACAAAATACCAATGCCAGGATATTTGCAGTAGCTTGGGCAAAAGATTGCAAGGTTAGCAAACAGGCAATAAGAGGGATTCGAGAGATTGGAGGTTTATCCTTTTGTTTTGAGACTTTTATTAGGCTTGTGATTTTGTTGTTAATATGTTTTTGTTGTCTTTGTTGGAAAAAATTTCTTTCCGAAGAGGAAATTATGGGAGAGCTAAGAAAAGATTTCTTAAGGATTAAAATCTTGTGGCCTTGAGCGACCCTAAAAAATAACGTCTAAAATATTCACGTTTGAGTCTTTACAGTTTTTGACCTTAAGACACTTTAAAAATTTATCTTAAAAAATCCACGTTAATTGTAATTTGAGATCTGGATTTTTTTCCTGAAAAATTGAAGTTTGTGGCTTTGGTGGTTCTTTTAAAAAAAACTTAAAAATTGGGTTTAAGTCCTTAAAATTTTCCCTCTAAAAAATCCACTTTGGTAGGACAAATATTTCAAAGGTATGTGTTGCTGGGTTTGGAGGTCCACAATTTTTGCCGTTTTAAAGGTCATTCTTCTCTTACTTTTTTTTTTTTTTGAGAATTTTTTGGCAAGGATATTTTTCTAGGATTAAGAAGAGCTCATATATTTATTTAAGATAAAAAATGAAGGACCCTAAAATTAAACGATTTATGAACTTGAAATACATAATAATGGCGATTTTTAAAGAAAGAATTTCAAGGAATCATTGGGGCAAAAAAAGGATTTTAAAAGAAAAATTGTCTAGGACTCAGACATATATTTGGAAAGAAAAAAAATTATTTGTAGCTCAAATGGGATTTAAAATAATATTTAAAAAAGACTTCCAAATTCTTAAAATTTTTTTTTTATAAAAATCGTTTTGGGTCAATAAAAAACACATTTGTGGCCTTCTGAGTACTTGATAAAATATTTTTTAAAAATTCCAGGGTGGCGGACTTCTGAGTCTTTAATAAAAATGTCTTTAAAAATCCTTCTGAGTGTTGAAAAAATAAGAGGTCTTTGGCATTCTGAGTCCTTAAAAAATATTCTTAAAAAACCAAGTTTGTGGCCATCTGAGTCCTGGAAAAAATATTCTTTAAGAAAATTTAGATTTGTAGCCATATGAGTTCTTAACAAAATTTGCTTCAATAATACACGTCTTGTAACTTCTTGAGTCCTTGAAAAAAAATCTTTGAAAAATCCACCTCTTTTGCATTTTGAGTCCTTAAAGATATTCTTTAAATATCTTCCTGAAATTTTGAAAATTGTTTTTTGAACTCAATTTGGAAAACTATTTTACAAAAATCATGTTTGGGAGCTGTTAAGTCCTTGAAAAAATATTTTTAAAAAATAACGTTTGTGGCCTTTAAAGTCCTTGCAAAAACAGTCTTTAAAAATTCCACGTTTTTGGCATTCTGAATCCTTGAAAAATATTCTTTAAAAATCTTCCTGAGATTTTGAAAAATGTTTTTTTTTTTAATCCAATTTGGAAAACTATTTTACAAAAATCATGTTTGGGAACTTTTAAGTCCTTGAAAAAATATTTTACAAAAATCACGTTTGAGACCATTAAAGTCCTTGCAAAAATAGTCTTTAAAAAATCCACGTTTGTGGTCATCTGAGTCGTTGAAAAAATATTCTTTAATATGTTGACCTTTGTGGCCTACTGTGTTCTCAAAAAAATTTCACGTCCTAGACATTCAGAGTCCTTGAAAAAATATTCTTTAAAAAATCCAACTTTTGGGCCAATCTGAGTCCTTGAAAAAAAAAAATCAATAATGCTGATTTGTATATTCTTTAATATTCTTTAAAAATCCTTCTGAGTCCTTAAAAAATATTCTCTAAAAATCTTGCTGAGTCCCTGAAAAAAAGTCTTTAAATCTGATTTTGTGATGTTCTGAGCCTTTAAATATTTAAAAACAGATCACGTTTGGGATATATTAAGTCCTACAAAAAATATTCTTTAAAAAATCCAAGTTTGTGCCAATCTGAGTCATTGAAAAAAATCTTCTAAAATGCAGATTTGTAGTCTTCTGAGTCCTTGAAAAGCTATGCTATTAAAGTCCTCCCGAGTCCTTAAAACTATTTTTTAAAAATCCTTCTGAGTCCTTAAAAACAATTCTTTAATAATCTCCCTGAGTCTTTGAAAAAAAGTTTTTAAATCTGATTTTGTGATGTTCTGAGACTTTGAATATTTAAAAAAATCACATTTGGGACCTATTAAGTCTTACAAAAAATAATCTTTAGAAAATCCAGGTTTGTGGCCAATTAAGTTCCTGAAAAAAAATCTTTAAAAATACACGTCTGTGGCCTTCTCAGTTTCCAAAAAAAATATTAAAAAATTCATTCTGAATCCTAGAGAAAATATTCTTTGAAAATCCTTTAAAAGTCCTTAAAAAATATTCTTTAAAAATCTTTCTAAATCTTTGAAAAAAAAAAAATCAGATTTTGTGATTTTCTAAGCCGTTAAAAAAAAATTCCTTAAAAACACGTTTTGGACTTTTTAAGTCTTTAAAATCCCATCTGAGTGATTGAAAAAATATCCGTAAGAAAAATCGACGTATGCGGCCATCTGAAACCTTGAAAAACAAATATTCTTAAAAAAATCCAAGTTTTTGGCCATGTGAGTCCTTGAAAAAAATATCCTGAAAAATATTTTTTTAAAATTCAAATTTGTGGTCATATGAGTCTTAGAAAAATTATTCTTCAAAAAAAACCACGTTTGTGACCTTCTGAGTCTTTAAAAATCCTTTCTAAGTCCTTAAAAAATATTCTCTAATAATCTTCCTGAGTCCCTGAAGAAAAGTTTTAAATCTGATTTTGTGATGTTCTGAGTCTTTAAATATTTAAAAAAATCACGTTTGGGACCTATTAAGTCCTACAAAAAATATTCTTTAAAAAATCCAGGTTTGTGGCCAATTAAGTCCTTAGAAAAAAATCTTTAAAAATACACGTCTGTGGCTTTCTCAGTTTCCAAAAAAAAAAATCTTAAAAAATTCATTCTGAATCCTAGAAAAATATTCTTTGAAAATCCTTTAAAAGTCCTTAAAAAATATTCTTTAAAAATCTTTCTAAATCTTTGAAAAAAAATGTTTTTATATCCGATTTTGTGATTTTCTAAGCCTTTGAAAAAATTATTTAAAGTTTGGGACCTTTTTTAAGTTCTTTCGAAAAAAAGTCTTTAAAAATACACGACTGTGGCCTCCTCAGTTTCCAAAAAAAAGTCTTAAACAATTCATTCTGAATCCTAGAATAAAATATTTATTAAAAATACACGCATGTGGCCATTTGAGTCCTTGAAAAAATGTTCTTAAAAAATCTATGTATGCGGCCATCTGAGACCTTGAAAAACAAATATTCTTTAAAAATCCAAGTTTTTGGCCATGTGAGTCCTTGAAAAAAATATCCTGAAAAATATTTTTTAAAAATTCAAATTTGTGGTCATATGAGACTTAGAAAAATTATTCTTCAAAAAATCCACGTGTGTGACCTTCTGAGTCTTTAAAAATCCTTCTAAGTCCTTAAAAAATATTCTCTAACATTCTGAATCCTAGAAAAAATATTCTTTGAAAATCCTTTGAAAGTCCTTAAAAAATATTCTTAAAAAATCGTTCTAAATCTTTGAAACAAAAAATGTTTTCATATCAGATTTTGTGATTTTCTATGCCTTTGAAAAAATTATTTAAATAAAAAACATTTTGGGACCTTTTTTAAGTCCTTTGAAAAAATTATTCTTAAAAAAATACACGTTTGCGGCCATCTGAGACCTTGAAAAACAAATATCCTTTAAAAATCCCAGATTTTTGCCATGTGAGTCCTTGAAAAAAATATCCTGAAAAATATTCTTTAAAATTCCAAATTTGTAGCCTTATAAGACTTTGAAAATTATTCTTCAAAAAAAAATCCACGTTTTTGGCCTTCTAAGTGTTCTTGAAATTTTTTCTTTAAAAATTCAAGTTTGTGACCATTTGAGTCCTTGAAAAAAAAATCTTTAAAAAATCAAGTTTATGATCATTTGAGTTTAAGTCCTTGAAAAAAAATATTCTTTAGCGTTTCATCTGAGACCTTGAAAAACAAATATTCTTTAAAAATCCAAGTTTTTGGCCATCTGAGTCCTTGAAAAAAATATCCCCAAACATATTCTGAAAATATCCAAAATTGTGGTCATATGAGTCTTTAAAAAATTATTCTTCAAAAAAATCCACCTTTGTGGCCTTCTGAGTCCTTAAAAAATATTCTTTAAAAAAATCCATTTTTATGGCCATCTTTGTCCTTGAAAAATATTCTTTAAAAATTAAAGTTTATGGTCATCTGAGTCCTTGAAATTTTTTCTTTAAAAAATCGAGCATGTGATCATTTGAGTCCTTGAAAAATCTTTAAAAAATCAAGTTTATGATCATTTGAGTACTTGAAAAAAATATTTTTTTTAAACATCCAAGTTTGTGTCCTTTGGAGTTCTTCAAATAAAATTTCCTCTTTCTAAGTCCTTTAAAAAAATATTCTAAGAAAATCAACTTCCTTTGAGCCCTTGATGAAATATTCTTAAAGAATCTCTATTCCGAAAATCGTCTTTAAAAATCCTTCTGAGTCCATTAAAGGATATTATTATTTTAAAATCTACTTTTGAAGACTGCTGAATACTTTAACAAAAAATCTTCTTTTTGAGTCCTTTTAAAAATACTCTTTAAAAATCCTTCTGAGTCCATTAAAGGATATTATTTTAAAATCCACACTTAAAGTCTTCTGAGTCCTTCAACAATATGCTGTAAGGATCCCCATTATGGCCTTCCAAATTCCCTGAAATATTCTCTTTACTTTGTGCCTCAGTCCTGTTCCTTGAAAAATTATAGCTCATATCCTTTTGGAAACTTTGAAAATCGTATCTGGCCTCCTGGGTTCTTAACAAATGTTTCTTTAAAAATCATTCTGGGCCCTTAAAAAAAATATCCCCAAAAATATTCTGAAAAAATCCAAATTTGTGGTCTTATGAGTCTTTGAAAAATTATTCTTCTTCAAAAACATCCACGTTTGTGGCCTTCTGAGTCCTTAAAAAATATTCTTTAAGAAAATCAATTTTTATGGCCATCTGTGTCCTTGAAAAAATATTCTTTAAAAGATTCAAGTTTGTGGCCATCTTTGTTCTTGGCATTTTTTCTTCAAAAATTCGAGATTGTGACCATTTGAATCCTTGAAAAAAAATCTTTAAAATTTAAAATTTATGATATTTTGAGTACTTGAAAAAAATATTTTTTTAAACATCCAAGATTGTGTCCTTTGGAGTTCTTCAAAAAAAGTTTCCTCTTTCTGAGTCCTTTCGAAAAATATTCTAAGAAAATCAACTTCCCTTGAGCCTTTGATGAAATATTTTTAAAGAATCTCTTTTCCGAAAATCGTCTTTAAAAATCCTTCTAAGTCATCAGTGTCCTTGAAAAAATATTCTTTAAAAAATTCAAGTTTATGGTCATCTGAGTCCTTGAATGTTTTTCTTTAAAAATTCGAGTATGTGAGCATTTCAGTCCTTGAAAAAAATCTTTAAAAGGTCAAGTTTATGATCATTTGAGTTTAAGTCCTTTGAAAAAAATATTCTTAAAAAAAATTCACGTTTGAGGCCACCTGAGACCTTGAAAAACAAATATTCTTTAAAAATCCAAGTTTTTGGCCATGTGAGTCCTTGAAAAAAACATTCCCAAACATATTCTGAAAAAATCCAAATTTGTGGTCATATGAGTCTTTAAAAAATTATTCTTCAAAAAAATCCACGTTTGTGGCCTTCTGATTCCTTAAAAAAATATTCTTTAAGAAAATCCATGGCCATCTGTGTCCTTGAAAAAATATTCTTTAAAAAATCGAAGTTTATGGTCAACTGAGTCCTTGAAAATTTTTCTTTAAAAATTCGAGATTGTGACCATTTGAATCCTTGAAAAAAAATCTTTAAAAATTCAAGTTTATGATCTTTTGAGTACTTAAAAAAAAATATTTTTTCTAAACATCCAAGTTTGTGTCCTTTGGAGTTCTATAAAAAAAATTTCCTCTTTCTGAGTCCTTTCAAAAAATATTCTTAGAAAATCTACTTCCTTTGAGCCTTTGATAAAATATTCTTGAAGAATCTCTATTCCGAAAATCGTCTTTAAAAATCCTTCCTTGAAGGAAATTATTTTATAATCTACTTTTGAAGTCTTCTGATTCCTTCAACAAAAAATCTTTTTTTTTGAGTCATTTTGAAAAATATTCTTTAAAAATCCTTCTGAGTCCATTAAAGGATATTATTTTAAAATCCACATTTGAAGTCTTCTGAGTCCATCAACAATATGCTTTAAAGATCCCTGTCATGGCCTCCTTATTCCTTGAAAAATTCTCTTTATTTTGTGTCTCAGTCCTGATCCTTGAAAAAATATAGTTCATATACTTTTAGAAACTTTGAAAGACGTATCTGGCCTTCCGGGTCCTTGACATTTTTTTCTCTAAAAATAATTATGTGCCCTTGAAAAAATATTCTTCGAAATTCCTCGTCTGTGTCCTTTGGAGTCCCTGAAATTCTTTTTTTTTTTAACTCCATCCTTACGATCCTCTCAATCCTTGAAAAATTGTTTTTTTGGAATTCCGGGCCCTTGCATTTAACGTTTATTTTGTTTCTATTTTTTTTTTTTTTTTTTGTTTTGAAAAAATATATCCTCCTACCTGTCTACTGCTGTCGAAGTTCTCCCGCATCGAATACGAATTCCCTCGTCTCATTCTTCGCCTTGATTTGCGCCTCGGACGATTATTGACGAATAAATCCTTAAGACTGCTGCTGCTGCTGCTGTTACTGCTGTCACTGGCCCGGCTTTCACTTTCCGACTCTGGTTCGTTGCCACCAAAAAATCCACCTCCTCCTGCAGCACCTGTCCGTCCTCCCTCTTGCTGGTGACTCTGAAGATGTTCAGCTTTTTCAATATCCGTTTGATTCAATGCCGAATAACGTATTGAATCTTTGCTTTCGAACAACGATTGGAAAAAGCCCGCCGGTGATGATGCGGCGGCCGCAGTAGATATTATGGTCGGCGATGAGATTGGTATTATTGTGCTACCGTTATATCGTGAGCGTCGATGCTGACGATGCGAACGTCTGGCGTTGTTGTTATTGTTGTTGGTAGGTCTTTCCGAACGTGAGTTTTTTGTTTTGGTGGTTTCCGTTTGTTTGGCGGCTTGCAAGGCTTCCATCCAAGTGGTACTCATAGTAGGAAGGACAAACGGCTGTTTTCAAAGGAGCAGGGGATGGGGGGGCAGAGGTGGAGGAGGAGGAATGTTTTTCACTCAATATTCAGTTTCAGATCAACAATGTTAAGTTATTTGGCAATTTTGTGGGATTTATTCTGAATGGAGGTTAGGCGCTTTTGGGACCTTTGATCCTTGAGTTTTTTTTTCGAAAATTTTCTAGGTTTTGGCAGCAGCGGAGCAAAAATTTTCTGAAAATAGAAAAAAATGTATTTAAATTTAAAATGTTTATATAACATTTCAAAATTTAATTTCAAATTTCCCTTTCCCCTCCCCAAAATTTGTCTGCCACCCTATTCAGGCAATGACTTGACGGAATTTTATATTTCTTCTTCTTCTGCTGCAATTTCATTCCTCCATTTCTCGTTGCCATTCCAACGCTCAACTTCACATTCATTCATCCATTTTACATTTTTGTGTCACTCGAAATTGTTGCTGATTATCACTTGACTTTGTGGCCACATTGTCGTTCTCGTCGTCGTTGTTGTTGTTGTTGTAATTCTAGAGGTGTGAACATGTGTCACACTTTGTGGAAAGTAATTGCAGTTTACACAGCGCAGCGACCAAAGGCAAGAAAATTCGCTGTGTCATCGTTGAAAATGATTTGTCAAAATGTTTTGTATTTTTTTTTTTTCAAAACTGTTTTGAAAAATCATCATTGTAACACTTAGTTTTGTGGCACACTTGAAAATGGGGCTTGGCGCCAGAGATGGAATTAGTTTTTATGGAATATGTAAGTGAAGCATATGTGCGAGGGATGTGAAAGAAGTTTGAGAATACAGGGGAGGTCCAGGGAGACTAGAGGATCTATTCTCCCTTCAAGCTCCAAAAAAAAATCGTTTTAAAACCAAATTTGGGACCTCCAGCGGCCCTTCCAAAACTACCAAAAAATCTATGCCTGATAGACCTTGATATTTCTTCAAACATCCATGTTCGTAACTTTGATAGATTTTGAAAAAATAAATATTTTTTAAAAATCAAGGATTGTGAATTCTATAGACGTTGACAACTTTTTTTAAAGCTCAAATTTGTGACCTTGATAATCCTTAAAGAAATTTTAAAACGTTATCCACTTTAAATTTTCTTAAAAATCTCCATCTCTTCGATTACCTTAGAATACATGAGGGCCCTTCAAAAAATATTCTTCAAAAAATCCTCCTTTCGTCCTTCAAAAGTTCAGGTTTTGTAACAAAAAATCCACGTTTCAAAAATCAACATTTTGTCTCTCAAAAATCCTTCTTTTAGCCTTTCGTGTCGTCCTCCTAAAATCCACTTTCAGTAATTCCAAAAATATTTTTCGAAATTTCTCATTTTGTCATCCAAAAATCTAAGTTTTTTCCTTCAAAAACAATTTTTTTTAAATCCACGTGTGTACTTAAAAAATTCGCCCTTTGTATTCCTTAAAAATCCTTGTTTCGTTCTTCAAAAATCCAAAAATCTTTAAAAAATCGTCGATTAGTTCTTTAAATATCCAAGATTCGTCCTTAAAAAGTTTTCTTCAAAACTTCTCCTTTCATCCTTTGAATTTCCTCCTTTCCTCCTTAAAAAATTAAAATTTGAAATACCTCCTTTCATCCTTTGAAAATCCTCCGTTCGTCCATAAAAAATTTTCTTCAAAAATGCTCATTTAATCCTTCAAGTCCTTCATCTTCTTTTTGTAGTTAAAAAATTTCTTCAAAAATTCCCATTTAACCCTTCAAAAATCCTTATTTCGTCCTTAAAAAAGAGTTCTTCAAAAATTTTCATTTAATCCTTCAAAAATCCTAGTTTCATCCTTAAAAAGTTTTCTTCAAAATTTCTTATATAATACTTCAAAAATCCTCGTTTCGTCCTTCTTTTAAAAATCCAAGTTTCGTCTTTAAAAAAGATGTTTTTCAAAAATTCTCATCTCTTCAAAATCCACATGTCGTCCCTAAAAAGTTTTTTAACCAAAAATCCACGTTTCGTCCTTAAAAAAGACTTATTTTATTTTCATCTCCTGAAAATCCACATGTCGTCCCTAATTTTTTTTTTTCAAAAACTCTCATTAATTCCTTCAATAATTCTCATTCAATCGTTTTGTCTTTTAAGAATCCACTTTTGTCCTTAAAATTTTTTTAAAAAAAATTCTCATTTAACCCTTCAAAAATCCTCCTTTCGTCTTTTAAAAATCCAGGTTTTGTCCTTAAAAAAGTATTCTTCAAAATTTCTTATTTAATCCACCAAAAATCCTCCTTTCGTCCTTTAAAAACCCACGTTTCCTACTTAAAAAAGTATTTTTAAAAAATCCACATTTTGTTTTCCAAAAATCTACGTTTTGTCTTTTGGAAAATATCTAACAAAAATCCAAGTTTCTTCCTTCAAAAATACTGCCCAAAATCCACATTTCGTCTTCCAAAAATACAATTTTTGTTCTAAAAAAATATTTTTTACAAATACTCGTTGTGATATTCAAAGGACATTCTTCAAAAATCCCCATCACCAAGTTTTGTTTTTCAAAAAATACTCTTCAAAAATGATTTTTTTGTCCTTCAAAAAACACACTTTTCGTCCTTAAAAAAATATTCCGCAAAAATCCAAGTTTCTTCCTTTAAAAAAAAAAATATTGGCCAAATTCACGTTTCGTCGTCGAAAAATCAAAGTTTTGTTCTTCCAAAATATTTTTTTTTATTCCAGGCTTTTCAAAATTATTCTACTAAAATTCACGTTTTATCCTTCAAAAAAATATTTTTTATAAAATGGGTGTGGCGTCCTTCAAAAAAAAAAAAATAATCATTAAAAAATCCACGTTTCGTTCATTAAATATCTATGTTTGGTCCTTTAACAAATAATCCTTAAAAAATCGACATTTCGTTCATCAAAAATCAATGTTTGGTCCTTTAAAAAATAATCATTAAGAAATCCAAGTTTCGTTCTTTAAAAATCTATTGTTGGTCCTTTAACAAAAAATCCTTAAGAAATCCAAGTTTCGTTTCTTAAAAATCTTTATTTGGTACTTTAAAAAATCGCTAAAAATCCAGGTTTCGTTCTTAAACAAATAATCCTTTAAAAATCCAGGTTTCGTCCTCAAATCCACGTTTCGTTTTTCAAAAATCTATGTTTGGTCCTTTAACAAATAATCCTTAAAGAATCCGCGATTCGTCCTTTAACAAATAATCCTTAAGAAATCCAAGTTTCGTTCTTTAAAAATCTATATTTGGTCCTTAAAAAATTGCTAAAAAATCCAGGTTTCGTCCTTTAACAAATAATCCTTTAAAAATCCAGGTTTTGTCCTTAAACATATATTCCTTAAAAAATCCACGATTCGTCCTTTAACGAATACTCCTTACAAATCCACGTTTCGTTCTTTAAAAATCTATGTTTAGTCCCTTAACAAATAATCCTTAAGAAATCCAAGTTTCGTTCTTTAAAAATCTATATTTGGTACTTTAAAAAATCGCTAGAAAATCCACGCTTCGTCCTTCAACAATCAATCCTTGAAAAATCCACGTTTCGCGCTTCAAAAATCAATTCTTAAAAATCCTCGTTTCTTCTTTCAACAAATAATGATTAATAATCTACGTTTCATTCTTCAAAAATTTATGCTTGGTCCTTCAAAAAATAATCCTTAGAATATCCACATTTCGTTCTTCAAAGATCTATGTTTGGTCCCTCAACACTAAATTTTTACAGAATTCACGTTTCGTCCTTTAAAAATCCAAGTGTTTGGCCTTTAAGGTCTTAAGATGAAATAAACGTGAATTATAAAACAAATTTTTTAAAAGAACTCACCAGGAGATAATCTTGAATTTTTAAGGACAAGGTCGTTGAATGCCACAAAAAACATTTTTACAGAATATTTTTTGAAAGGACTCAGAATGACATAAACGTGGATTTTAAAAGGATATTTTTAAATATACTTAAAAGGACATCAACGTGAAGTTGTAAGGATTCAAAGTTGTAAAGTATCAGTCCGTTTTGCCGGTTTTTAAAAGGACTCAGCTGGAGACAATAGTTGATTTTTAAGGATAAATGTGAATTTTTACAGAATATTTTTTGAAAGGACTCAGAAGGACACAAACGTGGACATCAACGTGAATTTAAAAGGATTCAAAATATATTAAAACAAGTTTAAAAGTATCAAAAGGACATCAACGTGAATTTAAAAGGATTCAAAATATATTAAAACAAGTTTAAAAGTATCAGGCGGTTTTGCCGGTTTTTAAAAGGATTCAGCTGGAGACAATCAGAGATGTTTAAGGATATTTTTGATTACATGATTAAAGAGCACTCTTTCAGGGTCTTTAAATGTCACTATTGTGAATTTGTACGGAATATTTTTTTTTATTTTTATTAAAGGGTTTTTCAGGGTATTCGAATGCCACAAAAAAAACATTTTTATAGAATATTTTTAGAAGGACCCAAAAGGATAACAACGTGAAGTTTTAAAGATTCAAAATATATAAAAACTAGTTAAAAAGTATCAGTCGGTTTTGCCGGTTTTTATAAGGACTCAGCTGGAGACAATCAATGTTTTTTAAGGATATTTTTCATTTCATTATTAAAAAGTACTCTTTCACGGTCTTAAATACCAAAAAATGTTAATTTTTACAGAATATTTTTTGAAAGGTCTCAGAAGGTCATAAACGTACATTTTTAGGGAATATTTTTAACAGGACTCAAAAGGAGATAAACTTGAATTTTTTGGGAATATTTTTAATAGTACTAAAAATTACATCAACGTGAAGTTATAAGGATTCAAAATATATAAAAACTAGTTAAAAAATATCAATCGGTTTTGCCAGTTTTTAAAAGGACTCAGCTGTAGGCGGTCATGGATTTTTAAGTATAAAAAGTGAGTATTAAAGATTATTTTTTCAGGGGTCTATAAATGCTAAAAATGTGAATTTTAACAGAAAATTTTTGAGGGGACTCAGAAGGACATAAACCTGGAGTTTTTGAGAATTTTTTTAACAGGACTCAAAAGGATAACAATTCGAAGTTATAAGGATTCAAAATTGATTAAAACAAGTGAAAAAGTATTAGTCGGTTTTGGCAGTTTTTAAAAGGACTCAGGTGGAGACAATCTTGGATTTTTAAGGATAAAAAGGATTATTAAAGTGAATTTTTTTCTGGGGATCAAAATGTGAATTTTAACAGAATATTTTTGAAAGGACTCTGAAGGACATAAACCTAGGGTTTTTGGGATTTTTTTTTTACAGGACTCAGAAGGAGAACAAAGTGTTGTTATAAGGAATCTTAAAATATATTAAAACAAGTTAAAAAGTACCAGTTGGTTTCGCCGATTTTTAAAAGGACTCAGCTAGAGACAATCATGGATTTTTAAGGATAAAGAGGATTATTAAAAAATATCCTTTCAGGGTCTTTGAATGCCAGAAATGTGAATTTTTGCAGAATATTTTTGAAGGGACTCAGAAGGACATAAACGTTGAGTTTTTGGGAATATTTTTAATAGGACTCAAAAGGAGAACAAAGTGATGTTATAAGGATTCAAAATATATTAAAACAAGTTAAAAAGTACCAGTTGGTTTCTCCGATTTTTAAAAGGACTCAGCTAGGGACAATCATGGATTTTTAAGGATAAAAAGGATTATAAAAGTTAATTTTTTCAAGGGTTCAAAATGTGAATTTTAACAGAATATTTTTTGAAGGGACTCAGAAGGACATATACCTGGAATTTTTGAGAATTTTTTTAACAGGACTCAAAAGGATAAAAATGCGAAATTATAGGTATATATTAAAACTAGTTAAAAAGTATCGGTTTTCCCGATAAATGTATACCCTCAACCTATGTCAGTTTATTGAAATATATTTTGACTTAATCAAAATATTTTGTTCCAATATTATCCACTCCTCATCCGAACTAACTCTGATATAAATATTGCAATGTGTCAAATTCGAACCATATTAAAAGTGAAGGAAGTCACTTTATATGACTGACAGACGGACGGAGAGAGACATCTTAAGATCCACTCCAAATGTCCTCAAACGAATTTGGTACAAAGAAACCTAGGGTCTGAAAGCTGTTATTTCAATGAGTCATATTTTGGCCGTATCAAATGACCTTCTGTAGCCATATGGAGGATGGGTTCTTCAAAATTTTTTTTAAATCTTCTTATCTGACCGACGGACGGAGAGACATCTTTAGATCCACTCCAAATGTACTGAAATGGATTTGTTCCAAAGAAACCTACGGTCTGAAAACCGTTATTTCAATGAGTCGTGTTTTTGCCGTATCAAATGATATAAACCCTCTGTAGCTATCCCATCCTCCATGGGTTCTTCAAAAAATTTTTCTTAAGTCTTCCTAGATTTTCTTACATCAAGTTATTCATATTTTCTCCCAGTGTCTCTCTCTCTCTGGTTTACAAATAATGACATTTTTACCCATTATGACAACAACAATAAATAAAAGCAAAACCACAACAACAACAATGTCACAGCGTGGAATAATAAGAGCCAACAGCAAATAATGCTATTCATTTCGAGCTATTAAAGAAAGGCAGAAAACAAACAGTCAAACTGATTAGCATTTCTTTTTGTGTCGCGGCGTTGTTGCTGCGCATGCGCAAACGCACAATGAGGCAGCGTACACAAGACTTGGCACACACACACACTCCTACATACACCTGTTGGCCGATGCGACGCATACAAATGACGATGATGGCCGATGATCATCGATTGTGGCGTTTGTTTTGTTTTTCTTACGAAAGCGTTCTGAAGAGAATAACAAATAATCGCCACCAAGACGATGAAGAAGAAGAAGAAGATAAACAACAACAAGAATGCCAAGAACACACAAAAGCGCCCACTGCAACAATACTTTGGAGACTTGCTTTCTTTTCAAATAGAGGAGTGTTGGGGAATAGAAAATGATTGGAAATGGGGGGAGGCAGGGCAGGAGAGGAGGAGCGAGGTGGAGCAGAGTGTATTTGGCTCTGGTGAATCATTAGTGCACTTTGTGTTACCAAAAGGAGAACACCACTCGTTGTGTGTAAGGAGTGCATGCGTCCGTATGGCTTAGCCAAAGCCTCGAGGCCATGACGACCACCCTGCACAACGTGGGGCCTGGTCGGCTTGGCTCCTCCAAAGTAAACGTTACAGGTGAGCGACTTTTCTTAGACCAAGTCAAAATCTCCGACAAGATCAATTGCTTTGGGGACATGCGTAAAGCATGAGCCAAGCTTGGCTTAACGTTGACGTCAATGGCAACTGCAACGTCGGCGTCAGCTGATCATGGAAGATGTTCACATGGCACCGTCTTCATATTCTGCTTCAGCTGACGTTCGTAGCATAGCCAATACTGCCTTAGTCTTGGCCAATCGGTCTCTTAACATTTTTTCAGTTATAAACGAGACTTTCGCGTGTTCGGTAGATAATTTCCACCAGCTAAACGGTTTAATTTGCTGGTCATTAACATATCAGCAACGGATCGCTCAGTTGAGAAGAAGCTTCACACACAGAAGTTCTTGATCGAATTTCTATTCCATTTTTTTTTATTTTTGTTGATGTGATTGGATATCGAATTTGGATTTTGTGTTAATTTTCGTTTTATTGCCGATAAACTGCAGGAGGGAGAACGAGAACGAGCGAGCGGGAGCAATAAAAGAAAATTAGGTGACTAATGTGAAATGGTTAATTTATGCTAAGGGCATTGGAATTAGGTTCCAAAACAAAGAACGCAAACGTTTAAGTTTTTATGAGACCTGAAAAAAAAATTCCCGAAAAAAACACAGAAATTAGAACAAATATTGGAAATTTAAGGCACGTAATTTTGGTCAGCTTTTATTATTTTTTTTCTCAAGAAGAGTGCCTGGGCGAATTAATAATGACCACGAAAAGTGAAGAATAAATGTTCAAGAAATGTAATTTTTAATTTTTTTCTTTTAATTTTAAATATGAAAAAATATAAAAACCCTTTTTAATTCTAATAAACAATAATAAAAAATAATGAAAAAAAAAAAACTAAAAAAAATTAAAGAAATTCCAAAACAAAAGAAAACAATGCATATATTACAAAACTAAAAAAAACTGTGGAGTGGAAAGAAAATAATTTCAAAAATATACATTTTGAAAAATTAAAAAAAAAATAAAAAATATCATAAAATACACTGAAATATTTGTTTTTTTTGTAATAAAGATGTAACTATATTCAATTTTATTATTATTATTATTTTTTTTTTTTTTTGCAAGAATAGTACTTGGATAATCTATAATGATCCCAAAAAAGAGGCAGTTTCAAAATTAAAAAAAAAAATTATAATTCTTAATTAAAAATATATATGCTCTTCATCATAGAACATATATATTTTTAATTAGGAATTATCATTACTTTTTAATTTTGAAACTGAATAATACCAAAAACATAATTAAAGTCAAATTATTTCAAAATTTAAAAAAGAAAATAATTTCAAAAATATATATTTTGAAAAATTAAAAAAAAATATCATAAAAAAACACTGAAATATTTTTTTTTAAATAAAGAAGTAACTATATTCAATATATTATTTTTTTCAAGAATAGTACTTGGATAATCTATAATGATCCCGAAAAAAGATGCAGTTTCAAAATTAAAAAAATATATATATAATTCTTAATTAAAAATATATATACTCTTCATTATAGAACGTATATATTTTTAATTAAGAATTATCATTATTCTTTAAATTTGGGAACTGAATAGTACCAAAAATAAAATTAAAAGCGAATTATTCAAAATTAAAAAAGTTATATATAATAAAATAAATTGAAAAATTAAAAAAAAAACTATATTTGATAAATTATGATAAAATAATATAGAAAAAATCACTTTAAAAAAATATATATATATTTTTTAAAGAAGATCTGGAAAATATATGACGCAGAATTAAAAAAAAATAAATAATTATAATGAAGACCAGAAAACTATATGACGCAGAATTAAAAAAAAAACATTTATAGAAAGCATTTTTTTAATCTGTTTTAGTGTTAACAAATAATAATAAGAACAATAATAATTATACCCTACAACACAATGTGTTGGGGGGTATTATAAGTTTGATTGGGCCAAAAATTATGTAACACCTCGAAATATTGGTTTCCCATATAGGAAAGTATATATGGATCGTCCTATCTCGCCGAGCTGAGTCGATCTAGCTATGTATGTCCGTCCGTCCGTCCGTCCGTCTGTCCATGTTAATTTGTAATCACTCTACAGGTCGCAATTATGGTCCAATCTTCACGAAATTTAAAATGGAGGTGGGGTTAGGGTCAGAATAGAAGCCTATTTCTTTTGGAGATGTTCGCAAAATGTTTAGGGGTTGAAATGGACCAAATATTGAAAAAATGTCGGATTTTGCAGTAGCTATACAGGTCGCAATTATAGATCAATCGACGCGGAATTTCGCATGTAGCTTGACTTTAGGGCGGGGAAGAAGCCTACCAATTTAGTTGGTCATCGGATAATATTTAGCGGGTAAAATAGACCATATCTTTTGTGTTGAAAAAATTCAAAATTTTTCATTAAACCGCGAATATTTTAAATCCCGGCGAATCTTTACATTGATGTTAAGGTCCAAAAAATCGAATATATAGCAAATATATGCGATATATATGTCTATCAAAGAAGATATGCTTGAAAGATCTCATATATGTCGAGAACGGCTGAACTGATTTTGGCAATTCTCATTAATTCAGAATGGCCTCTTGGCAGGAAAGAAAAAACGTCTAAAAAAATCACATAAAAATATCTCTCTAAAGATGAAAATATGGATTTTGTAAAATTTTCTCATAATTTTTCATTTTTGTCATATTTTTGGCATATTTTCATTTTGAATTAAACATTTGGTAATATTTCTACAGCTAACAAAACTAAGTAGTTAGGATATCATATACAGATCGCATTTATGGCCCGATCCTTATGAAATTTTGCATGGGGATAAGATGAGGGTCAGAATAGAAGTCTACTCTTTTTGGAGATAATCGCCATATATTTAGGGGTTGAAATGGACAAAAAAACTGCAAAATTTTCAGCAAGTCGTAATTATCGCCCGATCGCATTTGAATGGAGGTTGCCGGACATTGCAAAAGCCAAATAGTTTTGGATGGCCATCCAAAAATATTCAATGTGTGAAATAGTTTGCCACCTTTTGTAGACAAAATACGAAAATACCCATTCCAGTGACTTTTTGGAGAATTCACAAATACAGGAAAGACGCACTTCTGACTATTTCGTTAACGCTGATTTCATTGAAGAATATAGTCAAATGTCTGTATCTCACATAGATGCGTTTAAGTCAAAAACCAATAATAAATGTTAATCTTTTGCCACTTCTGAGAGATTATAGGTCTTTGGGAAATATTGGTTCCAGATCTAGGAAGACAATTTACGTGCAACATCTACCAATAAATTGGAAATGAGCAAATTAGTTTAAGTTGCTATTATTCGAAAATTAGAGAACGAAACCTGATGGTTTTCTTTTATTACTTGTCACAATATCTTGTGGAATTCTTCCGAGTATCTCGCCTATGTAAACTGTATCGTTTATTATAGTGTTGTAGGGTATTCAACGGTCGGCCCCGCTCGACTGTAGCCTTTACTTACTTGTTTATTATGTTTTAATGTGAACATATAAAAAATAAAAATATTATGAAATTTTTTTTTTTTTTTTCAAATTAAAGAAATAATTATAATAAATTAAAACATAAAGGAAAAAATTGTTGAAAATATTAAAGAAATAAAATTTAAAGAAATAAAGTCAAATAAAACAAGTAAAACAAGTAAAAAAACATTAAGTTCGGCCGGGCCAAACTTTTAATACACTCCACCTTAGGGTAAAGGAAACATTAGAAGAAATGTGGCAAAAACCATCAAAATACCGAATATCGGGAGGTACTGTTATATGGGGGCTATACCAAATCATGGACCCATACATACCGGAGCTGGAAACCATTATGACCCACAAATACCAATTTTTAGACAAATCCGTGAAAAAATGTGGCAAAAAAAAAACTAAAATACCGAATATCGGGAGGTACCTTTATATGGGGGCTATACCACAACGTGGACCTATACATGCAATGTTTTGCCACACGCTCAGGGACCTGTTATGACCTACAAGTACCAATTTCCAGACAAATCCGTGAAAAAATGTGGCATAAATCATCAAAATACCGAATATCGGGAGGTACCGTTATCATTTTCAATACCAACCATCCTAGATACAATGCAAATAGCTCTGCTAAATTTTGGCGCTCTACGTCAAATAATGTGGGCTGTATCGTGATTTCAACAGACAGACAGACAGAGGGACATCGTTAAATCGTCTTAGAATTTTATGCTGATTATGAATATATATACTTTATGGGGTCTACGACGAATATTTAAGGATGTTACAAACGGAATGACAAAGTTAATATACCCTCCTTTCCAAGGTGGAGTGTATAAATATAATAAACTCAAAAAATATGAAAAGTGAAGAAGAAGAAGAAATCTATATTTGAAAAATGATTAACAATATGGAAAAAATCTTTGTTGTTGTCTGCCGGGCCGAACTTTGAATACCCTCCACCATTTGGTAAAAATTTAACAATTTTCAAAACAAAAAATTAAATCCCTTAAAAATTCTGTTAAAAACTTAAAAATACCGAATGTAGCCGTATATTAGGGTCTATACGACGATGTGGACCTGCATAGGCGAGTTTTGTCACAAGCTATTACAATATTCAAATGCGAAACTTGAAAACAATCTGTTTTTAACGTAGCTAAAATCATAAAAATACCAAATATAGAGCGGTACCATGGGGGCTATAAAACGTGGACCTGCACAGACAATTTTCTGTCATAGGCTGTAATATCCATTACGAACTTCAAATACCAAAATTGAAACAATTCCGGTAAATAATGTAGCTAAAATCATCAATATACCGAATATCGGGGGGTACCTTTATATGGGGGCTATACGAAGACCTGGACCTGCGTATACAATTTTCTGTCTTAGGCTGTAGTATCCATTACGAACTACAAATACCAAATTTGAAATAGCAAATGTATTTCTGAGCTGTATTTGATATATTTCCCCAAATATCGTTGTTACAGAGTGCATATTACGGCTGCGGAGGACAAAAATAACAAATCGGCTGAACATTATATATGGGAGCCATAGCTATATCTGAACCGATCTTCACCAAATTTGACATACTAGCTTCTAAACTCAATTCGGTCGTAAGTGCCAAATTCCATCGCATTTGGACAAATATTAGACGTTTGGTGCACAATAAAAGGTAAATCGGACGAAGTTATATATAGGGGAGTTATATCCAAATCTGAACCGATCTTGATAAAATTTAGCAAATGTGTTTCTGAGCTGTATTTGATATATTTCCCCAAATACTGTGTTGTTATAGAGTGCATATTACGGCTGCGGAGGACAAAAATAACAAATCAGATGAACAATATGTATGGGAGCTATAGCTATATCTGAATCGATTTCGATCAAATTTGGCATACTTATTTTCACGCCGAATTTGGTTGTATGTGCAAAATTCCATACATTTCGGGCTGATATTACACGTTTGGTGCACATTGAAAGGCAAATCGGACGAAGATATATATGGGAGCTATATCTAAATTTTTACCGATTATCTCCAATTTCAATAGGTTTCGTCCTTGGGCCAAACGAATGATTTGTGCAAAATTTCATCTGGATACGGCAATAAATGCGAACTGTACTTTTTTTTACAAAAATCCACGGACGGACGCACGGACATGCATAAATCGACTGAGAATGTGATTCTATGCAGATCATCAAAAGGTACTATGGGTCTATCTCGTTTCCTTTTGCCTGTTACAAACAAATGCACAAAGACATAATACCCTGACCACCTTGTGGTGTAGGGTATAAAAATCCAAGGTTATGACAAGGGTACTTAGGAGGTGTGGTCGAGAGTCGGTTGGGTCCTTGAAAAAAAAAAACAAGTATTCAAAAAAGTCAATTCGAAATATTTTGAAAGGTCATTGTACGTAGATTTATGACCCTTAAAGGCTATTGACCCCAGAGGAGAAGAAAATTCACATCCAACTTTCTTCATCATTTCGTTTTTATGCCCTACCCCAGAAAGTGGTAAGGGTATTATGGCTTTGTGCATTTATTTGTGGCATGGAAAAGGAAGCCAGATAGACCCATATTTACTTTGCAGCATATTCATAGAATCACTTTCTGAGTCGATTTATGTATGTCAGTCCGCCTGTACGTCCGTCTGCCCATGTATTTTTGTGAACAAAATGCAGGTCGCATATATTATCCGATTGAGATGGAATTTTCCAATCAATATTTATCTAGCCCAAGGACGAACCCCATTGAAATTGCTGAGAATCGGTTCAAATTTAGATATAGCTCCCATGTGCAGGGTGAGATGAAGGAACTGCAACAAACTTCAGACTGCTGTCATATCTAAGCCACTCTAAGTCCGACAACTGTTAAAATTATTTCAGTGACAGCTCATTATATTTTTTTACATTTTGGTGAGAATTTGTGAGAATTTTTCAGGAAAAAAAGTTATTCGTGACGGAATTCAAGCGTGATAGTGTGATTTCTTTATATTTGGCTGGAAAACCACAAGTGGCCATCGTTAGAGCACTCCAGCATTTAAATGTGAATAAATCTTTTGGGTCTCGTACCATCACTCGTTACCGTGATACTGGTAGCAGGTAGCCCGACGTCAAGGAATTGGATGGAAATAAACAGCAACATCAGCAGAAATGGTTCGAAAAGTAAAGAAGCGACTTGATCGAAACCCGCGTGGCAGTGGCCGATGGATGGAATGGCTCGTGAGCTGAACATATCGCAATATTTCATTCGGCATATATTAAAAAATAAGCTCGGCTAAAGCCATTGAAGTTCCAAAAAGTGCAAGAACTTACACCGCAACTGAGAGAACAAAGACTCAAAAGTGGTTAACTGCCGATTTTTTTTTTTTTGATTTTCTCCGACGAGAAAACATTCGTTGTCCAGCTGTTTGTAAATAAACAAAATGATCGTGTTTACATGCCAAAGAGGTCAGCTGAAAATGCGCACTTTCGGTTGGCCACCAGAACTCAAGCACCGGCCATGGTGATGGTGTGGGCCGCCATAACAGCCAGTGGTCGCTCACCGCTCGTATTAATGACATCAGAATATTATCGCGAAAATATTCCAGAGGGCACGCAAACATTATTGCTGATTGACCTCGGACATTCGAACAGGACTCAGTACGCGCCACCCAAAAATGGTTACAAAATGAAGTTCTTGCCTTCATTTCCAGCGCACAATGTCCACCAAAATCTCCGGATACCCATCCGTTGGACTGTTGTGTCTAGAGTATTTTGGAAAGCAATGTTGGCATTAAAAAACACCAAAGTGTCGATGACCTCAAGCAGGCATCTCCGGATACCAATACGTTTGACTATTAGGTCTGAAGTATTTTGAAAAGCAATGTTGGCACTAAAAAATACCAAAGTGTCGATCACCTCAAGCAAGCGCTTCGCCGGGATTGAGCCAAAATACCGCAGAGCAACATTCGGGCAGCGTGTGACGATTTCATTGGCCGTTTAGATTCATTAGCTTTTCAAACGTAGATTTTTAAGGGCATTTTTCAAAGGAATTTTCCAAGGAGTGTCATTGAATTTCAAGGACCATTCTCTTAAGAAATCTCACTGGATTTTCAAAGAAAAAAAAATTTCCAAATTTAATATTCCATAATTTTCTTCCTAAGACAATCCTAATCCAATAAAGGAACAGGGACAATATGTCTTCCTAAGCAGGGATTCTTAGCATATGCTGCCTTGTTTAAGGATTAAGAAGCATTTTTCAAATCAACTTTTATAAGTATGAGTTTTGTTCAAGGATATCAGTAAATTTTCACTGTACCATAGTATAATTTTTAATTTTTTTTACCATGATTTTTATATCCATCTGCTGTTTAAACGTAGAATTTTGAGGATTTTTTGTCAAAGGAATTTTCCAAGGAGTTCCAGTGAAATTTAACGACGTTTTTTCTCAAAAAAAAATCAATGGATTTTCAAAGAAAATAAATTTTCCATTTGTAGCCGTTTTTTTAATTTTTGACCAAGGACAAACTGTCTTCCAAACATTAAATTGTCAGGAATCCTTTTCAAGGACTATCTGCTCTACCAGCAGGGATTTTTAGAATTTTTCAGATCTTCAGAAATCTGTAAAATAGTAGGATTTGACCATTTTTATACCCCACACCCCATAGTGGTAGGGATATAATGTCTTTGTACATTTGTTTGTAACATGGAAAGGGAAGCAAAATAGACTCATGGTTAAGTTTGAGGATCTTCATTGAATCACTTTCTGAGCCGATTTATGCATGTCAGTCCGTCTGTCCGTCTTACCATGTATTTTTGTGAACACACACACACATTTATTATCCGACTGAGATGAAATTTTCCAAACGATATTCATTTGGCCCAAGGACGAACCGTATTATGTACTCCACTAGAAGGATATTTGGCACCAGATATCAAATACAGCTCAGAAATACCTCTGCCAAGTTTAATCGAGATCGGTTCGGATTTGGATATAGCTCCTATGCATACATTTATTCGATTTCAGGTATGTTGTGCACCAAATGCCCAGTCAGATACAGCCCAGAAATATTTCTGCCAAATTTAATCAAGATCAGATTTCAGATATAGCTTCTATGTATACCTTTATTCGATTTCAGGTTTATTGTGCACCAAATCGCTACTATCAGTCCAAATGGACTAATAATAAGGTTAGAAATAATTATTTCAAAATTGAAAAACTCAGTTCAGATATAGCTATAGCTGTCATATATCTGATTCACCCGATTTAGGATTTTAAGTCTCTCACAGGCATAATATGTCCTACACAAGAATGATATTTGGTCCCAGATATAAGATACAGCTCAGAAATATATCTTTCAAATTTTATCGAGTTCGGATCAGATTTGAATGTAGGTCCCATATATATCTTTATCCGACATGAGGTTTATTGTGCACCAAATGGCCAATGTCAATCCAAATGACCTGAATTTTGGCCGCTCCGACTTAATTCATTGTAGAAACAACTACGTCAAATTTTGTGAAAATCGGTTCAGATATAGCTATAGCTCCCATACATATATAATTCATCCGATTTGGGGCTTTAAGTCCCTCACACGCGTACTATGCATTCCACTAGAATGGTATTTGGTACCAGATATCAGATACAGCTCTGAAATACCTCTGCCAATTTTTTATCGAGATCGGTTCAGATTTGGACATAGATCCCATATTCCCCGATTTCAGGGTAATTGTGCACCAAATGGCCAATAGCAGTCCACATTACCTGAATTTTGGCACTTCCGACGGAATTCAGCCTACATCAAATTTGGTGAAAATCGTTTCAGATATAGCTATAGGTCCCATATAGATGTTTCAACCGATTTGGTGTTTAAGTCCCTCACATTCGTAATATTCATCCCACAAGGATGATATTTGGTACCAGATATTTCGTAGAGCTCGGGAATACCTATTCCAAATATATCGAGATCGGTTCAGATTTGTATATAGCTCCCATATATATCCATAATCCGGTTTCAGGTATATTGTGCAAATAATGTCTGATATCAGCCCAAATGGAGTGAATTTCGGGACGTACGTTTCCTTTTGGTGAAACTGATATCATGCACTCTATAGCAATGTTATTTGGTATCAGAGGTAAAAACGGCTTTGTCAAATTTTATGAAAATCGATTCAGAATTAGATATGCCTCTCATATAATAGTTCTCTCTGAAACCAAATTATAACGGATACAAAGCCAAAAGTTGATAGGTGGTTTGATCTACTTCGAATAAATTATTTTGTTACGGGAGCTCTACTAAATATGCATAGAGGTGTAGGGTATCATATATTCGGTCCCACCCGACTTTTGACTTTTCCTTAGTGGTTTATCCTACTTTTACTTGTAAAAGTAGACAGATATCAGTCTGAATTCCCTGTAGCAATACGAAATAACATGCGTATCCAATCCAGATCCGTGTCTAAAATTTATTATTTTTTTTACTTCAGATGAAATAAAATAAAAATAACATTAATTCAAGATTTAAATAATATATAAAATATGAAATAAATATAAATTCAAATCTAAATTGAAAATTACAAAAAATAACTATTTAAAAACTGGAAAAAAAAATACAACTCAATACCATATTTAAATAAATGCTCGTCATCACGTGTGATTGATCTCTCTGGAAAAATACCACAAATAAGCCGGCAGAACGAACGAAAGAAAATAAAGAAAAACAAAAGAAACAAAAAACTCCACCTGTAATTTGGAAAGCGTTTAATTACAAATTTAACGGTATTTTGTTTGAGCATGCCACACAACCATGCCATGCATGCCATGTCATGTCCATAACTAATTAACTGTGATTTATTTAAATTTCGTTCAACCAAACGTGACACCTTCAAAGTCAAGTGAAGTGAAGTGAAGTAAAAGAATCAACGGCAAAAGAGCCGGTTCTCCAACACCAAAAGCAAAAATAATTTCCTGCCAACAACACCAACAACAACAGACACATCGTAAAAATGGTTTGTTTCACACAATTTGTGCAAATTTTAATAGTTTCCTGCAGCATCAATATTCTGCTGCTAATGGTGATGGTGTCAGCCACAGCGGCCAGCAACACAACGCCATCGTCATCAGCATCACTGCCATATGAAGCCAGTAGCTTTGCCACACCTGGAAAATACCATCACGAAGCACATCAGCAGCAATTTGCTGGGGAAAAATCCGCCACCAAGAAATTGCATCGCCATGCCACCAAAGGTCTTGACATGATGGCCATGGTCTCTTCGACTCGTCAAAATCCCATCAAAAATTGGTTTGGAGCCTTTAATAGGAACCTGACTACAACCACCACAAATGGGCCAGGCGGCGGCGGCGCCACCAATACTGCCCAGGATCCCAACAAACAGACATGTTCATGCAGGTGAGTTTCTTGAAGGAAATTTGACAAGTTTTAATTGAGATTTTTCTTCGGGTGTACTGCGGAGAATTAGGGTTCTCGTAAAAATCATTTCCAGCTATCGAGATGGTGTTAATTGGAAATATCAATTAATTGTGTTACAAGAGCATCACGAAAAAAAAAATCCTAAGAATTTAGCAGAACCATTAACCTCATAACGAGGTGACAAATATATTTTTTTAAGCTGGATATACAGTGAAACCTTTTTTATACGACTTGCTCGGAGTAAAAAAAAACAGGGTTAATATTAAAAGCTATATAACCGGCTTCCCGATGCCACATGTGCCTTATATTGCTATATGGAAGACTTAGGGTATAGTGCCTTTAAATTCAAGGATTTTTTCAAGACCCCATCCCAGCTTCAATTTTGGATCCTTTAATTTTTTTTAGATTTTGGATTTTTTAATATTTTTTCAAATTTTTATTCCAACAATAAATGTAGACTAGAGGACCTTTTAGGCTATAAAAATGATTTTTTTGAAGACATCTTAGAACTATTAAAATATGTTCTTAGACGATATGTCAGGATTTTTTAAAGGGGCTGCAATCGTGTTTTTTAGAAATTTCATTTAAGCCTCCAATGCAGCTATTAACAGCGAGTTTTGTGAGTATTTTCCTAAAGGACCTTCAAATGTGCAAACGTGTTTTTTAAGATTTATAGAGAATATTTTGTTGTTGCAAAAATCGTCAGGCTTAATCCCATTATTGTTGTTTTTATAAATCAACATTTTTTTTATTAGTGGATAACGATAGTAATGTTTACCAGGGGGTAAGGCAGGGAATACCTAGGTTTCGGAAAGAGCCACCAATCCTCATCAGTTCCCTTGTTTTTTGCCAGGGATATTCTCCCCAGAAGTTATTTTAAAATAACTCCTATGACAAAAAACTTTTTTTCCCCTTTTTACTTTTATTTTAATACAACTCTGGGGAGAACATCCCAGGCAAAAAACAAGGGAACTGATAAGGATTGGTGGCTCTCAATCCTTAATCCCTGCCTGACGATTTTTGCAACAACAAAATACTATGGTATCCCGAACAAACAAGCCAACACTGTTTTATAGAGAATATATAGGATTTAAAAATGTAACTAAGGGTCCTCCAAGGCAATAAAGGGCCAAAAAGACTACATTCGCGGATTTTTTAAATTTTAGGGATCTTCAAGGCTGAATACTTTTAGATTTTCTCCAGGACCGCAAAGAGTATAATCTTCAATTTTTTATAGAATATTCATCAGCCAGAAGTCCACCTAAAAATTTTACAATCGTACCAACAGTTCGTGTTAGGTCTTTTTAGTTCTCAAAATGCAGAATTTTTTAAGTTTGATAAAAATTTTTAATCAAAACTTCATACATCATTCTATTCAAAATTATTGAACGTTTCCATATTTAAAGCCCAGAAATCAAGGGAGACCTTAACATCAATTTTCAAGATTTCTGCTCTGCCCAATCACCATTACCAAATTTAGTACCACTTTGTACTTTTCGTATAACTATAGTACACATTTGCAAAATCACCCAAATATACCGGCTTCCCGATGCCACATGTGCTTTATATTGCTATTTGGAAGTCTTAGGGTATATTGCATGTAATTTCAAGAATTTTTTCAAGACCCCATCCCAGCTTCAATTTTGGATTCTTTAATTTTTTTTTTTAAATTTTGGATTTTTTAATATTTTTTCAAATTTTTATTCCAACAATAAATGTAGACTTCAGGCTATAAAACTGTTTTTTTTTTTTTTTTTTTTTTTTTTGAAGATTTCTTAGAACTATTAAAATATGTTTTTAGACGACATGTCAGGGATTTTTAAAGAGGCTGTAATCGTGTTTTTAGGAATTTCAATCAAGCCCCCACTCCAGCTATTAACAGCGATTTTGTGAGGATTTTCCTAGAGGACCTTCAAACCTACAAACGTGTTTTTTAAGATTTATAGAGAATAGCTAAGATTTCAAAAATTTAATTAAGGGACCTCCAAGGCTATGAAGGGCCAAAAAGACTCCATTCGCGGATTTTTTAAATTTTAGGGATCTTCAAGGCTGAATATTTTTAGATTTCCTCCGAACCGCCAAGAGTATAATTTTCAATTTTTATAGAATATTCATCATTCAGGAGTCCACCTTAAAATTTCACAATTGTACCAACAGTTCGTGTTAGGCCTTTTTAGTACCAAAAATGCACAATTTTTTAAGTTTGGCAAAATTTTTTGATCAAAACTTCATACATCGTACCAAAATTTTCAGACTTTCAAGGTTTTATATATAGATTCAAGTTTTTTTCTTCTTTGGAAAGAAAAATAGGAAAACCTTTTATACGAACAAGTCTTCAAAATTTTTGATTTTGAATTTTACCGAGAAAGATATTTGGAAAACAAATGACCAATGGACCCACATCCAATTTTTCTATTCAAAACTATTCAACATCTCCATATGTAAACCCCAGAAACCAACAGAGACTTCAATTCCAAACTTCAAAATTGCTGATCAATCCCTTCACCCAATATCAAATTTAGTAACAATTTAGTACCACTTAGTACTTTTCGAACAATTATAATACACATATGCGAAACCATTCCCATATCTTAACCATAGACATCAGACATTTATATCAGATTACACAGCTTCAGCTCTATCCCATCACACAGTACCATATTTGTTACTAAATTTGTACAATGTGGAACTTTTCGAACTATTATCGTACACATTTACAAAACCACTTCCATATCTTAACCACAGACACCAGTAGTGACACCTATATGAAATTTGAGTATTACAGCCCAAATCCTTCACCCAATACCAAATTTTGTACCATTTAGTGCTTTTTGTACAAATATAGTACATATTTCTAAAGCTACCCCCATGTCTACATTTCCGGGATTTCCTTCACCCAATTGGACAATTTAGTATCATTTAATACTTTATGTATAAATATAGTACACATTTCCAAAACCATAACCATATCTAAATCACAGATTCCAACAGAGACCTCTTTATCAAATTTCGGGATTCCAGAAATATACCTTTCCTCAAAACCCAATTTAATATCAGTTAGGACTTTTCGAACAATTATAGTACACACCAACTCCATATATCAATTCCAGATACCAACAGAGACCTCAATGTCACATTAGAGGATTCCAACCCTATCACTTCACCTAACACTAAATTTAGTACTATATAGTACTTTTCGTACAATTATAGTACACATTTCCAAACCACCGACAAATTTCAAACGTAAATACCGTCTTTAATCTAAATATCAAATTTAACAAATTTATCCTATACATTCACCCAATACCAAATATAGTACCATTTAGTACTTTTCATACAATTATACGACACATTTCCAAAAACACCTCCATATGTCCCGGCTACACATGAACAACGACCCTAATGCCAAATTTCAAATTTCAAGCACTATCTGTTAACACAATACCGAATTGTACCAATCTTTGGTACAAATAAGTACAAATTTCCAAAACTTTCTACATACCCCAATCCTACAGTCCAAATTTCCCAAACTACCTCCATACTAGAATCATACAATCCAATAGAAATCTTATTTTCCAATTTCAGAATACCAGCTCTATCGGTTTACCGCAATTCCAATTTGTACCAAATTTAGTAACATTTCGTACACATAAGTACGAATTTTCAATGAATGTAGAAATAACCCAATTCGACAATCCCGTAGTAATATTAATTCGAAATTTCAGGATTCCACACCTATCGGTTCACTCAAATCCAAATTGTACCAAATTTAGTACACATAAGTACGAACTTCCTAAACTATCTACATACGTCAGTCCTATAATGTAATGTTAATCTTAATTCGGAATTTAAGTATTCCAGCTCTATAGGTTCACCCAAATCGAAATTGTATCAAATATAGTATGATTTAGTAATGTTTCGTGCACATGAGTTCACATTTCGAAAACTACCTCCATATCCCAATTCTACACTCAGTAATTTTGATTTCAAATTTCAGAATTCCAGATCCATACGTTCCTCTAAATGCAAATTGTACTAAATTTAGTACCGTTTAGTATTTTAGTATACATGAGTACATACTTCCAAAACTATACCCCCTTACATCGACCTCACTCCTCTTGATTACCATTCCATATTTCAAATGTTTCGCTCTAATCTTTCACTGGTACAAAATGTACTACATTTAAGTACTTCTTGTACTAATCTGACACCTTCGGCCCAAAAGAGCGACCCTGATCCAACATTTCAAGATTTCAGCGGACAATCAGTCTGTCAGTCAATCAATTACTTTACTTTTGTATTAACATAGATTGCGTCCTACTTAACATTTATTTGTTGCATGAAGCAAGAGGTGCTCTATTTTAAGCGATTCTGTTCCCACTCCAATTTTTTAAATAGGAGTTACTCGGAAGTGCTCCTACGCAAAACAAAAGGGTGAAGAGTGGAGTCCATTTAAAAAACTCCCACTCTTTAAGCAATCCTGCTCGCGAGCAAATTCCACTACCGTGTGTCAATGTGAGTATGCTATGCGGTTAACAGGGTCAGTGAGACCTAAAGGGACCAGCAAGTCGATATAAAAAAAGCTGAACGATAGAGGAGAGCTGGACTGGTCAATTTGTGCTGAATGGGCTCGTTATAGACTTGGCGAACTAGGCTGTGAGACCTGAAAGAGCCAGAAAATTCGCTGTTGACAAACTCAGCGAACTAGTGAGCCGAAAGAGACCATCAGAAGAGGCCATTGAAATCTGAAGGGAGAGTGAACCGATATAGATAAGTATAGCTAGGCCGGTGACATGTTATAGAGATACGCTAATCGAACCAACAAATCTTGAAGGGGCATAGGGAAAGAGAAGAGATTTAGATGCTTATTTTGCCTTCTGTGAGCGTTTTGTTTTTCAACACCTTGAACCCTGTGTCGGGGAGGTACCAGAAGAAATTGACAGATCTCTATCATCTCTATGACAATAGAAATATTGAGATGTGCCAAGTTTCAATGTTATTGGAGGTTTATTTCGCGTTTTATGAGCTCCATGGATACTCAAAATTTTGACCCTTTGTGAGGGAGGTACCAGAAGGAGTGGACCGATATATTCCCTCTTAACACCAGATCTTGTCTTAGTAGAAATAATGGGGTGTGTGAAATTTGAAGACAATCGGATGCCTATTTCAGATTTTGTAATCGTTTTATTGTTCCCAACTTTGACCCTTTTGTGGGGGAGGTCCCAGAAGAAATGGACAGATCTCTATCATCTTTTTAACGGATCTTGTGTTGATAGAAATATTGGGATGTGCCAAGTCTGAATAGAGTCGGATGTAAATTTGGTGTCTTATAAGCTTCATGGATGTCCGAAATTTTGACCCTTTGTGGGGTGAAGGTATCAGAAGGAGTGGACCGATATATTCCATCTTTACAGCAGACCTTGGGCTAATAAAAATATTGAGATGTGTGTAATTTGAAGACAATGGGACCCTTACTCCACATTTTATAAGAGTTATAATTATTCAAAATACCGACCCTTTGTGGGAGAGGTACTTGATGGAGTGGACCGATATTGTCCATTTTCGCACCTGACCTAGTAATGATGCAAATATTTGGATTTGAAAAATTGGCACAAAATCGGATGATCCTTTCTCTTTCTGCTCAGTTTTTTCTTTTTTTGAAAATTCCGATCATTTGTGGGTTCTCCGAACTCGATTTAAGTTTGAGGGTAATATTACGATGTACCAAGTTTGCACCAAATCGGATACTCCCTTCGAGAGTTATCGCATAGACAAATGAAAATATAGACAACGAAATGCTCTCACCGCTTATCTTCGAAAAAAATCGAATCAGCAGATGTCGTCTATATCGTTTCAGGGGTTTGAGTGGGAATATTGAAGTCACTCAATTCTAAAACGTTAAAAATAGCAAAAACTGTAGGATATTTGTCAGTTAATAATTGTTCCATAATAAAAGAAATGTGAAAAGTTCGTGATGACATCGGAAAATTCCGGAAAAATCAAGTGAAATTCTTGAAAATCTATAAAATGTGTTTTCGAAGTCGAGTGGGTTGAACGCGTAAATCAGCATGTTGACTATGCAAAACCTGATGAGAGCCACCTGGATAAAAAGACAAAACTAACTTTTCGTTGTCTATATCTTCATTTGTCTATGGTTATCGTGCGCACCATCCAGAGAGAGAGACGGACGGACATCAACAATTTGGACAATTTGGAGACAATCGGTACTCGATGGTGTAAACCGATTTTGTCCATTTTCACACCTGACCTAGCTCGGGTGGAAATATTAGGATTTGCAAAGTTAGAGCAAAATCGGATTATCGTTTCTTTTTTCTGTGCAGAAAAATATTTTTGTTGAAAATTTCGACATTTTGTGGGGAAGGTACCAGAAGGGGTGGACCATTGTTTCCTATCTCCTTACTCGATCTAAGTTTGAGGATAGTATTACCATTTACCAAGTTTGGACCAAATCGGATACTCCCTACGAGAGTTATGGTGCACACAAGCCAGAGAGAGAGAGAGAGAGAGAGAGAGACGGACAACGACAATTTGGACAATTTGGAGACAATCGGTACTCGATGGTGTGAACCGATTTTGTCCATTTTCACACCTGACCAAGCACTGGTGGAAATATTAGGATTTGCAAAGTTGGAGCTAAATCGGATTATCCTTTCTCTTTCTGGGCAGAAAAATATTTTTGTTGAAAATTTCGACATTTTGTGGGGAAGGTACCAGAAGGAGTGGGTCGATATTGCCCATCTCTGAAGTTTGATAATAATATTACAATGTGCCAAGTTTGGACCGAATCGGATACTCCCTTCGAGAGTTATCGGATACTCCCTTCGAGAATTATCGAATACTGCCTTTGAGAGTACCAGCCACACAGACAGAGAGACGGACGGACATCGCTGGATTGACTCCAAATATCCTGAAACTGATTTCATCCCAAAGAGATCTATGATCTAAAATCGTTATTCCGATGAGGCACGCTTTGGCCATATCAAATGATATATACCCTCCTCTCTAGCCATATGGCTGAGGCTATAATAATCCAAAAATAAACGCGCATTCACTTATTGTCAGATAATAACAAAAACAATAACAACAACAACAACAAAACCACAAATTTACTCAACCCCAAAAAAAATTGGAGACCCAGTTAAATACCTTTTACCCAAAAATGGTGTGCGATGAATATTAAAAGCGATCGCGACTGTCACTCAATTGAAAATTGACAATTGTAGGCACAACATTGATGGCTGGAGGTGGAGGTGGTGACAACGTCATCGTCATCATCATTATCATCCAACATCTACCATCCACCATCCAAGCTGTCGACCACAAAACGCCGTTTAAATTCGTCAGCAGACAATCGAAAATATTCGGCAAATTAAAAACCTGGTTAACCAGCGAGACTATCAATCATTTGTGCGAATTCCTGAAATTTGTTGTTGTTGTTATTTCTATTTTTATTACGAAGTGGCCCAAATAAAAAATCGAAATTGTAACATCGTTGGCGATGGGACCTGTATAATTTTGCATTCCATTCGGTTGGCGTTTTTTTATTTGTTTTGCTTCCTTCAATTGACTATAAATGCCGTCCGTTCGTTTTTTTTTATGGCTCCACGAGCCAGATTCACCATTGACCTTAAAATCATACATCACTTTGTGGCAATGGCAGATGGGAGGTGACAACAACAACAACAACAACGACGACGACGACGACGACATCGACAAAAACAACCGTTTTTATTTCAGGTTTCCCCATTTTTCTTTGCATGACTTGCTCCCCAAAGGGAAACAAGTTTTGCTGGCAGCAGTTGTTTTTTTTTGTTCTGCCCCGCCAGCCAGCCATCCAGCCTAACTGACTTGATTCAGTTTTGATTCCTGTACAGAATTTCTTTCCTGTTGGATGGTGTCATCATTTCCAGTCTTTGTAGTCTTCGTTTCGTTTTTTTTTCTTTGTTGTCATTACCGAGATAAACAGGTCATAAATATATGCCTATATGCGTATTTGTGTAAATTGTGGAGAACGAGGTTCGGTGGGAAAGGATTAATGAAGGACTGAACGAGAAACTAGGTCCTAAAGGTCTCATGAAGGTTATCACCAGGTTTCTAGAGGTTAGCATTCTTTAATTTTCTTATGGCGTATTTGTGTAAATGTGGAGAACGAGGTTCGTTGGGAAAGGATTAATGAATGACTGAAAGAAAACTAGTTCCTAAAGGTCCCCTGAAGGTTATCACCAGGTTTCTGGTGGTGCTAAGCGCATTCTTTAACTTTCTTATGGTGGGTTATATAAAAGGGCCACCTCGAAAGCAATCGGAGTCCAAGAGAAATATATTCACAACAAGTAAGCAAAGGCTAAAGCCGTGCGAAGCCGACCATGTGATGCCCTACAACACTGCAATATGTTAGAAGCCCCCTGACTGAAAGAAAACTAGGTCCTGAAAGTCTTATAAAGGTTATCACCAGGTTTCTGGCGGTGTTAAGATCATTCTTCAACTTTCTTATGGCGTATTTGTGTAAATGTGGAGGACGAAGTTCGTTGGGAAAGGATTAATGAAGGACTGAAAGGAAACTAGTTCCTAAAGGTCCCATGAAGGTTATCACCAGGTTTCTGGCGGTGTTAAGGCCATTCTTTAACTTTCTTATGGCATATTTGTGTAAATGTGGAGAACGCGGTTCGTTGCGAAAGGATTAATGAAGGACTGAAAGAAATCTAGTTTCTAAAAGTCCCATGAAGGCTATCACCAGGTTTCTGGCGGTGTTAAGGCCATTCTTCAAAGGTCCCATGACGGTTATCACCAGGTTTCTGGCGGTGTTAAGGCCATTCTTTAACTTTCGTATGGTGGGTTATATAAAAGGACCACCTCACAAGGAATCGGAGTCCAAGAGAAATATATTCACAAGAAGTAAGCACTACAATACGTTAGAAGCCCCCTGACTGAAAGAAAACTAGTTCCTTAAGGTCCCATGAAGGTTATCACCAGGTTTCTGGCGGTGCTAAGCGCATTCTTTAACTTTCTTATGGTGGGTTATAAAAAAAGGACCTCCTCAAAAGCAATCGGAGTCCAAGAGAAATATATTCACAACAAGTAAGCAAAGGCTATAGCCGCTCGAAGCCGACCATGTGATGCCCTACAACACTACAAACCAAATCCCCTTACGACCAAATCTATTTTGGAAGTTTTCATACCCTACACCACAAGGTGGTCAGGGTATTATGTCTTTGTGCATTTGTTTGTAACAGGCAAAAGGAAACGATATGGGTCTATCTCCTCCTTTTGATGATCTGCATAGAATCACATTCTGAGTCGATTTATGCATGTCCGTCTGTCCATGTATTTTTATAAACAAAGTACAGTTCGCATTTATTGCCCTATCCAGATGAAATTTTGCACAAATCATTTGTTTGGCCCAAGGACGAGCCCTATTGAAATTGGAGATAATCGGTCAAAATTTAGATATAGCTCCCATATATATCTTCGTCCGATTTGCCTTCGATTGTGCACCAAACGTGTAATATCAGTCACCTTTCCCCTTTTCCCCTCTCCCCTTCCCCCTCCTCTTTTACCCTCTCCCCTTTTCCCCCTCCTCTTTTACCCTTTCCCCTTTTCCCCCTCCTCTTTTACCCTCTTCCCCTTTTCCCCTCCCCTTTTACCCCTGAATCTTTATAGTCAGAGCCCCGAAAAACTCGCTCGAATTTGTTCAAAGAGTGACGGTCTCTCGAATTTGAGGGAGTGTAAATCGAGTAAATTCTACTCTCCCCCTTGTCCCACTTTCCCTTCCCCTCTCCCCTTGTCCCACTTTCCCTTCCCCTCCCCCCCTTGTCCCCACTTTCCCTTCCCCTCTCCCCCTTGTCCCCACTTTCCCTTCCCCTCACCCCCTTGTCCCCACTTCCCCTTCCCCTCTACCCCTTGTCCCCACTTTCCCTTCCCCTCTCCCTCTTGTCCCCACTTTCCCTTCCCCTCTCCCCCTTGTCCCACTTTCCCTTCCCCTCTACCCCTTGTCCCCACTTTCCCTTCCCCCTTGCCACCACATTCCCTTCCCCCTTGTCCCACTTTCCCTTCCCCCTTGTCCCACTTTCCCTCCCCCCTTGTCCCACTTTCCCTTTCCCCTTGTCCCCACTTTCCCTTCCCCCTTGCCACCACTTTCCCTTCCCCCTTGCCACCACTTTCCCTTCCCCCTTGCCCCACTTTCCCTTCCCCCTTGTCCCACTTTCCCTCCCCCCTTGTCCCACTTTCCCTCCCCCTTGTCCCACTTTCCCTCCCCCTTGTCCCACTTTCCCTTCCCCTTGTCCCCACTTTCCCTTCCCATCCCCCCTCTTCTCCTTTCCCTCTTTTCCCCCTCTCCCCTTTTCCCTTCTTCTCATCATCCCCTGTTCCCCTGTTTGAATGGGAGCTAAATTCATTCAAAAATGGATTAAATTCTACTCTTACCGAGCACACCTTACCCCTCTTCCCCCTTCTCTCCTTTACACCCTTTCCGCCTCTTCTCATCATTCCCTGCTACAACAGATCTTGTGTTAGTAGAAATAATGGAATGAGTGAAATATGAAGAGAACCGGACGTTTATAACTGATTTTATAATCGTTCTGGTTATTCCAAATTTTAACCCTTTGTGGGGGAGGTATCAGAAGGAATGGTCCGATCTCTGCCATTTTTATGACAAATCTTGTGTTGACAGAAATATTGAGAGGTACCAAGTCTGAATGGAATCGGATGTTAATTTCGCTTTTTTAGAGCTTCACGGTTACTCAAAATTTTGACCCTTTGTGGGGGAGGTACCAGAAGGAGTGGACCGATATATCCCATCTTTACAACATATCTTGTGTTAGTCGACATATTGGTATGTGTGAAATATGAAGAATGCTTATTTCGCATTTTATAATCTTTTTAGTTATTAAAAATTTTGACCCTTTTGTGGGGGAGGTACTAGGAAGAAATGGTCCGATCTCTACCATCTGTTCCGCTGTTTGAATGGGAGCTAAATTCATTCAAAAATGGATTAAATTCTACTCTTACCGAGCACACCCTGCCCCTCTTCCCCCTTCTCTCCTTTACACCCTTTCCGCCTCTTCTCATCATTCCCTGCTACCCCTCTTCTAATAATCTTCGCCCTTTCCCTATCGTTCGCCCTTTTCCTATCTTTCGCCTTTTCCCTATCATTTCCTTCTCACTCTTCCCCTCATCCTCCTTATTTTCGCCCTCATCCCATCTTCCCTCTATTCCTCTCTTTTTTGAGCGATTCTGCTCCCACTCTAAAGACTTATGGGCGAAATGAGGGGATCAGTGAATCGATGCAGGCTAACCTTAAACTTACCGAAAACATTTTATGGACATTTTGAAAAATACTTCCTTAAAATCTGGGTCATTGAGCGAAACCCAATGTAGATAAGCTAAGCGGGGCAGTCTTTAACTTACAGGTTACAGGCGTTTATCTGGAGACTATTAAGAAAATTCCAAAGAGAGATCAAGCTATAAAACGGGCTTTCGTAACAGCTTTGCCAAATCGTCCTTGATATGGGTGAAATGAGATGGCCAGTGAATCGATACAGGCTTACCTTTACCGAGAACATTATAAGGATATTCTAAAAAAAATCTTCCTAAAAATCATTTAAGCTTTCAAAAAGTCCTCGATGCAGGCTACAGGCTTACCTTTAACTTACCGAGAACATCATAAGGATATTCTAAAAAAAATACTTCCTGAAAATCATTTAAGTTTGGAAAAAGTCCTCCATAACAACTTCCCCAAAACCTTCCTCCTACCTTTGGCTTCTGCCAAAACGGCTGGTCTTTAATGCATCTTTCCCCAGGCATATTTAGTATGATCCAGTTGCGGTGGTATGTTATTTGTTGTTCTTGTCGTTGTCGTTGTTGTTGTTGTTGCCATTATTTGATATGGCATGGTTCTTGGCATGATTACATAAATAGACGACATAACTGTGTCTACAAAAGCAGCTATTGAAAGTTGGTTCGTGTGGCAAGGTATGCCGCAGCACATATATGGGCATATTCGTAGCAGCTCTGCAGCTGTAGCGCTGGCATGCTGCCTGGCTTTTCTGTCTTTCATTCATATTTGGGGAACCTGCTACTACCACCGACAAACTTACGCAACATTTTGCCGACATTGTGTTTGTTGTTGTTGTTCCTTTTGAAATTCTGGCCTAGGCTTCTATTCTATTTTCAACTCGCAATGCAATGCAATTTTGGTAATGAAGTTGCCAGTCAATGGCTGGCGTCGTTGGTCTTTGGCAGCGTTTGGTGCGTCTCTTTTATGCCATGCCACTGCCACACAATTTGTGGTTGCATCCTAGCCATAATTATGCGAATGCCAGCACCTATTAATACCGCATAATTTCCTAGCCTTTCTCATCTCCCCCCGGTTTTTTTCTCTCTCTCTCTCTTTGTGGGCCAACCAACCAGCCAGGCTGCACCTGCCTGGCCACAGCAAAAGCATAAAAAGACAGGCAACAGATCTACCCGAAATCCCATGAATCTCTGCCACACTTTGTCTTCGCCATTTCGCCAAGCTCCAAAATGGCATGCAATTTCATTTATAAATGAAAATTATTTCTAAAGATTCTAATCTGCATATTAATAACGGAAATTTCAGAACAAAAAAAACCGGCACGTTATCTGCACACACCTTGGAGCGGTGGATCTAAAGAAAAAGTAAATTGTATGGAAGAAAAAAGAAAACCGGAAAAACTGGGCTACAGATTGGAAAATGTTAATGATGGGCGGCAACAAGGCAGAATAAGTGGACTGATTTCGGAGATTGTGGAGGCTACATGAGCCTTTTCTATAATAAGAGAGATCTTCTGAAATATTGAGAATTTCTAAAAAAAATTGAAAAAGAACTAATGTCCCGAATAGAATCAATGCCAAGACAAAACAGCTGAAGCTAGAATCTTGCAATTTTGCACGAGGACCAGTCTTGGTGCGTAGGAGTGTGATTTGTGGCCGGATTTTTGGAAATTCGTGCTAAAAGGGTTCGAAAACCACTAAAGAGGCAACAGTCCGATCTTGCGTTAATGGAAAAATTGAGATGTGCCAAGTCTGGAATGGAATCGGATGTTAATTTCGGTTTTTTAGAGCTCCATGAATATTCAAAATTTTGAACCCTTGTGGGGGAGGTACCAGAAGGAGTGGTCCTATATATTACATCTTCACGCCAGACATTGGGCTAATAAAAATATTGTGATGCGTGTAATTCGAAGAGAATCGGATGTTTATTTCGAATTTAATGATCGTTTTGGTTATTCCAAATTTTAACCCTTTGTGGGGGAGGTACCAGAAGAAATGGTCCGATCTCTACCATCTTTATGACAGATCTTGTGTTAATAGAAATATTGGGATGTGCCAAGTCTCAATGCTATTGGAGGTTTATTTCGGTTTTTAAGAGCTCCAGGAATATTCAAATTTTGAACCCTTGTGGGGGAGGTACCAGAAGGAGTAGACCCATATATCCCATCTTTACAACATATCTTGTGTTAGTCGACATAATGGTATGTGTGAAATATAAAGAGAACCTGATGCTTATTTCGCATTTTATAATCTATTTGGTTATTAAAAATTTTGAGCCTTTTGTGGGGGAGGTACTAGGAAGAAATGGTCCGATCTCTACCATCTTTATAACAGATATTGTATTGATAAAAATATTGAGATGTACCAAATCTGAATGGAATCGGACGTTAACTTCTCGTTTTAAGAGCCTCGTTGTTTTTTTAATATTTCGACCCTTTGTGGGGTGGTTCCAGAGGGAGTGGACCGATACAGTCAATCTTCACAGCAGATCTTGTATTAGTAGATATAATGGGATGTGTGAAATATGAAGAGAACCGGATGCTTATTTCTGATTTTATAATCGTCCTGCTTATTCAATATATTGACCCTTTTGTGGGGGAGGTACTAGGAAGAAATGGTCCGATCTCTACAATCTTTATAACAGATATTGTATTGATGAAAATATTGAGAAATACCAAGTCTGAATGGAATCGGATTTAATTTTGCGTTTTATGAGCTTCACGGATACTCAAATTTTTTTACCCTTTGTGGGGGAGGTACCAGCAGGAGTGGAACGATATATCCCATCTTTACAACAGATCTTGTGTTAGTAGAAATAATGGGATGTATGAAATATAAAGAGAACCTGATGCTTCTCCTGATATTCAAAATGTTGACCCTTTGTGGGGGAGGTACGAGAAGGAATGCTCCAATCTCTATCGTTTTTATAAGAGATCCTGTGTTGATGGAAATATTTTGATGTGTCAGGTCTAAATGGAATCGGATATAAATTTTGCTTCACGGATACTCAAAATTTTGACCCTCTGTGGGGGAGGTACCAGAAGGAGCGGAACGATATATGCCATCTTCCCAACATAATGGGATGTGTGAAATATGAAGAGAACCGAATGCTTCTCTTCTCTTTCTGTGCAGTAAATATTTATTTTTATTTATTTATTTATTTATTTATTTATTTTTTTTTTTTGAAAATCTCGACCTTTTGACGGGACGTACCAGAAGGAGTGAATCTATATATTCCATCTTAGCACCAGATCTTGAGTTTATAAAAATATTGGGATGTGTGAAATTTGACAGACAATCGGACTCCTTAATCATATTTTATAAGAGTTATAATTATTCAAAATTTTGACCCTTTGTGGGGGAGGTACTTGATGGAATAGACCGATATTGTCCATTTTCGCATCTGGCCTAGAACTGATGCAGATTTTAGGATTTGCAAAGTTGGAGCAAAATCGGATTATCGTTTCCTCTTCTGTGCAGAAAATATATTTTTTGAAAATTTCGACGTTTTGGGGGGGGGGGAGATACCAGAAGGACTGGACCGATCTCCGAAATCGATCTAAATATTACAATGTACCAAATTTGTACCAAATCGGAAATAGCATCAAATTTTATAATAACTTTCGATTTGTTTAAACGGCTAATGACACCGTCACACGCTGCCCGAATGTTGCTCTGCGGTATTTTGGCCCATTTCCGACGAAGCGCTTGCTTGTGGTGATCGACACGTTGGTATTTTTTAGTGCCAACCTCGCTTTCCAAAATACTCCAGACACAAGAGTCCAACGGGGATTGGTATCCGGAGATTTTTTGGAGGCCATTGTGCGCTGCAAATGAAGTGAGAAACCTCATTTTGTAACCATTCTTGGGTGGCGCGTGCTGAGTGTGATTCGATGCTGAGTCCTGTTGGAATGTCCAAGGTCTACGGCCAAAATGTTTTTGCGTGCCCAAGGCTTTAATATACCCTCCAGAATATTTTCGTGATAATATTCGGCTACGGTCGATTAATGATGCCACGTTCGATTAATACGAACGGAGAGCGACCAAAGGCTGTTATGGCGACCCACACCATCACCATGGCCGACGCTTGAGTTCTGGTGGCCAACCGAAGGTGCACATTTTCAGCTGAACTCTTTGGCAAGTAAACACGATCATTTTGTTTGTTTACAAACTCCAGGACAACGAATGATTTCTCATCGGAGAAACCCAAATTCGGCCGATCACCACTTTCGGCCAAGCGAAGCAACTCTTTAGCTCTTTTGAGTCTATTTTCTTTCTGTTGCGGTGTAAGTTCTTGCATTTTTTGGAATTTTGGAATGGCTTTACCCCGAGCTCATTTTTTCAATATTTGCCGAATGGAATATTGCGATATGTTCAGCTCACGAGCCATTTTTCGGCCACTACGACGCGGTTTTCGATCGAGTCGCTTCTTTACTTTTCGATCCATCTCTGCTGATGTTGCAGTTTTCTTCCGTCCACTTCCTTGACGCTACTAGTAACATGGTAACGGTAACAAGCGATGGTACGAGACACAAGAGATTTATTAACATTTAAATGCTGGAGTGCTCTAACGATAGCCACTTGTGGTTTTCCAGCCAAATATAAAGAAATCACACTATCACGCTTGAATTCCATTACGAATAACTTTTTTTCAGGACAAATCTCACCAAAATGCTTTTGTACGCTTGTAAACAATATAATGAGCTGTCACTGGAACAATTTTAACAGCTGTCGAACAAGTGGCTTAGATATGGCAGCAGTCTGAAATTGGATGCCGTTTTTTCATCTCACCCTGTATAGTAAAAAAGGTGTCTTGGGATCTTCTTGTTACCCACTTGCCTCCATTTACGGTCCACAAAATCGCCAAAACTTTTATGATCGAAATGCTAAACATTTAAGAATTTCACTGGAATTTTTAAAACGGAATTTATTTGAGCTACTAAAATAAAACAACATCTTTTGTTTTGAATATTTCTCCGGGCATTACTTTGCACTTTCCACTCCACTTTTTATGCCCTACACCACAAGGTGGTCAGGGTATTATGTCTTTGTGCATTTGTTTGTAACAGGCAAAAGGAAACGACCCATAGACCCATAGTTCCTTTTGATGATCTGCATAGAATCACATTCTGAGTCGATTTATGCATGTCCGTTCGTCCGTCTGTCCATGTATTTTTATAAACAAAGTAGAGTTCGCATTTATTGCCCTATCCAGATGAAATTTTGCACAAATCATTTGTTTGTCCCAAGGACGAACCCTATTGAAATTGGAGATAATCGGTCAAAATTTAGATATAGCTCCCATATATAACTTCGTACGATTTGCCTTTTAATGTGCACCAAACATCTAATATTTGCCCAAATGGGATGGAATTTGGCACATACGACCGAATTGGGTCTAGAAGCTAGTATGCCAAATTTGATCGAAATCGGTTCAGATATAGCTATAGCTCCCATATATACACGGCTCATCCGATTCATTACTTTTTGTCCTCCGCAGCCGTAATATGCACTCTGTAAGAACAATATTTGGGGAAATATATCAAATACAGCTCAGAAATACATTTGCTAATTTTTTTAGCGAGATCGGTTCAGATTTGGATATAGCTCCCATACATAACTTCGTCCGATTTACATCTTATTGTGCACCAGACGTCTAATCTTTACCCAAATGGGATGGAATTTGGCACATACGACCGAACTGAGTCTAGAAGCTAGTATGTCAAATTTGGTGAAGATCGGTTCAGATATAGCTATAGCTCCCATATATACACGGCTCATCCGATTTGTTATATTTGTCCTCCGCAGCCATAATATGCACTCTGTAACAACGATATTCAGGGAAATATATCAAATACAGCTCAGAAATACGTTTGCTAAATTTTATCGAGATCGGTTCAGATTTGGATATAACTCCCCTATATATAACTTCGTCCGATTTATCTTTGATTGTGCACCAAACGTCTAATATTTGTCCAAATGGGATGGAATTTGGCACATACGATCGAATTGAGTCTAGAAGCTAGTATGTCAAATTTGGTGAAGATCGGTTCAGATATAGCTATAGCTCCCCTATATACACGGCTCATCCGATTTGTTATATTTGTCCTCCGCAGCCGTAATATGCACTCCGTAACAACGATATTCAGGGAAATATATCAAATACAGCTCAGAAATATCTTTGCCAAATTTTATCGAGATCGATTCCGATGTGGATATAGCTCCCATATATATTTTTATCCGATTTCAAATTAAGTCCGAATTTAAAAGATACAAATGCTTCGGCTTATTTAGTCCTTCGGAACTTTAAATTATAATTATAATCATAGCGTGTATGATTGAATTCTCCCATAAAAACTTTTAATTGTTCTGCGCAACTCTACTAAATTAGCAAAGTGGTGTAGGGTATCATAAATTCGGCCCCGCCCGACTTTAAGACTTTCTTTACTGGTTTTATTTTAATTTTTTTTCTTTCGATTTCTCACCTTTTTGCATTGTCTGATTGGCCATTCGCAGTGCTGCATATTTAAAAGAAACTTCTTCATTAAGTTATTTTGTTGAGGCGGTGAATCATCCGCAAGTGCCAGCAATCATCTAAAACCGAAAACCGCAAAATCGTTTTAAAGAAACCCAAACAACGAAGAAGTTGTCAAAAGATCAATATTTGTTTTTTTTCTTTTGGGCGAAACAAACCGCCAATTTCGACAAACAACCGCAGCAGTCGCAGCACCCAAAACAACAAAAGGTGGCCACAACAACAACAATGTGTCATTGGCCCTGCGTAAAATTAAATTTTCCATAATAATAAAAATCACAGCTTCTTTTTGTTACGATTTTTTTTTGCTGCTCTTCGCTATTCTTTGTTGAGTTTTTATTTTTGTTTTGGCTAAAATGTCCGCTTGTTTTATGCATTGCCCGATTTTATGAACCTTTTGTGGTACAAAAAAAATGCTTGGCAAGAAGAGAAGGTAAAAGTGGGTCATTATCTTTTTCAAAAAAAAAAAAAAACTTAAACGGTGGTTAAGGCCTGAACACAGCCTTAAGGAATAAAGAACAACGGTTGTTGGGTTAATTTGTAATTGGAATGAAATGGGTAGTGGTTGTCGGTATTGGTGGGAAAAAAATCAGTTAACTGTAGATGTCTGTCGAAAAAAAATTTTTTTTTTCAAAACCCCAAGACTTGAAATAAAAAAATGAAAGAAAATTTAAAAAAAAAAGACCTCTAAAAATATTAAAAACAATATCTTTTAAATATTCTCGAAATTAAGAAAATATTGAAAATTTTCACACATCGAGGGAAAATATTTTTTTTTTTTTGGATTTTCCAAATTATTTTGAGAAAATTGTTGGTATTGGTGGAAAAAAGTTCAGTTAATTGTAGATGTCTGCCGAAAAAAAATATTTTTTTCAAAACCCCAAGACTTGACATAAAAAAATTAAAGAATATTAAATAAGGACCTCTGAAAATATTAAAAACAATATCTTTTAAATATTCTCGAAATTAAGAAAATATTGACAATTTTCACACATCGAGGGAAAATATTAATTTTTTTTTTTGGATTTTCCAAATTATTTTGAGAAAATTGTTGGTATTGGTGGAAAAAAGTGCAGTTAACTGTAGATGTCTGTCGAAAAAAAAAAAAAAAAAAATTTTTCAAAACCCCAAGACTTGAAATAAAAAAAATGAAAAATATTAAATAAGGACCTCTGAAAATATTAAAAACAGTATTTTTTAAATATTCTCGAAATTAAATAAATATTGAAAATTTTCCACATCGAGGGAAAATATTATTATTATTATTATTTTTTTTTTTTGGATTTTCCAAATTAATTGGAGAAAATAGTTGGTATTGGTGGAAAAAAGTTCAGTTAACTGTAGATGTCTGTTGAAAAAATATTTTTCAAAACCCCAAGAAAAATGAAAGAATATTAAAAAAAGACCTCTGAAAATATTAAAAACAGTATCTTTTAAATATTCTCGAAATTAAGAAAATATTGAAAATTTTCAAAAAAGTTCAGTTAACTGTAGATGTCTGTTGAAAAAATATTTTTCAAAACCCCAAGAAAAATGAAAGAATATTAAAAAAAGACCTCTGAAAATATTAAAAACAGTATCTTTTAAATATTCTCGAAATTAAGAAAATATTGAAAATTTTCAAAAAAGTTCAGTTAACTGTAGATGTCTGTTGAAAAAATATTTTTCAAAACCCCAAGAAAAATGAAAGAATATTAAAAAAAGACCTCTGAAAATATTAAAAACAGTATCTTTTAAATATTCTCGAAATTAAGAAAATATTGAAAATTTTCAAAAAAGTTCAGTTAACTGTAGATGTCTGTTGAAAAAATATTTTTCAAAATCCCAAGAAAAATGAAAGAATATTAAAAAAGGACCTCTGAAAATATTAAAAACAATATCTTTTAAATATTCTCGAAATTAAGAAAATATTGAAAATTTTCACACATCGAGGGAAAATATTTTTTTTTTGGATTTTCCAAATTATTTTGAGAAAATTGTTGGTATTGGTGGAAAAAAGTTCAGTTAATTGTAGATGTCTGCCGAAAAAAATTATTTTTTTCAAAACCCCAAGACTTGAAATAAAAAAATTAAAAAATATAAAATAAGGACCTCTGAAAATATTTAAAACAGTATCTTTAAATATTCTCGAAATTAAGAGAATATTGAAAATTTTCCACATCGAGGGAAAATATTATTTTTTTTTTTTTGGATTTTCCAAATTATTTTTAGAAAATTGTTGGTATTGGTGGAAAAAAGTTCAGTTCATATCTGTCGATTTTTTTTAAACCCCAAGATTTGAGATAAAAAAATGAAAGAATATTAAATAAGGACCTCTGAAAATATTAAAAACAGTATTTTTTAAATATTCTCGAAATTAAGAAAATATTGAAAATTTTCCACATCGAGGGAAAATATTTTTTTTTTTTTTTTGGATTTTCCAAATTAATTTGAGAAAATTGTTGGTAATGGTGGAAAAAAGTTCAGGTAACTGTAGATGTCTGTCGAAAAAAAATTTTTTTTTCAAAACCCCAAGACTTGAGATAAAAAAAATGAAAGAATATTAAAAAAGACCTCTGAAAATATTAAAAAAGTATCTTTTAAATATTCTCGAAATTAAGAGAATATTGAAAATTTTCCACATCGAGGGAAAATATTATTTTTTTTTTTTTTTTTTGGATTTTCCAAATTATTTTTAGAAAATTGTTGGTATTGGTGGAAAAAAGTTCAGTTTATATCTGTCGATTTTTTTTAAACCCCAAGATTTGAGATAAAAAAATGAAAGAATATTAAATAAGGACCTCTGAAAATATTAAAAACAGTATCTTTTAAATATTCTCGAAATTAAGAAAATATTGAAAATTTTCAAAAAAGTTCAGTTAACTGTAGATGTCTGTTGAAAAAATATTTTTCAAAACCCCAAGAAAAATGAAAGAATATTAAAAAAAGACCTCTGAAAATATTAAAAACAGTATCTTTTAAATATTCTCGAAATTAAGAAAATATTGAAAATTTTCAAAAAAGTTCAGTTAACTGTAGATGTCTGTTGAAAAAATATTTTTCAAAACCCCAAGAAAATGAAAGAATATTAAAAAAAAGACCTCTGAAAATATTAAAAACAGTATCTTTTAAATATTCTCGAAATTAAGAAAATATTGAAAATTTTCAAAAAAGTTCAGTTAACTGTAGATGTCTGTTGAAAAAATATTTTCAAAACCCCAAGAAAAATGAAAGAATATTAAAAAAAGACCTCTGAAAATATTAAAAACAGTATCTTTTAAATATTCTCGAAATTAAGAAAATATTGAAAATTTTCAAAAAAGTTCAGTTAACTGTAGATGTCTGTTGAAAAAATATTTTTCAAAATCCCAAGAAAAATGAAAGAATATTAAAAAAGGACCTCTGAAAATATTAAAAACAATATCTTTTAAATATTCTCGAAATTAAGAAAATATTGAAAATTTTCACACATCGAGGGAAAATATTTTTTTTTTGGATTTTCCAAATTATTTTGAGAAAATTGTTGGTATTGGTGGAAAAAAGTTCAGTTAATTGTAGATGTCTGCCGAAAAAAATTATTTTTTTCAAAACCCCAAGACTTGAAATAAAAAAATTAAAAAATATAAAATAAGGACCTCTGAAAATATTTAAAACAGTATCTTTTAAATATTCTCGAAATTAAGAGAATATTGAAAATTTTCCACATCGAGGGAAAATATTATTTTTTTTTTTTGGATTTTCCAAATTATTTTAGAAAATTGTTGGTATTGGTGGAAAAAAGTTCAGTTCATATCTGTCGATTTTTTTTAAACCCCAAGATTTGAGATAAAAAAATGAAAGAATATTAAATAAGGACCTCTGAAAATATTAAAAACAGTATTTTTTAAATATTCTCGAAATTAAGAAAATATTGAAAATTTTCCACATCGAGGGAAAATATTTTTTTTTTTTTGGATTTTCCAAATTAATTTGAGAAAATTGTTGGTAATGGTGGAAAAAAGTTCAGGTAACTGTAGATGTCTGTCGAAAAAAAATTTTTTTTTCAAAACCCCAAGACTTGAGATAAAAAAAATGAAAGAATATTAAAAAAAGACCTCTGAAAATATTAAAAAAGTATCTTTTAAATATTCTCGAAATTAAGAGAATATTGAAAATTTTCCACATCGAGGGAAAATATTATTTTTTTTTTTTTTTTGGATTTTCCAAATTATTTTTAGAAAATTGTTGGTATTGGTGGAAAAAAGTTCAGTTTATATCTGTCGATTTTTTTTTAAACCCCAAGATTTGAGATAAAAAAATGAAAGAATATTAAATAAGGACCTCTGAAAATATTAAAAACAGTATCTTTTAAATATTCTCGAAATTAAGAAAATATTGAAGATTTTCACACATCGAGGGAAAATATTATTATTTTTTTTTTTTTTTTTTTTGATTTTCCAAATTATGTTGAGAAAATTGTTGGTATTGGTGGAAAAAAGTTCAGTTAACTGTAGATGTCTATTGAAGAAAAAAATATTTTTCAAAACTCCAAGACTTGAAATAAAAAAATGAAAGAATATTAAAAAGGGACATCTGAAAATATTAAAAAGATTATTTTTTTTAAATATTCTCGAAATAAAGAAAATATTGAAAATTTTCACACATCGAGGAAAAATATTAAATTTTTTTTTTTGGATTTTTCAAATTAATTTGAGAATATTGTTGGTATTGGTGGGAAAAAGTTCAGTTAACTGTAGATGTCTGTCGAAAAAAAAACATTTTTTTTCAAAACCCCAAGACTTGAAATAAAAAAATTAAAAAATATAAAATAAGAACCTCTGAAAATATTAAAAACAGTATTTTTTCATTTTTAAATATTCTCGAAATTAAGAAAATATTGAAAATTTTCCACATCGAGGGAAAATATTAATTTTTTTTTTTGGATTTTCCAAATTATTTTGAGAAAATTGTTGGTATTGGTGGAAAAAAGTTCAGTTAACTGTAGATGTCTGTTGAAGAAAAAATATTTTTCAAAACCTCAAGACTTGAGATAAAAAAATGAAAGAATATTAAAAAAGGACCTCTGAAAATATTAAAAACAGTATTTTTTAAATATTTTCGAAATTAAGAAAATATTGAAAATTTTCCACATCGAGGGAAAATATTAATTTTTTTTTTTTGGATTTTCCAAATTATTTTGAGAAAATTGTTGGTATTGGTGGAAAAAAGTTCTGTTAACTGTAGATGTCTGTCGAAAAAATGTTTTTTTTTTCAAAACCCCAAGACTTGAGATAAGAAAATGAAAGAATATTAAAAAAAAACCTCTGAAAATATTAAAAACAGTATGTTTTGAATATTCTCGAAATTAAGAAAATATTGAAAATTTTCCACATCGAGGGAAAATATAAATTTTTTTTTTTGGATTTTCCAAATTAATTTGAGAAAATTGTTGGTATTGGTGGAAAAAAGTTCAGTTAACTGTAGATGTCTATTGAAGAAAAAAATTTTTTCAAAACCCCAAGACTTGAAATAAAAAAATTAAAAAATATAAAATAAGGACCTCTGAAAATATTAAAAACAGTATTTTTTAAATATTCTCAAAATGAATTTAAAAAAAAAATTAAAAATATTAAAAAAAATGAAAGAATATTAAAAAAAGACCTCTGAAAATATTAAAAACACTCTCTTTTAAATATTTTCGAAATTAAGAAATATTGAAAATTTTCACACATCGAGGGAAAATATTAATTTTTTTTTTTTTTTTTGGATTTTCCAAATTAATTTGAGAAAATTGTTGGTATTGGTGGAAAAAAGTTCAGTTAACTATAGATGTCTGTTGAAGAAAAAATATTTTTCAAAACCCCAAGACTTGAAATAAAAAAATTAAAAAATATAAAATAAGGACCTCTGAAAATATTAAAAACAGTATTTTTTTCATTTTTAAATATTCTCGAAATTAAGAAAATATTGAAAATTTTCACACATCAAGGGAAAATATTAAAAAAAAAATCTTTTGGATTTTCCCAATTAATTTGGGAATAAATTGAAATATATTTAAAAAATGCCAAGACAAGGGAAAACATATAAAAACAAATAAAACAAGTAAAAAAGCTGTAAGTTCGGCCGGACCGAACTTTAATAACCCTCCACCATTTGGTACAAGTTTGGCAAATTTTCAAAAAATTAAAATCCATTAAAAATTCTGTTAAAATCTTGAAAATACCGAATATAGCCGTATATTAGTGTCTATACGACGATGTGGACCTGCACAGACAATTTTCTGTCACAGGCTGTAGATTCCATTTCGAACTTCAAATACCAAATTTGAAAAAATTCCGCTGAATAATGTCGCTAAAATCACCAAAATACTAAAAATATGGTATATTCATAATACACTCCATCAGTGACCCTCATTTCACATTTAAGAGTTCTAGCTCTACTTATTTGTCAAAGACGAAGGGCATCATATTTAGTATCATTTAGTACTTTCATACACTTATAGCACGAATTTTCAAAAACTCAACCTTATCTGAAACTTTTGGACAAAGAGGGACTCTCACCCAAAATTTCATGATTCGTCTGGTCGTTGATAAATCCTTAAGTCGTTTAGTCAATTACTTTACTCTTTTAGTGATATAGATATAGATAGGTAAATCCACGGCTTGATTTAAAACCCCAGAGCCTTTTTATATTCCACAAAAAACCTCAGCCGCCCCCTGGTCTCTCCAAAAAAAAAACCTCTTCCTAATTCCCAAATTCACTTTTGTTTTCACTCATTGCCATGTAAAAAACAAAAACCCTCTGGCCCTCTACAAAAACATTCCCCAATTTCACTTCATAATGGCCCATTAAAAAAAAAACGTTGTTAATGGAATTATGTAATTTGCCAAATAATTGTTTTAACAAGTTGTAGTTAATTAACAGATAGGGTGTGACCCGGTGGAATGGTGAAAGTTTACATTAATTCACAATTTGTAGAATTAAAAGCTAGCTGACAATCATTGGGCTAATTCGTTTTCATATCATAAACCTCTCTTAGTAAGGGTATTTAAATGTACAAAAAATAAAGCATACTTTTAGGATGATACTAAAAAATGATTGGACTTAAATTGACGTTGATGTTATAACATAGGCTTTAAATAAATCAAATGGACATGTAAACTATAAATTATTTTGAGACTAAATACGGGTCTTGAAGACAGCTAATTGGGACTTTAGACGAATGCTTTACGGCAGACCAAGGGGGAAATAAGCATATTTTTTTTATCAAAACTTGTTGAGTTTCCTGAATGAAAAAAATTGTATGGCATGTTTTGTCTGATGATTCGAAAGTGTACTCCAAAGAAAAGCACCGATTTCTCTCCTTTTTCAAATTTTTAATTAATTTTTTATTTAGAAAATACTCTTAGCGTTTGTATTTTTCCTTCCTTTACTAACGTATTGTTATGCAGAAAAAGGCCGTTAAATTTATGTCTGATAAACTATGCGGAACACAGAGTTTAAAGCTAAAAATTATAATTTAAAAACGGACACATATTTTTTTTAAAAAATTCCAGTTCTGCAAACTTATTCTTTTCAATCAAACTTGCGCAAAATACCCTTTAAAAATATAAGTTTAACATTTGAAAAATGTTTTTTGTCGCGTGTTCGAATGCAAAACTGGTTCCGATTATATATTTTTTATTTTAATTTTTTTTGCCAGAAATTATTTAAATCGTCATAAATTGCCCCTTAAAATTTTTTTTGTAAAAATAAAATTAGATTCAAACATGAGTTAGGTTATCATATTTTAAATAATTTATATTTATTAATATATTTTAGTAATTTTATATAGAAGATTTTTTTCAATAATTCTTCCTACAATTTCTCAAGGCGTAGATTTAAAAAAAAATATATTTTTTTCTACAATTTCCCAAGGCGTAGATTTAAAAAAAAATATTTTTTCTACAATTTCCATAGGCGTGGATTTTTTAAAAAATATTTTTTTCTGCAATTACCCAAGGCGTGGATTTTTTAAAAATATTTTTTCTATATTTTCCAAATCGTGAATTTTTTAAAAATGTTTATTCTATATTTTTTAAAGCATGGATTTCTTAAAAATATTTATTTTTAAAATTTGCCAAAGCGTGGATTTTTAAAAAATATTTATTTTTAAAATTTCCCAAGGCGTGGATTTTTTAAAAATATTTTTTCTATATTTTCCAAGGTGTGGATTTTTTAAAAATATTTTTTCTATATTTTCCAAGGTGTGGATTTTTTAAAAATATGTTTCTTCTATATTTTCCAAAGCATGAATTTCTTAAAAAAATGTATTTCTCCTATATTTTCCTAAGCCTGGATTTCTTAAAAATATATTTTTTATATATTCCAAAGCATGGATTTTTTAAAAATATTTATTTCTAAAATTTCCCAAGGCGTGGATTTCTTAAAAATATATTTTAACTATTTTTTCTACAATTTCCCAAGGCGTGGATTTCTTAAAAATATATTTTAACTATTTTTTCTACAATTTCCCAAGGCGTGGATTTCTTAAAAATATATTTTAACTATTTTTTCTACAATTTCCCAAGGCGTGGATTTTTAAAAATATTTATTTCTAAAATTTCCATAGGTGTGGATATTTAAAAAATATTTTTTTACAATTTCCATAGGCGTGGATTTTTTATAAATATTTATTTCTAAAATTTCCATAGGTGTGGATATTTAAAAAATATTTTTTTACAATTTCCATAGGCGTGGATTTTTTATAAATATTTATTTCTAAAATTTCCATAGGTGTGGATATTTAAAAAATATTTTTTTACAATTTCCATAGGCGTGGATTTTTTATAAATATTTATTTCTAAAATTGCCCAAAGTGTGGATTTCTTAAAAATATATTTTAACTTTTTTTTTCTACAATTTTCATAGGCGTGGATTTTTTAAAAACTATTTTTTCTATATTTTTCGAAGCGTGGATTTTTTTAAAAAATATTTTTTTCTACAATTTCCATAGACGTGGATTTTTAAAAAACTATTTATTTCTAAAATTTCCCAAGGCGTGGATTCCTTAAAAATATATTTTAACTATTTTTTCTAAAATTTCCCAAGGCGTGGATTTCTTAAAAATATATTTTAACTATTTTTTCTAAAATTTCCCAAGGCGTGGATTCCTTAAAAATATATTTGAACTATTTTTTCTAAAATTTCCCAAGGCGTGGATTTTTTACAAATATTTTTTCTAAAATTACCAAGGGCGTGGATTTCTTATATATATATTTTAACTATTTTTTCTACAATTTCCCAAGGCTTGGATTTTTTAAAAATATATTTTATGTTCAGCTTGTGTTAAGCCATTAAAAAAATATTTTTAAAAAATCCACGCTTATGTTAAAAAAATATTTTTAAAAAATCCACGTTTATGTTAGGTCATTGAAAAAATATTTTTAAAAAATCCACGTTTATGTTAGGTCATTGAAAAAATATTTTTAAAAAATCCACGTTTATGTTAGGTCATTGAAAAAATATTTTTAAAAAATCCACGTTTATGTTAGGTCATTGAAAAAATATTTTTAAAAAATCCACGTTTATGTTAGGTCATTGAAAAAATATTTTTAAAAAATCCACGTTTATGTTAGGTCATTGAAAAATATTTTTAAAAAATCCACGTTTATGTTAGGTCATTGAAAAAATATTTTTAAAAAATCCACGTTTATGTTAGGTCATTGAAAAAATATTTTTAAAAACTCCACGTTTATGTTAGGCCATTAAAAAAAATATTTTTAAAAAATCCACGTTTATGTTAGGCCATTTAAAAAATATTTTTAAAAGATCCACGTTTATGTTAGGCCTTTTAAAAAATATTTTAAAAAAATCCACGTTTATGTTAGGCCATTTAAAAAAATATTTTTAAAAAATCCACGTTTATGTTAGGCCATTTAAAAAGATATTTTTAAAAAATCCACGTTTATGTTAGGCCATTGAAAAAATATTTTTAAAAAATCCACGTTTATGTTAGGCCATTGAAAAAATATTTTTAAAAAATCCACGTTTATGTTAGGCCATTGAAAAAATATTTTTAAAAAATCCACGTTTATGTTAGGCCATTGAAAAAATATTTTTAAAAAATCCACGTTTATGTTAGGCCATTGAAAAAATATTTTTAAAAAATCCACGTTTATGTTAGGCCATTTAAAAAAATATTTTTAAAAAATCCACGTTTATGTTAGGCCATTTAAAAAAATATTTTTAAAAAATCCACGTTTATGTTAGGTCATTGAAAAATTATTTTAAAAAATCCACGTTTATGTTAGGCCATTAAAAAAAATATTTTTAAAAAATCCACGTTTATGTTAGGCCATTTAAAAAAATATTTTTAAAAAATCCACGTTTATGTTAGGCCATTAAAAAATATTTTTAAAAAATCCACGTTTATGTTAGGCCATTTAAAAAAATATTTTTAAAAAATCCACGTTTATGTTAGGCCAATTAAAAAAATATTTTTTAAAAAATCCATATTTATGTTAGGCCAATGAAAAAAATATTTTTTAAAAAATCCACGTTTATGTTAGGCCATTTAAAAAATATTTTTAAAAAATCCACGTTTATGTTAGGCCACTTAAAAAAAATATTTTTAAAAAATCCACATTTATGTTAGGCCATTAAAAAATATTTTTAAAAAATCCACGTTTATGTTAGGCCATTAAAAAAATTGAAAAAATATTTTTAAAAAATCCAAGTTTGTGTTAGGCCATTTAAAAAAATATTTTTAAAAAATCCACGTTTATGTTAGGCCAATTTAAAAAAAATAATTTTAAAAAATCCACGTTTATGTTAGGCCAATTTAAAAGAAATAATTTTAAAAAATCCACGTTTATGTTAGGCCATTTAAAAAAATATTTTTAAAAAATCCACGTTTATGTTAGGCCATTGAAAAAATATTTTTAAAAAATTCACGTTTATGTTAGGCCATTTAAAAAAATATTTTTAAAAAATTCACGTTTATGTTAGGCCATTCAAAAAATATTTTTAAAATATCCACGTTTATGTTATGCCATTGAAAAAATATTTTTAAAAAAATCTTTAAAAATATTTTCTTTAAAAATATTTTTTTTTACAATTTCCAAAAGCGTGTATTTAAAAAAAAAATATTTTTTCTACAATTCCACAAGGCGTGGATTTAAAAAATATTTTTTTTCTACAATTTCACAAGGCGTGGATTTAAAAAAATATTTTTTTCTACAATTTCCCAAGGCGTGGATTTAAAAAAAAATATTTTTTTCTACAATTTCCCAAGGCGTGGATTTAAAAAAAATATTTTTTTCTACAATTTCCCAAGGCGTGGATTTAAAAAAAAATATTTTTTTCTACAATTTCCCAAGGCGTGGATTTAAAAAAATATTTTTTTCTACAATTTCCCAAGGCGTGGATTTAAAAAAAATATTTTTTTCTACAATTTCCCAAGGCGTGAATTTAAAAAAAAATATTTTTTTCTACAATTTCCCAAGGCGTGGATTTCAAAAAATATTTTTTTCTACAATTTCCCAAGGCGTGGATTTAAAAAAAATATTTTTTTTTACAATTATTACAAAAATTACAAAAATTATATATTAAAATAATTATTTTCAAAAATATTTTCTCTACAATTTTCTGGAATATTTAAAAATATATTTTCAATATTTTCTCATATTTTTGGATTTTATTTATTATTTTCACAATTATTATTTTTATTTATTTTCACAATATTTATATTCTCAAAATGCCACCTGTAATTCTGAAAATATTTTTCTCCGCGCTGTAGTATTGAAAACTAATTATAGATTTGTTGTTTATCTTCACAAAAACCATGCCATTACGTTAATGACCATTGTTTTTTTTTTCTCCTTCTCTTCCCCCCTCCCACACACTCTCACACACACACAGATGCGGTGAGCGCAATGATGAGTCGCGCATTGTTGGCGGCACAACAACGGGAGTCAGTGAATACCCATGGATGGCACGTCTGAGCTATTTTAATCGCTTCTATTGTGGTGGCACACTCATCAACGATCGCTATGTGCTGACAGCGGCCCACTGTGTCAAGGGCTTCATGTGGTTCATGATCAAGGTCACATTTGGGGAGCACGATCGTTGCAACGACAAAGAGCGGCCGGAGACTCGCTTTGTGTTGAGGGCCTTTACACAGAAATTTAGTTTTTCGAATTTCGACAATGACATTGCCCTGTTGCGTTTGAATGATCGGGTACCGATTACCAGTTTTATTCGCCCCATCTGCCTGCCAAGACCGGAGGAACGTAATGAGCTATTTGTGGGTACCAAAGGTATTGCCACTGGTTGGGGTACTCTGAAGGAAGATGGCAAGCCGTCGTGTCTGCTGCAGGAGGTTGAGGTACCCGTCTTGGACAACGAAAGCTGTGTCGCCCAGACGAATTATACCTCGAAAATGATCACGAAAAATATGATGTGTGCCGGTTATCCGGGTACGGGAGAACGTGACAGCTGTCAGGGTGATTCTGGTGGCCCCCTGGTACGTTTGCGTCCCGACGATAAACGTTACGAACAAATCGGCATTGTTTCGTGGGGTAATGGTTGTGCTCGACCCGATTATCCTGGGGTCTATACCAGGGTTACCAAGTACTTGGATTGGATCAAGGAGAACTCACGAGATGGTTGTTTTTGTGATGAACATTTTTGAGAGAGAGAGAGAGAGAGAATGGTATAAGGATTTCAATGGGTTAGTTAAGGAATAAATGAAAAGAATATATTTTTAAGAAATGTCGATATTCAAAAATTGAAAAGAAAATTGCACTATTTTGCCGTGTTTTTATATATACGTGGATCTATAAAAAAATATTTATGATCGATATAATATTTTATTTTGTAATATTTTTGATATATACTAAGATATATAAAATAAAAATAAAGAATTGAAAAATTTATTTTAGAATTTTATTGGAATCATTTAGGTGAAGGTAAGTATTATTAGAGTGAAGGCCCGTAAAAAATTTGACGAAGATATAGAGAAAGAGAGACCACTAAAGAAGCAAGTAAGAAAGACCACCAATAAAAGAGTCATCGAAGGTGGGTGTTTTATATATTTTTAAAGGACTAAGGATTTTTTGAGACTTTTTAAAATATGATTTAAAAATTTAAAATCTTTTGAAAACATTTACGGGTTTTTAATATTTTAAAAAATATGAGACGACTTTAAGCAATTTTAATTTTTTTTTATATATTTGTTGACACCTTAATTTTAAAAATTCATCAAAATGATCAAAAACAATTTTTCCAAAAAACTTTAAGCACTTTTATTTTTTTTTTTAAATTTGTTGACACCTTAATTCTAAAAATTAATCAAAATGATCAAAAAACATTTTTTCTTAAAAACAATTTACATTTTTCATTTAATTCTTAAAACTATTTTTACGAAAATTTCATAAGATTTTCTTAAAAAAAATTATAGAAATATTAAGAAAACACAAGTAAAAAAGCTCTATGTTCGGCCGGGTCGAACTTTGAATACTCTCCACCATTTGGTACAAATTGGGCAATTTTCAAAAAAAAAAATCCGTTAAAAATTCTGTTAAAATCTTAAAAATACCGAAAGTAGCCGTATATTAGTGTCTATACGACGATGTGGACCTATATAAGCAACTGTTGTCATAAGCTATTACAATATTCAAATGCGAAACTTGAAAGAAAAAAATCTTTTTATAATGTAGCTAAAATCATGAAAATACCGAATATAGAGAGGTACCATGGGGGTTATAAGACGTGGACATGCACAGACAATTTTCTGCCATATGCTGTAGTATCTATTACGAACTTCAAATGCGAAATTTGAAATTGGAATTGCGGTAAATAATGTCGCTAAACTCATCAAAATACCGAATATCGGGGGGTACCGTTATATGGGGGCTATACGAATCCATTACGAACATCAAATACCAACTTTAAAACAATTCCGGTAAATAATGTCGCTTAAATTGCCAAAATACCGAAAATAGGGAGGTACCATTGTTTGGGGGCTATACGATGTACGAAGACGAGGACCGACATGGCCCATTTTCAATACCAAAATTCCTGCAGAAATAATACACATTTGACTAAATTTTTATAAACTTACTTAACTTCGTTCGGAAGCTACAGTGATTTCCACAGACGGACATCGCTAAGTCAACATAGAATTTTATGCTGATCAAGAATATTTATACTTTGTGGGGTCTAAAATGCGTATTTCGAGGTTTTACAAACGGAATGACAAACTCCATAGTATGGAGGGATATTGGGAAGTTTTATTAAAACATTGCATGAAGTCTAATTTTTATTTTAGTTTAGTTTGAGGGGTTTATTAAGTTTGTCATTCCGTTTATAACACCTCATTCTTGATCAGCATAAAATTCTATGTCGATTTAGCGATGTCTGTCCGTGTCTCCGTCTGTGGAAATCAATCTAGCTACCGAACGAAATTAAGTAGGTTGATAAAATTTTACTCAAATGTATACTATGCCTGCAGGACTTTTGGTATTGAAAATGGACCATGTAGGTCCTCGTCTTCGTATAGCCCCCATACAATGGTACCTCCCTATTTTTGGTATTTTGGCGATTTAAGCGACATTATTTACCTGAATTTTTTCATATTTGGTATTTGAAGTTCGTAATGGTTATTACAGCCTAAGACAGAAAATTGTCCTTGCCTTCGTATAGCCCTCATATAACGGTACCTCCCGATATTCGATATTTTCGAAATTATTCACCAGAAATGTTTCAAATTTGGTATTTGAAGTTCGTAATGGTTACTACAGCCTAAGATAGAAACTTGCCTGTGCAGGTTAACGTCTTCGTATATCCCCATATAAAGGTACATGCCGATATTCGATATTTTAATCATTTTTGGAACATTATTCACTGGAACTGTTTCAAATTTCGTATTCGAAGTTCGTAATGGGTACTACAGCCTAAGACAGAAAATTGTCTGTGCAGGTTAACGCCTTCGTATAGTCCCCATATAACATTATTTGACATTATTCACCGGAATTATTTCAAATTTCTTAATTAAAGTTCTTAATGGGTACTACAGCTTATGACAAAAATTTTTGTATGCAGATCCACGTCTTCGTATAGCCCCCATAATTTTTCATGTTCCTTCAATAGTGGTGGAGGGTATTAAAAATTCGGACCTGTCGAACTTAGCTGCTTTATTACTTGTATATATAATTTTATACGGCCAAAATGTGCCTAATCGAAATAAAGATTTAAGATCCTAGGCCTATTTGGACCAAATCTATTTCAGGACATTTTGAGTTGATCTAGCGATGTCTGTCCGTCCGTCTGTCTGTCTTGTGCGCACGACAACTCTCGAGGGAGTATCCGATTTTGTCCAAACTTGTTATATCCTAATATTATTATATTGAATTCGGAGATTGGCAGCACACCCCAAAAGTTCGAAAAATATTTTACTGCACAGAAAGAGAAAGGATTATCCGATTTTTCTCAACCTTTCCAAATCCTAATATTTGCATCAGTGCTAGGTCAGGTGAGAAAATTAACACACCATCGAGTATCGATTTTTTCCAAATTTCTTACATCACAATATTATTATTTGTCCAAGATCTGGCTTTATAATGGAATATACCGGTACACTACTTCTGGTACCTCCCTCACAAAGGATCAACACTTTGAGTATCCATGAAGCTCATAAAATGCGAAATTAACATCCGATTCCATTTAGATTTGGTACATCTCAATATTTCCATCAGAATAAAATCAGTAATAAGGATGGTAGAGATCGGACTATTTCTTCGGGTACCTCACCCACAAAGGATCAAAGTTTTGAATATCCAAAACGATTATAAAATCAGAAATAGGCATCCGGTTCTTTTCATATTCCTAACATCCCATTATTTCTACTAACGCTAGATCTGATGTGAAGATTTGATATAACGATCCATTTCTTGTGGTTCATAAAACGCGATATTAGCATACGATTCCATTCAGACTTCACACATTTCAATAATTCCATCAACATAAAATCTGTTACAATGATGGTAGGGATTGTAATATTTCTTTGGATACCTCTTCCAAAAAGGGTCAATGTATTGAATAACCAAAAGGATTATAAAATCCAAAATAAGCATTCGGTTCTCTTCACATTTCACACATTTCATTATATCTATTAACACAAGATTTACTGTGAAGATGGAGTATATCGGCCCACTCATTCAGGTACATCCTCCACAAAGAGTCAAAATTTTCAATGAATATCCATGAAGCTAAGAAAGAGCGAAATAAATTTTCACGAAATTTATTATTATTATTATTATTTTTTTTTTTTTTTGCTTTTTCTTCAAAAGCTTTAAACGATGAATTTATCTTATGAAAAAACGTATTATTTTGCCTCTCAATAGGTTAATCATTGTCATTTGTATAATGAACACACATACAAAGGGAATACTCACTACATTGATTGATTTCGTCATCATTAAACGGTGCTGGTTTGTTACCCTAACAAAATCTCACTCTCTTTCTCTCTCTCACTCCTCTCTCTGCTGCATATCAATACAGATTTTGTTTGTTTTTTTTTTCAATTGAGGGGAACCCTAAAAAAATCTATTAATTAGCAGGCTCTTAGATAATAATTTATTCAAAAAAAAAATTATTTTTATTTCAAATCATCGAATTCCGTTGACAGTTTTTTTAATACCAGGCAGCATCAGTAGCCGCCTTTCGTTGAATAAACCAAAAAAAAAAATAATTTCCAATGACAAAGTTTTTCTTTTGTTCCGTTACTTTTTGTTGTTGTTGTTGTTTCTTCTCGTATTTTTTGATTTCCCAAACGAACCGGTTTAATTATCTTCTGCTGGATGGCTGTCTGGTTGGCTGCCTGGTTGGAATGACTTGTGGTGTTGTTGCCATTTGAAGCTACTGGTTTTGTTTTATTTTTGTTTGTCTTTTTGAATCTGAAGATTTCAATTTCATAATAGATGCGGTTTGCAATTTATTTTTATTTTTATTTTTAAATCTTCAACGCAAGTCTGGCTTGTCGGCATGTGAAGATAATGAATTTGAATTACATTCAAAACGAAAAGTGAAAGTAGGAAAATAAGTACACAGTTGTGTGGCACTAACACGTGGTCTTCTATGAAGGAAGAGTATCCGATAATCTTAACCGATCTTCACCAAATTTGACATACTAGCTTCTAGACTTAATTCGGTCGTAAGTGCCAAATTTCATCCCATTTGGACAAATATTAGACGTTTGGTGCACAATAAAAGGTAAATCGGACGAAGTTATACATGGGAGCTATATCCAAATCGGAACCGATCTCGATAAAATTTAGCAAATGTATTTCTGAGCTGTATTTGATATATTTCCCCAAATATTGTTGTTACAGAGTGCATATTACGGCTGCGGAGGACAAAAATAACAAATCGGATGAATAATATATATGTGGGAGCTATAACTATATCTGAACCGATCTTCACCAAATTTGACATACTAAATTCGGTCGTATGTGTCAAATTCCATCCCATTTGGACAAATATTAGATGTTTGGTGCACAATAAATGGTAAATCGGACGAAGTTATATATGGGAGCTATATCCAAATTCGAACCGATCTCGATAAAATTTAGCAAATGTATTTCTGAGCTGTATTTGATATATTTCCCCAAATATTGTTGTTACAGAGTGCATATTACGGCTGCGGAGGATAAATATAACAAATCGGATGAACAATATATATGGGAGCTATAGCTATATCTTAACCGATCTTCACCAAATTTGACATACTAGCTTCTAGACTCAATTCGGTCGTAAGTGCCAAATATTATCCCATTTGGGCAAATATTAGACGTTTGGTGCACAATAAAAGGTAAATTGGACGAAGTTATATATAGGGGAGTTATATCCAAATTCGAACCGATCTCGATAAAATTTAGCAAATGTATTTCTGAGCTGTATTTGATATATTTCCCCAAATATTGTTGTTACAGAGTGCATATTACGGCTGCGGAGGACAAATATAACAAATCGGATGAACAATATATATGGGAGCTATAGCTATATCTTAACCGATCTTCACCAAATTTGACATACTAGCTTCTAGACTCAATTCGGTCGTAAGTGCCAAATTTCATGCCATTTGGACAAATATTAGACGTTTGGTGCCCAATAAAAGGTAAATCGGACGAAGTTATATATAGGGGAGTTATATCCAAATTCGAACCGATCTCGATAAAATTTAGCAAATGTATTTCTGAGCTGTATTTGATATATTTCCCCAAATATTGTTGTTACAGAGTGCATATTACGGCTGCGGAGGATAAATATAACAAATCGGATGAACAATATATATGGGAGCTATAGCTATATCTTAACCGATCTTCACCAAATTTGACATACTAGCTTCTAAACTCAATTCGGTCGTAAGTGCCAAATATTATCCCATTTGGACAAATATTAGACGTTTGGTGCACAATAAAATGTAAATCGGACGAAGTTATATATAGGGGAGTTATATCCAAATCTGAACCGATCTCGATAAAATTTAGCAAATGTATTTCTGAGCTGTATTTGATATATTTCCCCAAATATGGTTGTAATAGAGTGCATATTACGGCTGCGGAGGACAAAAATAAAAAAAAATCGGATGAACAATATATATGGGAGCTATAGCTATATCTTAACCGATCTTTACCAAATTTGACATACTAGCTTCTAGGCTCAATTCGGTCGTAAGTGCCAAATTTCATGCCATTTGGACAAATATTAGACGTTTGGTGCACAATCAAAGGTAAATCCGACGAAGTTATATATAGGAGAGCTATATCCAAATCTGAACCGATCTCGATAAAATTTAGCAAATGTATTTCGGAGCTGTATTTGACATATTTCCCCAAATATTGTTGTTACGGATTGCATAATACGGCTGTGGGTAAGAAATATAACAAATCGGATGAACCGTGTATATATGGGAGCTATAGCTATATCTGAACCGATTTCGATTAAATTTGGCATACTTATTTTCACGCCTAATTTGGTTGTATGTACAAAATTCCATACATTTCGGACTGATATTACACGTTTGGTGCACAATCGAAGGCAAATCGGACGAAGATATATATGGGAGCTATATCTAAATTTTGACCGATTATCTCCAATTTCAATAGGGTTCGTCCTTGGGCCAAACACATGATTTTGTGCAAAATTTCATCTGGATAGGGCAATAAATGCGAACTGTACTTTGTTTACAAAAATACATGGACAGACGGACAGACGGACGGACGGACATGCATAAATCGACTCAGAATGTGATTCTATGCAGATCTTCAAAAGGAACTATGGGTCTATCTCGTTTCCTTTTGCCTGTTACAAACAAATGCACAAAGACATAATACCCTGACCACCTTGTGGTGTAGGGTATAAAAATCCAAGGTTATGACAAGGGTTCTAAGAAGGTGTGGTGGGTCCTTGAAAAAAAAAAACAAGTATTCTAAAAATTCCATTCGAAATATTTTGAAAGGTCAATGTACATAGATTCATGACCCTCAAAGGTCATTGGCCCCGGGAGAGAAGAAAATGCACATCCAACTTCCCACATAATTTCGTTTTTATGCCCTACCCCAGAAAGTGGTAAGGGTATTATGTCATTGTGCATTTGTTTGTAACATGGAGAAGGAAGTCGGATGGACCCATAGTTACTTTTGAGGATCTTCATAGAATCACTTTCTGAGTCGATTTATGCATTTCAGTCCGCCTGTCCGTCCCTCTGCCCATGTATTTTTGTGAACAAAATGCAGGTCGCATGTATCATCCGATTGAGATGGAATTTTCCAATCAATATATATCTAACCCAAGGACGAACCCCATTGAAATTGCTGAGAATCGGTTCAAATTTAGATATAGCTCCCATATACAGGGTGAGATTAAGGAACTGCAACCAACTTCAGACTGCTGTCATATCTAAGCCACTCTAAGTCCGACAGCTGTTAAAATTATTTCAGTGACAGCTCATTATATATTTTTTACATTTTGGTGAGAATTTGTGAGAATTTTCTGGGAAAAAAATTATTCGTGACGGAATTCAAGCGTGATGGTGTGATTTCTTTATATTTGGCTGGAAAACCACAAGTGGCCATCGTTAGAGCTCTCCAGCATTTAAATGTGAATAAATCTTTTGTGTCTCGTACCATCGCTCGTTAACGTAATACTGGTAGCCCGACGTCAAGGAAGTGGACGGAAGAAAACAGCAACATCAGCAGAAATGGTTCGAAAAGTAAAGAAGCCACTTGATCGAAACCCGCTTCGCAGTGGCCGAAAAATGCCTCGTGAGCTGAACATATCGCAATATTCGGCATTCGGCAAATATTGAAAAATAAGCTCGGGGTAAAGCCATTGAAATTCCAAAAAATGCAAGAACTTACACCGCAACAGAAAGAAAATAGACTCAAAAGAGTTAAAGAGTTGCTTCGCTTGGCCGAAAGTGGTGAACTGCTGAATTTGGTTCTCTCCGATGAGAAAACATTCGTTGTCCAGCTGTTTGTAAACAAACAAAATGATCGTGTTTACTTGCTAAAGAGGTCAGCTGAAAATGTGCACGTTCGGTTGGCCACCAGAACTCAAGCGCCGGCCATGGTGATGGTGAGGGCCGTCAGCTGAAAATGTGCACCTACGGTTGGCTACCAGAACTCAAGCGCCGGCCATGGTGATGTTGTGGGCCACCATAACAGCCGATGGTCGCTCTCTGCTCGTATTAATCGTCCGTGGCATCAGAATAAATGCCGAATATTATCGCGAAAATATTCTGGAGGGTGTATTAAAGCCTTGGGCACGCAAAAAAAAATTTTGCCGCAGACCTTGGACATTTCAACAGCACTCAGCACCATCGCACTCAGCACACACAAATTGGGGTTCCTCGATTCATTTCCAGCGCACAATGACCACCAAAATCACCGGATACCAATCCGTCGGACTATTGTGTCTAGAGTATTTTGGAAAGCAAGTTTGGCACTAAAAAATACCAAAGTGTCGATCACCTCAAGCAGACGCTTCGCGGGGAATGGGCCAAAATACTGCAGAGCAACATTCGGGCAGCGTGTTACGGTTTCATTGGCCGTTTGAAGGCCATAATTCGTGTCAAAGATGACAAATTCGGACAAATCTAAATCTTTTTTAAAATTTGAGCTATTTCCGACATTTTTTGCATTCATTTAATAAAATTTAAAAAAAAAAATGTAACAAAAAATGGTGTTTGACTTTGTTGCAGTTTTCTTTTTTTTTTTTTTTTGATCTGATGTCATCAACCGATTTCGGGTTAATTGGCCAAAATCAGACCAAATGACCTAAATTTTGGCACATCCAACCGAATTCAGACTAGAAGCTAGTACATCAAATACGGGTCAGAAATACCTCTGCCAAATTTTATCGAGATTGGATCAGATTTGGATATAGCTCCCATATATATTTTACCGATTTCGGGGTAATTGTACGCCAAATGGCCAATATCAGTCCAAATGACCTGAATTTTGGCACATCCGACCGAATTCAGTCTAGAAGCAAGTACATCAAATTTGCCAAATATTATCGAGATCGGTTCAGATTTGGATATAGGTTCTCCAACCGATTTCGGGTTAATTGTGCACCAAATGGTCAATATCAGTCCAAATGACCTGAATTTTGACACATCCAACCGAATTCAGTCTAGAAGCAAGTACATTAAATTTGGTGATAATCGGTTCAGATATAGCTATAGCTCCCATATATATGTTTCATCCGACTTGGGGTTTTAGGTCCCTCACATGTGCAATATGAATTCCACAACAATGATCTTTGGTACCAAATATCAGATACAGCTCAGAAATAAGTGTCTAAAATTTTGTGAAGATCGGTTCAGATTTAGGTATAGGTCCCATATATATCTTCAACCGATTTCGGGTTAATTGTACAACAAATGGCCAATATCAGTCCGAATGACCTGAATTTTGGTACATTCGACCGAATTTAGTCTAGAAGCAAGTACATCAAATTTGGTAAAAATCGGTTCAGATATAGCTATAGCTCTCATATATATGTTTCATCCGATTTGGGGTTTTAGGTCCCTCACATGCGTAATATGCACCCCACAACAAGGATATTTGATATCAGACATCAGTTACAGTTCGAAAATGCCTCTGCCAAATATTATCGAGATCGGTTCAGATTTGAATATAGCTCCCATATATATCTTCAATCGATTTCGGGTTAATTGTGCACCAAATGTCTAATATCAGTCCAAATGACCTGAAATTTGGCACATCCGATCGAATTCAGTCTAGAAGCAAGTACTTTAAATTTGGTGACAATCGGTTCAGATATAGCTATAGCTCCCATGTACATGTTTCGTCCGATTTGGGGTTTTAGGTCCCTCACATGCGCAATATGCATTCCACAAGAGTAATATTTGGAACCAGTTATCAGATACAACCCAGAAACACCAATGTCAAATTTTATCGAGATCGGTTCAGATTTGAATATAGATTCCATATAAATCTCCAACCGATTTCGGGTTAATTGTGCACCAAATGACCTGAATTTTGGTACATCCGGTCGAATTCAGTCTAGAAGCAAGTACATAAAATTCGGTGAAAATCGGTTCAGATATAGCTATAGCTCCCATGTACATGTTTCATCCGATTTGGGGTTTTAGGTCCCTCACATGCGTAATATGCACCCCACAACAAGGATATTTGATATCAGACATCACTTACAGTTCGAAAATACCTCTACCAAATTTTATCGAGATCGGTTCAGATTTGGATATAGGTTCCATATAAATCTCCAACCGACTTCGGGTTAATTGTAGACCAAATGGCCAATATCAGTCCGAATGACCTGAATTTTGGCACATCCGACCGAATTCAGCCTGGAAGCAAGTACATCAAATTTGGTGAAAATCGGTTCAGATATAGTCGTAGCTCTCATATATATGTTTCATCCGACTTGGGGTTTTAGGTCCCTCACATGCATAATATGCACTCCACAATTAGGATATTTGATACCGGCCATCAGATACAGCTCCAAAATACCTCTGCCAAATTTTATCGAGATCAGTTCAGATTTTTAATGTAGCTTCGATATACATCTTCATCCGATTTGCCTGATATATCAGCCCAAATTGGATAGATTTTTTCATATTCAACCGAATTTTTTCATTTGGTGAACTTGGTCCGGTATATATATTGCTCCAATAAATATTTTGTAATATCAAATCCGAATCGAAGCCATATACGTATATAGTACTATACATTAATGATATTTGCTGCTAGAGGTACAAAAGCCTCAGATTTGTTGAAAATCGATTCAGAGTTGGACATAGTTCCCAAATTGTGACTGCTCCAAAGCCATGATACGCCTTCAAATAAGGTTCATAGTTGGTAGTGATCTACTTCAAATAAATTCCCAATATAAACCTTTTTTATTACCGTAGCTCTACTAAATACGCATGGTGGTGTAGGGTATCATATAATCGACACCGCCAAACTGTTGACCTTTCCTTATTTTGGCTTTTTCATCAATTTCCACTGAGTTCATCTTGCCACTTCAATTGCTCAAAATATACCATCTTTACATCCCCCAATGGGTTAAAACCAACTACCGGTTGGTGTTGTACATCTGCCGGTAGTTAGGCCAACAGTCACATGCGATAGATAAGCAAAGCGTGTTGGGTACAGCTTGTGGATGCGATGCTGCAGTTTTTGCTATTGTTTAAGGTTTGCTTCCATTGTTTTGTTGGTTTTGTTGTTGTTTGGTTATATCATAAAATGACATGTAAGCAAAGCTATTCTCAGGGAAATGGGAGATTTAAAAAAAAAAAAAAGATATTTAAACATTTTAACAGCAATTTAAAAAAAAAAAACTTTTTAAAATTTTTTTTTTAAAAAAATAATTCTTCGGTTGTTTTGACAAAATTTTCTAATTCACAGCTCTTGAAATATTTTTGTTGAAGTTTTTAATTTTTGGGAAAAACGTTTTCAATATTTTTTTATATTTTTTCAATTGAAGAAAAGCTTGAAAAAAAAAATATTTTTATTAAAAAAAAGTCATACGAAGCCTTCGAATGATTTTAAAATTTTCACACAATTTTTCAAATGAACTTTGAAAACTTTTACAAGTAAAAAAGCTGTAAGTTCGGTCGGACCGAACTATGAATACCCTCCACCATTTGGTACGAATTTCGCAAATTTTCATAAAAATTAAAATCCGTTAAAAATTCTGTTAATATTTGAAAAATACCAAAGGTAGCCGTCATCATTTTCTGTCATGGGCTGTAGTACCCATTACGACCTTGAAATACCGAATTTTAAATAAATCCGGTAAATAATGTCGCTAAAATCATTAAAAGACTGGATATCGGGAGGTACCGTTATATGGGAGCTATACGAAGACGTGATCCTGCACAGACAATTTTCTGTCAAGGGCTGTAGTACCCCTTACGAACTTTAAATATGAAATTTGAAACATTTCCGGTAAATAATGGCGCTAAAATCACCAAAATACCGAATATCGGGAGCTACCGTTATATGGGGGCTAGACGAAGAAGAAGACCTACATACAAAAATTTTTGTCATAGGCTGTAGTACCCCTTACGAACTTTAAATATGAAATTTGAAATAATTCCGGTAAATATTGTCGCTAAAATCATCAAAATACCGAATATCGGGAGTTACCGTTACATAGGAGCTATACGAAGACGTGGACGTGCACAGACAATTTTCTGTCATAGGCTGTAGTATCCATTACGAACTTTAAATACCAAATTTGAAACATTTCCGGTGAATAATGTCGTTAAAATCACCAAAATACCGAATATCGGGAGGTACCGTTATATGGGGGCTATACGCAGATGTGGACCTGCACAGACAATTTTCTGTCATAGGCTGTAGTACCCATTACGAACTTGAAATACGAAATTTTAAATAAATCCGGTAAATAATGTCGCTAAAATCATTAAAATACCTAATATCTGGAGGTACCGGTATATGGGGGCTATACGAAGACTTGAACCTGCACAGACAATTTTCTGTCATAGGCTATAGTATCCATTACGAACTTCAAATACCAAATTTGAAACAATTCCGGTGAATAATGTCGCTAAAATCACCAAAATACCGAATATCGGGAGGTGCCGTTATATGCGGGCTATACGCAGACGTGGACCTGCACAGACAATTTTCTGTCACAGGCTGTAGTATTCGTTTAAAACTTCAAATGCCAAATTTTAAATAATTCCGGTAAATAATATCACTAAAATCAATAAAAGACCTAATATCTGGAGGTACCGGTATATGGGGGCTATACGAAGACGTGAACCTGCACAGACAATTTTCTGTCATAGGATGTAGTATCTACTACGAACTTGAAATACGAAATTTTAAATAATTCCGGTGAATAATGTTGCTGAAATCATGAAAATACCGAATATCGGGAGGTGCCGTTATATGGGGGCTATACGAAGACGTGGACCTGCAAAGATGATTTTCGGTCATAGGTTGTAGTATCTACTACGAACTTCAAATACCAAATTTGAAACATTTCCGGTGAATAATGTCGTTAAAATCACCAAAATACCGAATATCGGGAGGTACTGTTATATGGGGGCTATACGAAGAAGAAGACCTACATACAAAAATTTTTGTCATAGGCTGAAGTACCCCTTACGAACTTTAAATATGAAATTTGAAATAATTCCGGTAAATATTGTCGCTAAAATCACCAAAATACCAAATATCGGGAGGTACCGTTATATGCGGGCTATACGAAGACGTGGACCTGCACAGACAATTTTCTGTCATAGGCTGTAGTACCCCTTACGAACTTTAAATATGAAATTTGAAATAATTCCGGTAAATAATGTCGCTAAAATCATCAAAGTACCAAATATCGGGATGTACCGTTATATGGGCGCTATACGAAGAAGTAGACCTGCATACAAAAATTTTCTGTCATAGGCTGTAGTATCTACTTCGAACTTCAAATACCAAATTTGAAACAATTCCGGCAAATAATGTCGTTAAAATCACCAAAATACCGAATATCGGGAGGTACCGTTATATGGGCGCTATACGAAGACGTGGACCTACATGACCGATTTTCAATACCAAAATTCCTGCAGACATAGTATACATTTGAATAAAATTTTATCAACCTACTTCATTTCGTTTGGAAGCTGGAGTGATTTCCACAGACGGAAGGACATCGCTAAATCGACATAGAAGTCTATGCTGATCAAGAATATATATACTTTATGGGGTCTAAAATGTATATTTCGAGTTGTTACAAACGGAATGACAAACTTAATATATCGACCATACTATGGTGAGGGATATAAAAAACAGATTCGAGCTTCAGCCGTTTCATCTGGGCATTAATGAATCGTTAAGTCAGTCAGTCTCTTTTTAATTTTCTCTTTCCTTCTCTCTCTCTCTCTCTCTTTTTCTCTTTGATTAATATAGTTTGGAGGTCCGTGATAGATCAAAAGATCTTAAAAAGTTTTTTTGGACTTTTTTATTGTTTTGTTATATTGGAAGTCCGTGACAGGTCAAAAGATCTTAACAAGATTTGACGGTTTTTTTTTGTTAAAAAAATTTAAATATTTTTCGAATATCTTACAAATATTTTTTTTAATATTTATTTCTTTAATTTTCTTTCAAATATTAGAAAACAAAAGATAAAATACATACAGGGTGATATAAAAATCTGCAGCATTTTGACATAATTTTTACATTTTTATTTTCAAAATTTTATTGAATGAAAACAAAAAATGTCGGAAATAGCATCAAATTTTAGAATAACTTTAGATTTATTCGAATTGTTCACCTTTGACACGAATTATGGCCTTCAAACGGCCAATGAAACCGTCACACGCTGCCCGAATGTTGCTCTGCGGTATTTTGGCCCATTCCCTGCGAAGCGCTTGCTTCAGGTGATCGAGACTTTGGTATTTTTTAGTGCCAACCTTGCTTTCCAAAAATACTCCAGACACAATAGTCCAACGTATCTGGTATCTGGAGATTTTGGTGGCCATTGTGCGCTGGAAATGAAGCGAGGAATCTCATTTTGTAACAAATTCTTGGGTGGCGCGTGCTGAGTGCGATGATGCTGAGTCCTGTTAGAATATTCAAGGTCTTCGGCCAAAATATTTGCGTGCCCAAGGCTTTAATACACCCCTTCAGAATATTTTTGCGATAATATTCGGCATTTATTCTGATGTCACGGTCGATTAATACGAGCGGAGAGCGACCATCGGCTGTTATGGCGGACCACAGCATCACCATGGCCGGCGCTTGAGTTCTGGGGGCCAACCGAAGGTGCACATTTTCAGCTGACGGCCCACACCATCACCATGACCGACGCTTGAGTTCTGGTGGCCAACCGAAGGTGCACATTTTCAGCTGACATCTTTGGCAAGTGAACACGATCATTTTGTTTGTTTACAAACTGCTGGACAACGAATGATTTCTCATCGGAGATCGGAGAAACCCAAATTCGGCAGTTCACCACTTTCGGCCAAGCGAAGCTACTCTTTAGCTCTTTTGAGTCTATTTTCTTTCTGTTGCGGTGTAAGTTCTTGCAGTTTTTTGGAATTCCAATGGCTTTACCCCGACCTCATTTTTCAATATTTTCCGAATGGAATATTGCGATATGTTCAGCTCACGAGCTATTCCATCCATCGGCCACTGCGACGCGAATCACGAATAACTTTTTTTCTGGAAAATTCTCACCTAAATGCTGTCCGTCCATGTCCGTCCGTCCCTCCGTCTGTCCATGTATTTTTGTAAACAAAGTACAGTACGCATTTATTACCCGATCCAGATGAAATTTTGCACAAATCATTCGTTTGGCCCAAGGACGAACCCTATTGAAATTGGAGATAATTGGTAAAAATTTCGATATAGCTCCCATATATATCTTCGTCCGATTTGCCTTTTATTGTGCACCAAACGTGTAATATCAGCCCGAATAGTATGGAATTTTGCACATACAACCAAATTATGCCTGAAAATAAGTACGCCAAATTTGATCGAAATCGATGCAGATGTAGCTATAGCTCCCATACATATTGCTCATCCGATTTGTTATTTTTGTCCTCCGCAGCCGTAATATGCACTCTGTAACAACAATATTTGGGGAAATATATCAAATACAGCTCAGAAATACATTTGCAAAATTTTATGGAGATCGGTTCAGATTTGGATATAGCTCTCCTATATATAACTTCGTCCGATTTACCTTTTATTGTGCACCAAACGTCTAATATTTGTCCAAATGGGATGAAATTTGGCACTTACGACCAAATTGAGTCTAGAAGCTAGTATGTCAAATTTGGTGAAGATCGGTTCAGATATAGCTATAGCTCCCATACATATTGTTCATCCGATTTGTTACATTTGTCCTCCGCAGCCGAAATATGCACTCTGTAACAACAATATTTGGGGAAATATATCAAATACAGCTCAGAAATACATTTGCTAAATTTTATCGAGATCGGTTCAGATTTGGATATAGTTCCCACATATAACTTCGTCCGATTTACCTTTTATTGTGCACCAAGCGTCTAATATTTGTCCAAATGTCATGGAATTTGGCACTTCCGACCGAATTGAGTCTAGAAGCTAGTATGTCAAATTTGGTGAAGATCGGTTCAGATGTAGCTATAGCTCCCATACATATTGCTCATCCGATTTGTTATTTTTGTCCTCCGCAGCCGTATTATCCACTATGTAACAACAATATTTGGGGAAATATATCAAATACAGCTCATAAATACATTTGCCAGATTTTATCGAGATTGGTTCAGATTTGGATATAGCTCCCCTATATATAACTTCGTCCGATTTACCTTTTATTGTGCACCAAGCGTCTAATATTTGTCCAAATGTGATGAAATTTGGCACTTACGACCGAATTTGGCCTGAAAATAAGTATGCCAAATTTGATCGAAATCGGTTCAGATATAGCTATAGCTCCCATATATATATTGTTCGTCCGATTTGTTATTTTTGTCCTCCGCAGCCGTAATATGCACTCTGTAACAACAATATTTGGGGAAATATATCAAATTCAGCTCAGAAATACATTTGCTAAATTTTATGGAGATCGGTTCAGATTTGGATATAGCTCTCCTATATATAACTTCGTCCGATTTACCATTTATTGTGCACCAAACGTCTAATATTTGTCCAAATAGGATGAAATTTGGCACATACGACCGAATTGAGTCTAGAAGCTAGTATGTCAAATTTGGTGAAGATCGGTTCAGATATAGCTATAGCTCCCATATATATATTGTTCATCCGATTTGTTATTTTTGTCCTCCGCAGCCGTAATATGCACTCTGTAACAACGATATTTGGGGAAATATATCAAATACAGCTTAGAAATATCTTTGCCAAATTTTATCGAGATCGATTCAGATTTAGATATAGCTCCCCTATATATAACTTCGTCCGATTTACCTTTTATTGTGCACCAAACGTCTAATATTTGTCCAAATGGGATGAAATTTGGCACTTACGACCAAATTAGGCCTGAAAATAAGTATGCCAAATTTGATCGAAATCGGTTCAGATATAGCTATAGCTCCCATATATATTGTTCATCCGATTTGTTATTTTTGTCCTCCACAGCCGTAATATGCACTCTGTAACAACACAGTATTTGGGGAAATATATCAAATACAGCTCAGAAATACATTTGCTAAATTTGGTGAAGATCGGCTTAGATTTGGATATAGCTCCCCTATAAATAACTTCGTCCGATTTACCTTTGATTGTGCACCAAGCGTCTAATATTTGTCCAAATGTGATGAAATTTGGCACATACAACCGAATTGAGTCTAGAAGCTAGTATGTCAAATTTGGTGAAGATCGGCTTAGATTTGGATATAGCTCCCCTATATATAACTTCGTCCGATTTAACTTTTATTGTGCACCAAGCGTCTAATATTTGTCCAAATGGGATGGAATTTTGCACTTACGACCGAATTGAGTCTAGAAGCTAGTATGTCAAATTTGGTGAAGATCGGTTCAGATATAGCTATAGCTCCCATATATATATATTGTTCATCCGATTTCTTATTTTTGTCCTCCGCAGCCGTAATATGCACTCTGTAACAACGATATTTGGGGAAATATATGAAATGCAGCTCAGAAATATCTTTGCCAAATTTTATCGAGATCGGTTTCGATTTGGATATAGCTTCCGAATTTAAAAGATACAAATGCTTCGGCATATTTAGTCCTTTGAACTTTAAATTATAATTAATTTCATAGCGTGTATGATTGAATTCTCCCTTAAAAACTTTTAATTGTTATGCGGAGCTCTACTAAATTAGCAAAGTGATGTAGGGTATCATAAAGTCGGCCCCGCCCGACTTTAAGACTTTCTTTACTGGTTTTCCTATAACAATCAATTGAATAATTTTGAGGCATTTAAATAATTTATTTTTTCTAATATTTTTATACCCTCCACCATAGTAAGGAGTGTGTATTAAAATTGTTTTTTTTTTTTAATTTTAATATTTTTTAAATATTTTGCGAAATTTTTCGAAATTCTTACCTTTTTTTAACGCAGAAATGTTCTAATCCATGTTCATATTTGTTATTGTTATCTCTCGTTGTTTGTTTGTAAACAATAGTGCAAATTTTTAAAGATTTTAATGTTTTGTTTTGCTTGATTTCTTTTTGTTTTTCAATTTATTTATAAACTGCGTGATTTACATTTACTTCTTTAAAAATATTGAAAAAAAAATGAAATATTATAGAATTCTTGGAAAAAAAATATTAATGGTTTGTTATTACTTCAATATTTTTTATTTTTAATTTATTTTTTTATTTTTCTCAGATGTTTTTTTTTCGATATTTTTTTTTTTGTATTTGGTTTATGTTTGATTTTTTTAATATATTTTATATTATTATATTTGATTTTTTTTTTAAATTATTGTTTTTTATTTTTCAACATATTCTCAACATTGTTTTAATTTTTAAAAATTTTCGGACAAATTTTTTGTTTGTTTTTGTTTGTTGTTTTTTAAATTTTTTATATTTATTTCAATTTCTGATATTCTTTAATTTTAATTTATTGTTTTTATATTTCAGGTATTTTTTTCGCAGCATTTATTAATTTTTTTTAATTTTTTAGATAAGCTTTTCATGTTTTTTTTTTCAATATATTTTTTTTTTATTTTTATGTAGTTTTTTGATTTTCTTTATATATTATTTTAATTCTCTTCAATAATTTGTTCTCAGCATTTTTTAAATTTTTACCATTTTTCTGACAAAATTTTTATGTTTTTTTATACATTTTTTTAAATTTATTTAAATTTTTTGATTTTTATTTAATTTTCTTTAAATTAAATTTATTTTTAATTTTATTTTAAAAAGGTTGAAAAAAAAATTAAATATTATAATTTTTTTGGGAAAAAAAATATTTTTTTAATTTTTTGTTTTTATTTTTCCAAGATGTTTTTTTTTTATTTGTTGCTATTTTTCCGATATTTTTTTTTTTTATATTTGGTTTATGTTTGATTTTTTTCAATATCTTTTATATTATTATATATTTTTTTCTAAATTATTTTTTTTCTCAGCATTTTTAAAATTTTTACCATTTTTCTGATAAAATTTTTATGTTTTTTTACAATTTTTTAAATTTATTTAAATTTGTTGATTTTTATTTAATTTTCTTTAAACTTAATTTAATTTTATTTTAAAAAGGCTAAAAAAATGAAATATTATAGAATTTTTGGAAAAAAAAATATTGGTTTGTTATTACTTCAATTTTTTTTTATTTTAATTTATTGTTTTTATTTTTCCCAGATGTTTTTTTTTTTTACTTGTTGTTTCCGAAAATTTTTTTATTTGATTTATGTTTGATTTTTTTTTCAATATTTCTCATATTTATTTAAATTTTTTGATTTCTTTTTTAATTATTGTATTTATTTTTTCAAATTTTTTTCAACATTTTTAAAATTTTTTCGGATTAACTTTTTTGTTTTTTTTTTTTCATTTTTTATATTTATTTCAATTTCTGATATTCTTTAATTATTGTTTTATTCTTTAATTTTCATTTATTGTTTTTATGTTTCAGGTATTTTTTTTCACAGCATTTATTAATTGTTTACCATTTTTCTAACAAAATTTTTATGTTTTTTTTTTAACAATTTTTTAAATTTATTTAAGTTTTTTGATTTTTATTTAATTGTCTTTAAATTTAATTTATTATTTTATTTTTTTTATTTTTAAGTTTTTTCTCACAATGTTTTTTTATTTGTTGATTTGATTTTTTCCAATATTTTTTATATTTATTTCAATTTTTATTATTTTTTAATTTATTGTTTTTATTCCTTCAATTTTTTTTCAACATTTTTAATGTTTACAATTTTTTTTTTTTGATAAACTTTTTATATTTTTGTTTTTTTCCAATATTTTTTTTAATTTATTGAAATTTTTTCATATCCTTTAATTTCAATTTATTGTTTTTATATTTCAGTGATTTTTTTTCAGCATTTATTAAATTTTAACCATTATTCAGATAAACTTTTTATGTTGTTTTTCAATATTTTTTTAATTTTTTGATTTTCCTTATATTTTATTTATTGTTTTATTTTTTTCAATACTTTTTTTCTCAGTTTTTTTTTTAAATTTTTACAATTTTTCTGAAAAAAATTTTATTTTTTTTTAAAATTTTTCAATTTTTTTCATTTTTATTTAATTTTTTTTTTTTAATTTAATTTATTTTTAATTTTATTTTAAAAAAAGTTGCAAAAAATTAAATATTATAGAATTTTTAGAAAAAATATTATTGGTTTGTTATTACATCAATATTTTTTAATTTTTATTTATTGTTTTTATTTTTTCCACATGTTTTTTTTTTTTGTTTGTTTTTACTTGTTGCTATTTTTCCGACAATTTTTTATATTTGGTTTATATTTGATTTTTTTCAATATTTCGTATATTTATTTAAATAATTTTCTTTTTTAATTATTGTTTTTTATTTTATCAATTTTTCGGATAAACTTTTTTGTTTTTTTTTTATTTTTATATTTATTTCAATTTCTGATATTCTTTAATTTTAACTTATTATATTTTATTTCAGGTATTTTTTCGCAGCATTTATTTAATTTTTACCATTTTCAAATATTTTTTTAGATTTATGTATTTTTTTATTTTTTTTTAAATTTTCTTTATTTTTATTAAATTTTAACTATTTTTCAGATAAATTTTTTGTTTTTCCAATATTTTCTTAAATTTAATGCATTTTTTGATTTTGCTTATATTTTATTTATTGTTTAAATTTTTTCATAATTTTTTTCTCAGCATTTTTTAAACTTTTACCATTTTTCTGACAAAATTTGTATGTTTTTTTTCTAGTTTTTTAGATTTATTTAATTTTTTGATTTTTATTTAATTTTCTTTAATTTAAATTTATTGTTTATATTTTTTAATTTTTTTCCCAGTTTGCTTTTTTACTTGTTGTGGTTTGATTTTTTCAATATTTTTTATGTTTATTTAATTTTTTTTATTTCATTTTAATTTATTGTTTTTATGTTGCCAAATTTGATTGTTTGCATTTTTTTTACATTTTTTGATATTTTTTGATTTTTTTTTTGATATACTTTTTATGTTTGTGTTTTTTCAAAAATTGTGTTTTTAGAAAATTTATTATTTCAATTTTTATAAATTTATTTCAATTTGTATTTTTATTTTTTTTTTTAATTAATTGTTTTTATTCTGCCACATTTTTTTATTTTTGCAATTCTTTTTCATTTTTTAAAATTTAACGGATAATTTTTTTATGTTTTTATTTCACAATTTTTTATATTTATTTAAAATTTTTGATTCTTATTTAATTTTTTCTAACTATTTTGTATTATTTTTGCTATTATTTTCGATATACCTTTTTACATTTTAAAATTTCATAAAAAAATTAATTATTTCAATATTTCTTTTTCGATTTCCTTTAATTTTAACATAAAATTTTATTTTTTTTTAATTGTTTACATTTATTTAAATTTTTTGAAGATTTTTCTTATCATTTTTCAAATGTTTACAATTTTTCTGAAAAACTTTTTATATTTTCGTTTTTTTAATATTTTATTAATTTAATTTTTTAATTTTTTTATTGTTTTATTTTTTAGTGATTTTTTTCTCAGCATTTTTGAAAATTTTACCATTTTTCTGATAAGGTATTTATTAATGTTATTTTATTTTTGTTTCCTTCAAAATTTTTTATATTCATTTGTTTTTGTCAACTATTTTGTAAAAATAAAAAAAATCCAAAAAACATTTTTTTTTATTTTTTTTTTTTCTAATATTTTTTTTATATTTTCAATTATTTTTTCTCATCACTTTTTCTCTCACTCATCACCATTTCTTTATAAACCTTTTATGTGTCTCTTTTTAAATTTTTTAATATTTATTTCAATTTTTTTGATTTTTTTAAATTTATATAATTGTTTTTATCATTGAAAATGATATGATTTAATGCTCTATTTACATTTTTACAAAATTTTAATTTTTAAAATTTCATAAAAAATAGCATTTATTTCAATATTTTTTCGATTTTTTTTAATTTTAACTCAAAATCTTATAAACTTTTTTCAATATTTTCCCACATGTTACCTTCCCACTTTTTTTTGAATTTTTGTTTTCTATTTTTCCAATTTTTTTTTTTTATTCTCAATATTTTTTTTTCAATTTCTTTCATATTTTTCAATTTTCCTCTATTTTTTTTTCAAACATTAATCATCTTCATTGAACACCTGAAAGTGAAATTTCTATACATATTTTTTTGTTTATACCATCTGTTGTCGTGTGATTTTTCTTCACTTTGTTGTTAATTGTTGCAAGCGGTAGAGGGGAAGAGCGAGATTGCTTTGTAAAAACCCGTTGATGGACCCACGAAATATTCGTATTTTTAAGATACTTTTGTTAAATAATTTTATGAATTTTTTTTCAACAATTTTTTTGTGGCGTCAGACATGGAACACGTTTTAATTCTCACTGAAATGGCATTGCGTTCATCTCAATTGAACTCTGGCTGCTGCCGCTGATAGACATGCTAGACGGTCTGATCTTCGGGGCCGGTATTGGAGAGCCATGGAAGTGTGTTATGTTGTGGTGTGTGTGTTTTTTTTTTTTTTGCATCGGGAGGGTCGCTACGCAATGGGTGCTGGATTATGGGTGAGTCAAAGGGGTTTGTCCAACAAAAAAAAGTACTGGAATTTTTTTTTAACATTTTTTCAAAACAAAAAAAAAATAATTAATAAATAAATAAAATTTCTCATTTAAAAACAATGAAATATTTCTTAAAAATGCACACTTAAATACCTATAAATATTCTTTTTAATTATATTTTTCTTTTTAAAATATTTTGTTAAAAATCACCATTTAAAGATCTTGAAATGTGAAATGAAGGTCTGGAAAATTTCTTAAATATTTTTTTAAAAATCCACGTTTGAAGACCTTGATATTTTCTTGAATATTTTTTAAAAATCCACGTTTGAAGACCTTGATATTTTCTTGAATATTTTTTAAAAATCCACGTTTGAAGACCTTGATATTTTCTTGAATATTTTTTAAAAATCCACGTTTGAAGACCTTGATATTTTCTTGAATAATTTTTAAAAATCCACGTTTGAAGACCTTCATATTTTCTTGAATATTTTTTAAAAATCCACGTTGGAAGATCTTGATATTTTCTTGAATATTTTTTAAAAATCCACGTTTGAAGACCTTGATATTTTCTTGAATATTTTTGTAAAAATCCACGTTTGAAGACCTTGATATTTTCTTGAATATTTTTTAAAAATCCACGTTTGAAGACCTTGAATATTTTTTTAAAAATCCACGTTTGAAGACCTTTATAAAAATCCACGTTTAAAGACCTTGATATTTTCTTGAATATTTTTCAAAAATCCACGTTTTAAGACCTTGATATTTTCTTAAATATTTTTTAAAAATCCACGTTTGAATATTCTTGAAAAATATACTCAAAAGAGCTGTGGGCCGCCATTACAGACGATGGTCGCTCTCCGCTCGTATCTAACCTTATTCTAAAATTTGATGCTATTTCCGGCATTTTTTGCTTTCATTTATTAAAATTTAAAAAAAATGTAAAAATTGTGGCGTTTGACTTTGTTGCAGTTTTTTTATCTCACCCTCTATTTATTAAAAAATCCAAGTCTAGACAACTTTAAATATTTATTAAAAAAGTCCACGTTTAAATGCCTTGAAGTATTCTTTAAATAAAAATTCACTTTTGAAGGCCTTGAAATATTTTTAAAAAATCCAAACCTCGAAATATTCTTTTAAAATCCATGTTTAATTGTTAAAATATCTAATTTAAAGGTCTTAATATTTTTATAAATTCACGTTTGAAGGTCTTGGAACTTTGAAGACAATTAAAAGCACCTTTTAAGAGTCCACAGATTCTTCAATATTCAGAAAAAACACGTTTAAAGCTCTTGAAATATTCTTGAATAATTTTTCAAATCATTTTTAAAAGTATTCAAAAAAGTCTTTAAAAAATTGTTTAAAAAATCACTTTCAAATGGCCTTAAATACTCTTGAGAAAATTATATACAAAACCAGGTTTATAAGCCTCCAGTTTTTTTAATTAATAAAAAAAACCGCTCTTCTTTTTCCACTTGTAGGGCCCCATCGAAGCCATGGTATACCATTGCCCATACCATTTCGTTGATTAGTTTGTGGGGATTTTATTATGGTTTTTTCTGTGACGTTGTCTGCTGCTGTCGACTCTTTTGGGGTGCTGCTCACACAACGGCTCGCTCTCTCTCTCACTTAAGCTCTCACACAAGCAACAAAAACAAAACAGCACACAACGAAATTTCCACAACACAGATGGTCCAATGGATGATCTCTTCGTGAGAGATGGGTGAATGGAGCATAGCAACAACAATAACAACAGCATCCAAATATATTTTGGTGGTTTTCTTGTTGTTGCCATTCTAATTGTTTAGTGTGTCAGAAAACACAGCCTATCTCCCTACCTCACAGTTATACACAGAAACACGCACACACTACCCCATATGAAGTGATGTTGACTTGCTCTCATGGAGCCTTCTCACCAACAACCTTTCAAGAGCATTGATATATATTTTTGCCGTATTTTTTGTTGTTTCTTGTTATATCTCCCCGTTGCACATGTTTCGCAATGCAATTAAGTTCGCATTGTTGTTGTTCTTGTTTCTACGTGCGATAATGGGAATTACTTAATCGGAACAACAATGAACTCGGGCTTCTTCACGAGAGTTATTTATAAGTGGCTGTTCGTGTGCGTAAATTGATATTATATGACCAGACCGATATTCAAATGGCGGAAAAGTGTGGAAAATTGATATCGTGAGAAGATTGATTAATAATTTAGAAAATATGATATGCAATAAATGTTATAGGTTATTGTAATAAATAAATGTAAAAATTAATCACAAATAAATTGAAATGAAAATTATTAGGTATAAAAAAAATTATTAGAAATGAAATAACTATAAAAACATTGTTATAATAATTTTTGAAGAATAGGTATTTTTTTCGATTATTTTTTATTTATTTTTTTTTTTTTTTTTTTTGTAGAATATAGACCTAGCATAAACTTCCAATAGCAAGTAACTGGTTTCCAAAACAATTTTTGGCCGTCGTAGCTACTTACAAATCAAACTATTTGCTGACTATTTTTACGTGTTATTTTTAGCATTTAAAATTTGACAAATAAGATAAAAAGTTTTTGTTCTCCTGTCTCTTTGTCACTAAAAATTGATCAGACCATTGAAATTTACTGAGAAATGTCTGTCAACATTTTTAAAATTTCCCCACTGTCGGCATCCAATTTGAGCAAGTCACAGTTTAAAACAACATGTCATAGTTTTAAAAGCATAGTTGAACTGTGCCATCCACTTTCCATTTAATGGCGACACAAACCGGTACAAATCATAAACAATTTTTGTCATGCCACATTTGATATGTAGATGGCGCCATTTGAATAAAGCCAAACCAACAATATATTATACTTTTTCTTTGGGGCATTTAAACATTTAAAATGAGTATTTAATGTAAGTTATCAAGAATTTTGTGACAAATTAATCGATATGGTTCAATATTTAAAATAAAACTCTCACTACCATCCCATTAGAGTGAGTTCCAGTTTAAGGCAACTTGTCATAGTTTTAAAAGCGTTGGTAAACAAAGCCATAGCCCTCCCTCTAATCTATAACACAAACCGGCATCACAAACAATTTTAGTCACGACACATCACATATCAAGCATTTATAATATCAAAGCAGAATTGGAAAGCTAATAGATTTCTGCAGGTTCTGGTACAGAGCAAATTTATTCTCTCTTCATCCATGATAACAGTTTGATAGCCTTTGCTTTACATTCGTTTCATGCTATTCACTGTGAATGCCAATATGATTAAAGAGGCAGTAATGTTTAGTGAATGCCTCTCATTCTTCTTCTTGCTTTCACCATTGTTTACATTTTATTCAGCTGCTTGGCAAAACATGATAACGCCTCGAAAACCCAAAAAATGGACAAGGGTTGCTGCCAACTACGGCTACCTTATCAATATTCCATGGAATATTTTGACGTCTAAACAGCTGTTTATGTTTGGATGGGGCCGATTTTTAAAACCCTGTAAGGAATTCCCTGTAAGGAATTTTTCGACCTGGTGAACTCTGTGGACAGTCCTGCTTTCGACCTGCTAAGCCCTTAAATGCCTTCTTTTTCGATCTGTTGGTCCCTTAAAATTTGAACCTGGAAGCTTGTGAAATCAAAAAATGGACGAGGAGAACCCTGGAAATAAAATTAGTTTAACGTTATTGAATGGAACTGGCTATGTTTTTGAGGTGGAGGGTATGTCACCAACCAAATATTCCAATTGGAATAATAATCTCTTAATGTCTCCTAACAGATTACATGAAACTAAGAAGAGACCACCACATAGTTGGCTCTTTGGTGGGGACCTGTGCAAGCCGGGGATGGTCAGGCAGTGAATGCAGTATGTTGTTCATGGACTTCAAAGTTCTGGTATTTATTTTTTTCCGTCCCCCTCTGTCTATTACAGCAATGCCCGTCGAATTAACACCCTGGGAGACATGTCTATTGGTGGAACAGGGCTTGGCGGTATTGGTTTCAAAAAAGACTTCCCTATTGCGAGAAGAAAATGAACAGGAACGTAAACATTACCAAGAGCAGTTGGAGCAACGAATATCGCAACAAGAGGAGGCATTGAAAGATGAAAAACTGAAACAGTCAGAGGGAAATATTGAGAAAATTTTGGCGGGGAAACGGAAAAAGTTGCTGAAGCAAGGAGTTCCAGAAAAAGGTAAAGAACAAGTCGCACGGCAGCAGTAGGCATTCTATGTAGAGAAAACCAAGTACTCTTTAAAGCCGGAAAGCTAAAGGCAACACCGATTATACAGATAAACTAAAGTAAGAGATGAACGGCTAGTGGTTATAAAAATTAACTGAGTGGCCAATCAGAATCACTCAGAGTCGATGAAGTGCTCATAGACGATGAAAATACTGAACTGAGTGTCCAATGTATCTAGAACAAGCAGCTAAAGACAAATGAAGTGTCCATTAAAAACGAGCTTTTCCGAGAAACATTTCAAATATAACTTCCTTGCTCTTTAGCTCGCCCTTACATACTCCCTGACAGCAAACAGATCGTCCATATAGACTAGCAGGTTCCCTTATCTTGGTCATATAGACATGTGGGCCCCCTAAGCTTGTCGATATAGGATAGTTGGCAACCAATCAGTCCGTCTATGTATGGACGGTCCAATTAGCTAGCAAGCTTCCTTTTTAGTTCGCCTAATTAAAAGCCAAGTAATCACTATTCATATCGTCTACGCTTAGACCATTTATTTCGTCAACACATAGACCGCCTGGCCTTCAACTCGACCCCCTTACCCCATACAGAACAGCCATATAAAATTGCTGGCTTCTTTATCTTGATTATGTAGACCAGCCGTCCCGTTAAGATTGTCTATATAGAACAGTTGGGACCAAATCAGTTCGACTGTTTCATTTTGTTCGTCTACACATAGACCAGATGGCCCCCGTCCATCCCGTTGAAAAATAAATCAACTGATATATATTTATCTCGTCTACACTTAGACCACCTAACGTCCATTTAGCTTGATTACACACAGAACACCTGATCTTCATTCTACTCCAGCTGACCACATGCGTTTTGCTCTTCTATATATAGACAAGCGCTCTATATATAAAGACCAGCTGATCCCTGCAGGTCCTCTGTAAAAAGATTAGCTAGCCCGAGTTCAGCCTGTCCATATGTAGACCAGCTGTTCTCCTATTCAGTTAGCCGATATGTAGGCCAGCTGCTGCCTTGTGCAGTTAGGATATATATAAATCTGTTGTCCACCTTTAGCTCCTCTATATAGAACAGCTTGGCTTTCATTCAACTTGTCTAAACATTTCTTATACTTATCTTATTTTGCAGACATAAAATTGGATCCCCAGGAAATACTCAATGAAATCAGGCAAAGTATCAAATTTGAAAGAAAAAATGCTTTACTGGACATACCCTGTGCCCATCCTGAACCTCATGGTAATGTCAACATAATTTCTTAATGTAACCAATCAAAATTAATTTATTTTAATTTTAGATGCCTGCATAGTAACATTCCCGGACTCGGATACCTCTCTAAAATATTTGGTATTTCGTGATCTTTGGTCACGTGGGAAATATGTAACATGTGGTGATGCTTTTGGGGCTGATTTTCTTATCTATCCCGGTGATCCGTTGCAATATCATGCCTCACATGTTGTTGTGCTCTTGGAAAATGGTTCTATGAAAGCTTTGGAACTGGTGGCCAATGTTCGTCTATCTGTGATGGTTAACAAACTGTGCGTTGTGGCTTATTTTGACAATGAGGGAGATAAGGATGGAGGAGGGAAAGATAGAAAGATTGCATACCAAACTATTACCTGGATGGGTGATAAGGATAAAGAACGCAGGCAATTTGGAAATATCAATGTGAATACTTCATAATTAGACACAATTTTAAATGGATACATTGGGCTTCCTAAGAAGTAAAATGAAATAAAAAGAAAAAAGAACTCAACTGATGAAAAGACAAGATCAAAAATCCTCGCAAAAGTGTGAGAGCGACTTCAAAGCAAAAAAAAAAAAAAAAAAGATAAGAGGAAAACCTTATTCGATTCAAAATACAATGAAGGAAGAGAAACAAACCAGAAAGGAAAAACTTGCCTGGATAAATTTCAATTTTAAAAAATCGTTTGATTGCAATATTTATGATGGGATATCCATCATTGAGAACAAAATAGAAGCAGATTTAAACTGAGATTTCGGATGAGACTTCCGATATATAGACGTATTACAAAGAAACCAAATTTCATTAAGCGTAAAGTTAACCTGAAATAAAAAGAAAAAAATCCAACTGGTCAAATAATTATTCAAGAAATGTAAAGTTAACCGGATTGCTGCCGAATTAGAAGACTAAAAAAGTAAAGTAAAATGAAATAAAAAGAAAAAAAATACGAATACAATGGATCAAATTGAACTGAGGAAGAGAGTGGGGATAGATTTGTAATCGAGAAATAAGTTTGCATAGCAACTAACCCTATTATCAGGAGATATCCAAAATATAAGCGAACTGTTATTTATCTTAGAGGTAATACCTTATGATTTCTTTCTTGCATAGTCGTACCCGTACGACATGTGCTTTAACTAAATATCATTCGTTCTCAAATATGTCCACCATTAATAGTTGTTACCATCATAAAAATACTTTATATATTGTCTTTCACTTTATTATGATTGCGGCCAATAAAAGCCAGCTCTCTATTGTCTCTTGCAAAGTTATATCACATCTGACAATATAATTACCTACGTTCAGGATCATAAAAGAACACACTCCTCAAAAAAATCTTTCATAGTAAAACAGTAGCCAATGATCAGGCACTTAGAACATAATTTTTATGGTTTTGACCCTCCTTGCCCCCATTCCGCTAACGTTATGGCCATTTGTAAAACATCATTCCAGTTGTATTGTCAGCACATGGTGCAAATATTTTATTAATCACTGCAATTTGTTATGCTAGCGTTGGGATTGTTAAAAACTCTTTCTATGATCTCGCTAGCTGGCAATTTCATCAGTCTATCCTTTCTATTCTTCGGGTGGCAGAATAACTTCTAGTTTTATAGACAATAAAAAAAACTCCAAAGTGATATTCATGGGAGTTGCTTACAAGCTGATCATTATTAAATGATTGCAGAGGATCTTCTTCTGTGCACATTTACTCACTCATGCCACAGTTATGAAGTTTACGGCTAGTTGGCATTATTGGCTTTATAGAATTGGTATTTATAGCTGAAGGGTGTTTCTTTGGAAGAATGATAGAATGGGAATTGAGAAATTGTGTTAAAGACCATTAACCATTAATACAGGCGAACGGAATACAAGAGAGGCTACATATTCCTACACAGGATCATGAAATATTTTAAGGCCACATTTCTCGAGGACGAACTCAAGAGCCAGTGGGACTGCAAAAGGGAGTTGATGGACAATCGTGTCTTTAGGTTTGAGGTCCAATTTGAAATCCTTTTTAAGCGAGCAAAATGTGGGTCAGTTGATCTGTATAAAGAGCTGAATAGAGTTGAAGGAAAGCGTGTCTTTAGGTTTGAGGCCCAGTTAGAAAATCTTTTTATGCGAGCAAAACTTGGGTCAGTAGATCTGTATAGGGAGCTTAACAAAGCTTAGCAGGTCTACATAGGGAACAGCTGAACGGAGAATTATAAAGATTCTGAAAATGGAATCAGCTGGTCCATATAGAGATGGCGTGACCAAGCGAAGGCCCAACAAAATTCATAAAGATGCGTTCGCGGTCTAGTCTGTTCCGTGTAGAGAAGCTGACGGGCCAGTGAAGACCATATAGCCAAGTTGACAGTACAATGAAGTCCTTAAAGACCGGACAAGTGAATTCCATATAGACAAGTTGGCGGGTCAGTGATATCCATATAAACGAGCTGGCGCGCCAGCTCAGCAACAACCATGTGGGCGATCCAGAATCCCACATAGGTAAGCTGAAGTCCAGAGAAGTGAAATCCATATGGGAGAGCCAGTAAAGTCCATAAAGGAGCAGATGACTAGCCATCGAATGCCATATAGATAAAATGGCGTGCAAGTGAAGTACAATCCATGTAGGCGAACCAGTGAAGTCCATATAGGGCCAGATAACAAGCTATTGAAGGCCATATAGAAGCAGATGAGCCATCGAAGGTCGTATAGACAAGCTGGGAGGCCAGTGAAGTAAAGACCATTTAGGCTAGGCAGTGAAGTAAAGTCCATATAAGGCCAGATGAAGAGCCATTGAAGGACTTATAGATAAGGTGGCAGGCCTGTGAAGTCCATATAGGACCAGATGATACGCCACTGAAAGTCATATAAACAAGCTGGCGGGTCAGTTAAGTAAAGTCCATATAGACGAGCCACTAAAGTCCATATAGGACCAAGTGAGCCATCGAAGGGCTGGCGGCCTGTGTAGTCCATATAGGACCGGATGACGGGTCATTCAAGACCATTTAGACAAACTGGCGGGACAGTGAAGTAAAATCCATATAGACGAGCCACTAAAGTCCATATAGGACCAAGTGAGCCATCGAAGGGCTGGCGGCCTGTGTAGTCCATATAGGACCGGATGACAAGCCATATAAACAAACTGGCGGGCCAATGAAGTAAAGTCCATGTGGGCGACCCAGTGAAGTCCCTATAGGACCAGATAAGTCATCGAAGGATATAAAACCATATAAACAAGCTGGCGGGTCAGTAAAGTAAAATCCATATCTGCGAGCCAGTGAAGTCCATATAGGATCGGATGACAAACCATTGAAGGCCATATAGACAAGTTAGTGGGCCAGTGAAGTCCATACAGGACCAGATGACAAGCCACTGGAAGCCACACAAACAAGCTGGCGGATCAGTGAAGTAAAGTCCAAAAAAAAAGAGCCGGTGAAGTCCATATAGGACCAAATGAAAAGCTATTGAAGGCAATATAGACATATATAGGGCGGGTAAAGTCTGTATAGGTGAGCCAGTGAAGTCCAAATAGGACCAGTTGAGGATACACTGTAGGTCATATAGACAAACTGGAGGGTCAGTGAAGTAAAGTCAATATCGGCGAGCCAGTGAAGTCCCTATAGGACCAGATGAGCCATTGAAGGCCATATAGAACCAGATTACAGGGCCCTGAAAGCCATATAGACAAGCTGGCAGGTCAATGAAGTAAAGAACATATGGGCGAGCCTGTGAAGTCCATGTAGGACCAGATGACGAGCCATGGAGGGTCATATAGGCAAGCTGTGCGGCCCTGTGAAGTCCAAATGGGACGAGTTAACGAGCCATTGAAGGCCACATTGACAAGCTGGAGGGTCAGTGAATTGAAGTTCATTTGGGCGATTCAGTGAAGTCCCTATAGGACAAGATAGCAATCAATAGAAGGCCTTATAAACAAGCTGGCGGGCTAGTGAAGACAATATCATCCTGATAGACGATCTGACAGGCCTGTGAAGATCATATAGAGCGTGTGATTTGTATATGGACATCCTGCTGAGCCAGTAAAGTCTATGTAGGTGAAGGTGAAGCTCGTATAGACGAGCTGCCGGGCCTGTGAAATTGATATAGACGAGCTGACGAGTCAGTAATGAATATAATTTTTCAGAAAGACGTGCAGTGGGGAAGTGATGTATATATAGGAGGTCTGACGAGGCAGTGGAACCTATAAATGCAAGCTGCGAGCCCAGTGAAGTAACTAGACGTGTTGCCGAAGTAGTGAAATTAAAATAAAGGACCTGGGAAACAGGGAACTCTTCATAGATCCGAAGAGTGAGAATCCTTGTAGATGGGCTGGCCGAGGCATCTGGGTAACCGAGTTCACTGGATTTTGAGATTTCAAGCAACGGATCTGTTAGTCCTTTGACCAAATACCCAAATTTTCCAATCTATTACAAAATCATTCTCTATCCAAATATATTCCAGCTTATCGTTTATTTCTATCCATAAAAAGAAAAAATTTCTTAAAAATAATCACCATCATCATCATCAGCAGCATTATGTTGATTTAACGAACTACCAACTAACTAATTTTGGCAATATACTTCGTGGTTTTTATCTTTTTGGATTGTATTATAACTCCAAACCATTTCTAGCCATTTTTTCAGCTAATGGTCAATGCAATTTGACTTCCAAATAAATGCTGTGCAATGCGTAACTAACAGCCACTACCAATTCGCTGACACGATTTGCTGCTGCTGCCACTGCCGTTGTTCTCCCAAAACGAATTGCTCAGATTGACTGACAACCAGGCAGATGGGTAAAATACTGGAAAAAAAGATGAAAAAAACCAAACTCCAACATCAATGCTATCGGTTCAACAAGTTAGCGTCATGTTCATGCCACAAACCAAGGCAACATGTTGCTTGCCACCATCACTACCACCATAACCGTAACCAATACCACAAACCAACCACCAGCAGCACATTCTCAATAGGAAGTAGAAGTTTGTTACATTCAGTTGATCATCGTATTGCCTGAAATTGATACCTTTGGCTCTGGCTGGCGAGAGTTCAGTTCTTTTTTTTTCGTTTGGGTTGTTGGGAAACACGCCTGCCTTTGGGGTCTAATTTCATTTATTACCATAAACGGTGGCAGCGGCAATGTTGGCCATTTTCGGCTTGTCATGGCTTATTTAGGAATACATTTCGGCCCCCCTCAACCCAAGACGAAGATGGATGTTGATGTACCTGCTGTTGTACCTGGCTGGGTTTCTGGTGTTCAATCATCACGGCCACAACATGGGAGTAGTCATCATTATCAATGTCCAAAAAAAAAAAAAAAAAAAAACAAAAATTCATCATAAGGCAATGTATTATCAACGTTATTGCTATCTGCGACTAAATATGGTCTTTATCGAATTGAACATTGTTATCGTTGATTCATTAATCTGCCAAGTCAATAACGGGCAGTCAAGAGGGATGCAAAGAATGTTCGATGGAAGAAACATGGTCCTAATAAATTTTTTAAATATTAAATATTTAGAAAATAATTATGTATTTGAAAAAATATTTTAAAAAAATCAAAGTTTTAAAAAATATTTAGAAAATATTTTTTAAAAAAGTCCACGTCTCTATAAAATAAAAAATGTATATTTGAAAAAAATATTTAAAAAACAAAGTTTTTTTAAAAAATATTTAGAAAGTATCTTTTAAAAAAGACCACGTCTCTATAAAGTAAAAAATACATATTTGAAAAAATATTTAAAAAAAATCAAGGTTTTTAAAAAAAATATTTAGAAAATATTTTTTTAAAAAATGCATGTCTCTAAAAAATTAAAAAAATATATATTTGGGAAAAAATTTAAAAAACAAGGGTTTTAAAAAAATATTAAGAAAATATTTTTTAAAAAAAGTACATGTCTCTATAAAATAAAAAATATATATTTGAAACAATATTTAAAAAAACCAAGGTTTTTAAAAAAATATTTAGAAAATATTTTTTAAAAAAGTCCACGTCTCTATAAAGTAAAAAATACATATTTGAAAAAATATTTAAAAAAATCAAGGTTTTTAAAAAAAATATTTAGAAAATATTTTTTTAAAAAATGCATGTCTCTAAAAAATTAAAAAAATATATATTTGGGAAAAAATTAAAAAAAACTATGTTATTAATATTTTTTAAAAAAGTCCATGTCTCCATAAAATAAAAAATATATATTTGAAAAAATATTTAAAAAACCAAGGTTTTTAAAAAAATATTTAGAAAAAAATTTTTAAAAAAGTCCACGTCTCTATAAAATAAAAAATATATATTTGAAAAAAATATTTAAAAAAACCAAGGTTTTTAAAAAGATATTTAGAAAATATTTTTTAAAAAATGCACGTCTCTAAAAAATTAAAAAAATATATATTTGGGAAAAAATTAAAAAAAAACTATGTTATTAATATTTTTTAAAAAAGTCCATGTCTCTATAAAATAAAAAATATATATTTGAAAAAATATTAAAAAAAACAAGGTTTTTAAAAAAAAATATTTAGAAAATATTTTTTTTGAAAATTCACGTCTCTATAAAATAAAAAATATATTTTTGAAAAAATATTTAAAAAACCAAGGTTTTTAAAAAAATATTTAGAAAATATTTTTTAAAAAATGCACGTCTCTAAAAAATTAAAAAAATATGTATTTGGGAAAAAATTTAAAAAAAAACTCAGTTTAAAAAAATATTTGAAAAATATTTTTTAAAAAATCCACATCTTTAAATGAAATTATGAACATTTTTATAAAAACTGAAGTTTATGGATAGGCCTTAAAATTGTTTTTTTTTTAATTTTTGTCTTTAAAAAATAATTTAAAAAATATCTTCAAAAAATATTAAAAAAAAAATTTAAAAAAAAATATTTTCAAAAAATCCACGACTTTATTAAATAATAAAAAAAAATATTTTTAAAGAATCCACGTCTTTAGAAATATTAAATCATATATATTTTGAAAAATATTTTTAAAGAATCCACGTCTTTAGAAATATTAAAACATATATTTGGAAAAATATTTTTAAAGAATCCACGTCTTTTGAAATATTAAAAAATATATTTGGAAAAAATTTTTTTAAAGAATTTAAAAAATCCACGTCATTCAAAAGTAATTGGAAAAATATTTTTAAAAATGTACGTCTTTAAAAATATTAAAAACTAAATATTTGGAAAAATATTTTTAAAAAATTCATGTCATTCAAAAAAACTTGGGAATATTTTATAAAAAAATCTATGTCTTTAAAAGAATTAAAAAATATTAAAAAAACCACTTCTTTAAAAAAATAATTAAAATATATATATTTATTTAATCCACGTCTTTAAAAGAAATAAACATACTTGGAAAAATAATTTATGAAAAATCAATGTCTTTAAAACAACAAAAAATATTTGGAAAGGTATATTTTAAAAAATCCACTTCTTAAAAAAATAATAAAAAAAAATTGTTAAATAAATCGCCGTTTAAAATAAATAAATAAATAAATGTATATGTATCTATTATAAATATAAATATTTTTAAAAAATCCACGTACAATTTTTAGCAAATACGTCTTTAAAAAAATACGTTGATTTTTTTTTTTTTGAAAATCCACACCTTTAAGAAATATTTTTACAAATCCCTGGTTTTTTAAGACAAAAAAATATTTGGAAAAATATTTTTTTTTTAAAAATCCACGTTTTTTGAAAAATTAACAAAAATATTTTTTAAAAAATCCACGTTTTTTTGAAAAATTAACAAAAATATTTTTTAAAAAATCCACGTTTTTTTTGAAAAATTAACAAAAATATTTTTTAAAAAATCCTCGTTTTTTGAAAAATTAACAAAAATATTTTTTAAAAAATCCACGTTTTTTGAAAAATTAACAAAAATATTTTTTAAAAAATCCACGTTTTTTTTTTTAAATTAACAAAAATATTTTTTAAAAATCCACATTTTTTGAAAAATTAACAAAAATATTTTTTAAAACATTCACATTTTTTGAAAAATTAACGAAAATATTTTTTAAAAAATCCACGTTTTTTTGAAAAATTAACAAGAATATTTTTTAAAAAATCCACGTTTTTTTTTAAATTAACAAAAATATTTTTTAAAAATCCACATTTTTTGAAAAATTAACAAAAATATTTTTTAAAAAATCCACGTTTTTTGAAAAATTAACAAAATATTTTTAAAAAAATCCACGTTTTTTGAAAAATTAACAAAAATATTTTTATAAATCCACATTTAAAAAAATAACAAAAATAAATTGTAAAAAATCCACAAATTTAAAAAAAAAATTAACGAGAATATTTTTAAATAATCAAAAATAAAATATCTGAAAATAAGTTTAATTTTTTTTGAAAATACACGTTTTTCCTAAAAATTTGTGGCGGTTATTATTTTTTTTTAAATTCTTTCCTTTAGAAAATATTTTTTTTAAATCCACGTCTTTAAAAAATATTTTACAAAATCCACGTCCTTGAAAAATATTAAAATCAAAACATTTAAAAAGTGGTTAAAAAATCCACGTCATTAGATGCCACTTGAAAACATAATTTAAAAAAAAATACACGTCATTGGATGGAATTAAAAAAAAAACTTTATTAAGTGGGTCTTAAAACAATATTTTTTAAAAATTTACCTCCTTGATTGGTACCTAAAAAAATATGTTTAAAAAATCCAAGTCTTTGAATGGTACATGAAAAACTGTTTTTAAAAAGTCCATCTCTTTGGATGGTACTAAAAAATATTTTTAAAGAATCCACGTCTTTGGGTGGTTTTAGGAAAAATATTTTTAAAGTATCCACGTCTTTGGGTGGTTTTAGAAAAAATATTTTTAAAAAATCCACGTCTTCGGATAGTACTTGAAAAAATATTTTTAAAAAATTAACGTCTTCGGATAGTACTTGAAAAAATATTTTTAAAAAATTAACGTCTGTGGATGGTATTTGAAAATTTATTTTTAAAAATTCCACATCTTTGGATGGTATTTGAAAAAATATTTTTAAAATATCCACGTCTTTGGATGGTACTTGAAATAGTATTTTTAAAAAATTACCGTTTGTCGATGGTACTTGAAAATATATTTTTTAAAAATCCACGTCTTTGGATGGTATTTGAAAATTTATTTTTAAAAAATCCACGTTTATGTTTTGTTCTTAAAAAAATAATTTTAACAAATCATCACCTTTGGATGTTTCGTGAAGAAAACATTTTAAAAAATCCACTCCTTTAAATGGTCCTTGAAAAAATATTTTTAAAGTCTACGTCATTGGATGGCTCTTGAAAAAATATTTTTAAAAAATCCCCGTCTTTGGATGGTATTTGAAAAAATATCTTTAAAAAATCCAATTTCAGGATGATTCTTAAAAACTATTTTAAAATTGATGTATTTCCTTATCCCCCACCCTGTCAACGTATTTTAGCTCGCCCATCATTTTCTTCGCTGCTAAAACAAAAACCAAAATCTCATTCTTAAATTATTGCCTAGCCGACCGGCAACTTGTAACCATGTCTTTGTCTTTAAAGACAAGAATCTCCCAACAAGAATGTTCAGTGAAAAATCCGCATTTAAAGGTAAAAGTTCACATTGCATGGCTGGTTCGCAGGTTGCTGCTACTCTCGCTTGCCGGCTCACTGGTGTAGTTTTTTGTTTCCGCAAGTCGTAGGGCAGGCAACAAATGAATGACGGTCGAACGGCGAACGAATAACTGAATGATTAACATCAGCAATCAGAAAAGAGGCTTAAAGCTAAATATTCATGTAAGAGCGGAAATGTAAATACAAAGCTGGAAAAAATGAGAAAAAGAATAAGAAGCGAAAATGCTTTAAACGTTGCAAGAAAAATCAACAAAAAAAAAGAGGACAAAGATGAAAAAAATACCATTCAAAAGGACCCTTCGCAAAAAAGAAACAAACACAAACTTTGACCTCTGATATTGAGGGCTATGGGCAATTGTGTTCGGCTGGTGCTATTGCGGAAAATTCTATTTTTCCTCAACACTAAAGAAAATGAAAGCATAATATTGCTGGAGAAAGACACGAAGTGGAACAGAAAGGCATAAGGCGGCACAAGGATGCAGGAAATGATAACAAAACATAATGATTCCGCTGGGCCTTACAAATAGTAGTCAAGTAATGAAAAATAAACACAAGACCCACTAAAAATTAAAAGAAAATAAAACTGAATTACAGCAATTGCAGTGGAGGAAGTAGAGGAGGAGAAGGAATGGGGGAAACAATTGCCAATGTTTATTTATGTCAAAGTAATGAATATATCCTGGCAATTTGGGGAAGGTATTTAGGTTGAAGAATGGAGAGAAAACTACAAAAATAGAAAATTTCTGGCGAAAACAAAAATTTCCTACAGAAAATCTATCGATAGTAAAGATTTTCTATAGAACATTTACCGATAGTAAAGATTTTCCATAGAAAACCTATCGATAACATAGGTTTTCTGTAGAAAACCTATCGATAACAGAGATTTTCTATAGAAAACCTATCGATAACAGAGATTTTCTATAGAAAATCTATCGATAACAGATTTACTTTAGAAAACCTATCGATAACAGAGATTTTCTATAGAAAACCTGTCGATAACAGAGACTTTCTATAGAAAACCTATCGATAACAGAGATTTTCTATAGAAAACCTATCGATAACAGAGATTTTCTATAGAAAATCTATCGATAACAGAGATTTTCTATAGAAAACCTATCGATAACAGAGATTTTCTATAGAAAACCTATCGATAACAGAGACTTTCTATAGAAAATCTTTCGATAACAGAGATTTTCTATAGAAAATCTTTCGATAACAGAGATTTTCTATAGAAAATCTTTCGATAACAGAGATTTTTTACAGAAAACCTTTCGATAACAGAGATTTTCTATAGAAAACCTTTCGATAACAGAGATTTTCTATAGAAAATCTTTCGATAACAGAGATTTTCTATAGAAAACCTTTCGATAACAGAGATTTTCTATAGAAAACCTTTCGATAACAGAGATTTTCTATAGAAAATCTATCGATAACAGAGATTTTCTATAGAAAATCTATCGATAACAGAGATTTTCTATAGAAAATCTATCGATAACAGAGATTTTCTATAGAAAATCTATCGATAACAGAGATTTTCTATAGAAAATCTATCGATAACAGAGATTTTCTATAGAAAAACTTCCGATAACAGATATTTTCCATAGAAAAAAAAAACTTTCGATAACAGAGATTTTCCATAGAAAACCTATCGATAACAGAGATTTTCTATCCAATTCCTATCCATAACAGACATTTTCTATAGAAAACCTATCGATAACAGAGATTTTCTATAGAAAACCTATCGATAACAGAGATTTTCTATAAAAAACCTATCGATAACAGAGATTTTCTATAGAAAACCTATCGATAACAATGATATTCCATAGAAAATCTTTCGATAATAGGGATTTTCTATAGAAAACCTATCAATAATAGAGATTTTCTATGGAAAGCATATCGATAACAGAGATTTTCTATAAAAAACCTATCGATAACAACGATTTTCCATAGAAAACCTATCGATTATAGAGATTTTCTATAGAAAACCTATCGATTATAGATATTTTCTATGGAAGGCCTATCGATAACAGAGGTTTTCTATAAGAAAACCTATCGATAACAGATTTTCTATAGAAAACCTATCGATAACAAAGATTTCCTATAGAAAACCTATCGATAACAGAGATTGTCTTTAGATAACCTATCGATATCAGAGATTTTCTATAGAAAACCTATCGATAACAATGATTTTCCATAGAAAACCTATCGATTATAGAGATCTTCTATAGAAAACCTATCGATTATAGATATTTTCTATGGAAGGCCTATCGATAACAGAGGTTTTCTATAAAGAACCTATCGATAACAGCGATTTCCTATAGAAAAACTATCGATAAGAATGATTTTCTATAGAAAAACTTTCGATAATAATGATTTTCTATAGAAAAATAATGATTTTCTATAGAAAATTGTTTGATAACATAGACTTTCTATAGAAAATTTTTCGATAACAGAGATTTTCTATAGAAAAACTATCGATAACAGAGATTTGCTATAGAAAACCTATCGATAACAGAGTTTTTCTATAGAAAACCTATCGATAACAGAGTTTTTCTATAGAAAACCTATCGATAACAGAGTTTTTCTATAGAAAACCTATCGATAACAGAGTTTTTCTATAGAAAACCTATCGATAACAGAGATTTTCTATAGAAAACCTACGGATAACAGAGATTTTCTATAGAAAACCTATCGAAAACAGAGATTTTCTATAGAAAACCTATCGAAAACAGAGATTTTCTATAGAAAACCTATCGATAACAGAGATTTTCTATAGAAAACCTATCGATAACAGAGATTTTCTATAGAAAACCTATCGATAACAGAGATTTTCTATAGAAAACCTATCGATAACAGAGATTTTCTATAGAAAACCTATCGATAACAGAAATTTTCTATAGAAAACCTATCGATAACAGATATTTTCTGTAGAAAACCTATCGATAGCAGAGATGTACTATAGAAAAACTCTCGATAACCATTTGTTTAGAAACACGTTATAAAAAAGACAAGTAATAACAGACATTTTCTATAAAACCTTTAATATTCCAGAATTCTTCTTATTGATTTATTTCTGTTGGAAATTAGTTTCATACCCACACATCTCATTAATAACACACTAACGATAACATCTCTTGTGAAAGTTGATCCACTTGTCATGTAAATATTATGATTAAAACTTGGCCATGTGTTGTTGGTCTGTCTATCTGTCCGTCCGTCCGTCCGTCCATCCGTCCGTCCACCTCTGTGTGTCGATCAATAAACCATAACATTTTGTTTATTTATTGGTTACTTCTTCCCAGCTTACCCAGATGACAGATGTCATAATTGCATGCAATGCAAGTCATTTCAGATATTCGCCGTCGACATTGTGCTTTTGACGCTATGACAAATTATTGCGCATGCGTGACGGTATTCCGTGGTAAATGGTGCGCGATAGCCCAGGCGTCCATTTGCAATAGACAAGCAAGAAATGAATGTATGAGTGCGTGTGTGTTAGTGCGTGGTAAGTACGTTTGAAAACAAGTGCCAATCGTTGTAATTGTAATTTATTGGTGTTGTAATTTAAAATGTTTTGTGAGGTGTGAGTTATCGGTGATTAGTCGTGGCTTGTTGTCAAGAATGTTTTGACAATAAGGAGAGCTGCGAATAACATTTTCAATTTATCGTTGGTATTAGAAATTCTTCGATTGCCAGTTAGGGCGTATTTATTTAACAAGCGAACGATTATTTTTAGTAGGTATCTTAAATGGCTTGTTTACTACATTGTTCGGAGTGCCAAATTATTTAAATGAATTGCTTGATAGACATCAGCAAATGCAGCCCAGACATGAGGTTGATGAACATATGTTATATGGATGTCTATGCAGGTAACGTAATAAAAAGAATAATGAAAATATCGTTATCGAAATCTTCGTTACAACATTTTTTATTGAAAATCTTTGTTATCGAATGACTTTATATAGGAAATCTTTGTTATCGATCGATTTTCTATAGCAAATTATTGTTATCAAGAGTTTTTTTCATAGAAAATCTTTCTTATCGATAGGTTTTTTATAGAAAATCTCTGTTATCGATAGTTTTTCTATAGAAAATCTCTGCTATCGATAGTTTTTCTATAGAAAATCTCTGCTATCGATAGTTTTTCTATAGAAAATATCTGCTATCGATAGTTTTTCTATAGAAAATCTCTGCTATCGATAGTTTTTCTATAGAAAATCTCTGCTATCGATAGTTTTTCTATAGAAAATCTCTGCTATCGATAGTTTTTGTATAGAAAATCTCTGCTATCGATAGTTTTTGTATAGAAAATCTCTGCTATCGATAGTTTTTGTATAGAAAATCTCTGCTATCGATAGTTTTTCTATAGAAAATCTCTGCTATCGATAGTTTTTCTATAGAAAATCTTCGTTATCGATAGGTTTCTATAGAAAATCTTCGTTATCGATAGGTTTTCTATAGAAAATCTTCGTTATCGATAGGTTTTCTATAGAAAATCTTCGTTATCGATAGGTTTTCTATAGAAAATCTTCGTTATCGATAGGTTTTCTATAGAAAATCTTCGTTATCGATAGGTTTTCTATAGAAAATCTTCGTTATCGATAGGTTTTCTATAGAAAATCTCGATTATCGATCGTTTTCCTATGGAAAATCTCTGTTATCGATCGTTTTTCTATAGAAAATGTCCCTTATCGATCGTTTTTCTATAGAAAATCTATGTTATCGATAGGTTTTTGATAAAAAATCTCTGTTATCGATAGGTTTTCTGTAGAAAATCTTTGTTATCGATAGGTTTTCTGTAGAAAATCTTTGTTATCGATAGGTTTTCTGTAGAAAATCTTTGTTATCGATAGGCTTTCTTTAGAAAATCTTTGTTATCGACAGTTTTTCTACAGAAAATCTCTGTTATCAATGGGTTTTCTATAGAAAATCTCTGTTATCGATGGGTTTTCTATAGAAAATCTCTGTTATCGATGGGTTTTCTATAGAAAATCTCTGTTATCGATGGGTTTTCTATAGAAAATCTCTGTTATCGATGGGTTTTCTATAGAAAATCTCTGTTATCGATGGGTTTTCTATAGAAAATCTCTGTTATCGATAGGTTTTCTATAGAAAATCTTTGTTATCGATGGTTTTTTTATAGGAAATCGTTGTTTTCGATTACTGATTACTCTAAAATTTTGCTTTAGAAAATGCCTATTAAAACTTTGTTGTCACGAAGTTTTGATTTTCAATAGAAAATCAAACTAATTTTATTCAAATTTCATTCTTGTCGCAAAATCTCTTTAATCATTTTTCCTTTTCCTCTTTTCTTTGAATTCATTTTTATTTTTTTTTTTTGGAGTCTCATACAATTTCCCTAGAAAATTCCATTCCAGTGTTCGTTTTTCAACAGAAACAGAAAACTCTTCATCATCCAAAGCTAAGCCGCTTGTTATCAGCGGCCTGAACATGGACACATTTAATTGGAATCCAATTGTAGAAATGCCCATTAATATGCTAATGAGTCCTCTGGCCAAAAGTGATTACAATCAGCCAATAGATAAAGAACAAGAAAGTAGCCAACTAGGCAATTGAAGAAACGCATTCCAACAACAACAACAATGCCCCGATATGAAGCTATTAACTTGAAACCCCAAACGTCGACACTCCACACCATACGATCCGACTCGGCTTGACTGAAATGAGCGGCAGTCATGCGGTTGGAGTTGTACAAAATGTTGGTTACCACATTAGCGGCGGCTGGCTTTGGCACTCACAGCCTTTGCCCCAAGCCCCCCTCTGCCCATCCCCATCGTTGTGGGATGGCGGCTAATACAATAGAAACCGCAGTTCGTTTGCCACTTTTGCTAATCCATGGCCGCCAATTCAAGTGACTCGCAAGACAAAAGTCACGCTTATGCCACACGACATTCTATCACACACGCTCACCGGCCGAAACGCAGCATTCATATGTGAGTGTGTGTCGCTGACCACAAATACCGCACACACAACACACACGCCATGCAACCTGATAGCGAGCTGTGCTGGGAAAGGGAACCGCAGCGCAGAGAGCAGTCAAGACCTGCCTCTGTCAGTTCTTTTTTTTTTCTAAAATAATGAATGCAACAATGGTAACTAACTAACATTAATCGAAAGCATTATGTTCAGTTTATATCCTGTTACGCATGTTATGGCCATAAAGTCAACTGTCCGAGCCAGCCAACCAACATCACAGCACCAGGCCCCAGCATAGCTTGGAGAATTGCAATGCACGACTGCAAAGCCCACAAATGTTTGTTGGCTGTTTGCTCTGCACACCGTCACCACTGACGTTGATCTGTCCCCGTCTCCTCCTGGGTTCCTTGCATGGCCCCAAAGATTGCCACGCCTCAGCCTCATTGCAATTCACCAGCACCAGTGCCAACACCAGCCATCGAACCAACCATGCATGCAATGGTCGGTCCTCAACTCACCTGGCAAGCCACTAAATCCATTTGACCATGCGCATTGCAAATGGAATTGGTCGTAACTTGTCGGTTTTAAAAAGTCGTCGGTATTTGTAATTTGACTCTCGAGTCAATAGACAAACAACAACTCTCTACGCATGTGTCGAATGTTAGAGTCTCTGGTGTAACTCTTGTGATGATCGCAATGTGGTGCGGACATAACACGAATATATGCGGGCACATGCTCGCTCGAAGACAGTGGGGCAATAAGGAAAATGTATCGTAAAAAAAGGATTTTCTATAGGTGTTTTTTATCGATGTGTAGATTTATATATTTTCTATTTTTCGCTAATTATATTTCCTAGGAAATTTCAATTTTCTTTATCGAAAAATTATGTACAACTTATTTTTAATAGAAAATCTTAGTTATCGATAGATTTTCCATAAAAAATCTTTGTTATCGATAGGTTTTCTATAGAAAATCTATGTTATCGATAGGTTTTCTATAGAAAATCTATGTTATCGATAGGTTTTCTATAGAAAATCTATGTTATCGATAGGTTTTCTATAGAAAATCTATGTTATCGATAGGTTTTCTATAGAAAATCATTGTTATCGATAGGTCTTGTATGGAAAATCTATGTTATCGATAGGTTTTCTATAGAAAATCATTGTTATCGAACAATTTTCTATAGAAATCATTGTTATCGAACAATTTTCTATAGAAAATCATTGTTATCGAACAATTTTCTATAGAAAATCATTGTTATCGAACAATTTTCTATAGAAAATCATTGTTATCGAACAATTTTCTATAGAAAATCATTGTTATCGAACAATTTTCTATAGAAAATCATTGTTATGGAAAGTTTTTCTATAGAAAATCATTGTTATTGAAAGTTTTTCTATAGAAAATCATTGTTATCGAAAGATAGGTTTTCTATAGAAAATCTATGTTATCGATAGGTTTTCTATAGAAAATCAATGTTATCGATAGGTTTTCTATAGAAAATCTATGTTATCGATAGGTCTTGTATGGAAAATCTATGTTATCGATAGGTTTTCTATAGAAAATCTATGTTATCGATAGGTTTTCTATAGAAAATCTATGTTATCGAACAATTTTCTATAGAAATCTTTGTTATCAAACAATTTTCTATAGAAAGTATTTGTTATCGAACAATTTTCTATAGAAAATCTTTGTTATCGAACAATTTTCTATAGAAAATCTTTGTTATCGACAAATTTTCTATAAAAAAATCGTTGTTATCGATAGGTTTTCTATAGAAAATCATTGTTATCGATAGGTCTTGTATGGAAAATCTATGTTATCGATAGGTTTTCTATAGAAAATCATTGTTATCGAACAATTTTCTATAGAAAATCATTGTTATCGAACAATTTTCTATAGAAAATCATTGTTATCGAACAATTTTCTATAGAAAATCATTGTTATCGAACAATTTTCTATAGAAAATCATTGTTATCGAACAATTTTCTATAGAAAATCATTGTTATCGAACAATTTTCTATAGAAAATCATTGTTATGGAAAGTTTTTCTATAGAAAATCATTGTTATTGAAAGTTTTTCTATAGAAAATCATTGTTATCGAAAGATAGGTTTTCTATAGAAAATCTATGTTATCGATAGGTTTTCTATAGAAAATCAATGTTATCGATAGGTTTTCTATAGAAAATCTATGTTATCGATAGGTCTTGTATGGAAAATCTATGTTATCGATAGGTTTTCTATAGAAAATCTATGTTATCGATAGGTTTTCTATAGAAAATCTATGTTATCGAACAATTTTCTATAGAAAATCTTTGTTATCAAACAATTTTCTATAGAAAGTATTTGTTATCGAACAATTTTCTATAGAAAATCTTTGTTATCGAACAATTTTCTATAGAAAATCTTTGTTATCGACAAATTTTCTATAAAAAAATCGTTGTTATCGACAAATTTTCTATAAACAATCTTTGTTATCGACAAATTTTCTAAAGAAAATCTTTGTTATCGACAAATTTTCTATAAACAATCTTTGTTATCGACAAATTTTCTATAGAAAATCTTTGTTATTGAAAATCGTAGTTATCGATAGTTTTTCTATAGAAAACTATTGTTATCGATAGTTTTTCTATAGAAAACTATTGTTATCGATAGTTTTTCTATAGAAAACTATTGTTATCGATAGTTTTTCTATAGAAAACCATTGTTATCCATTGTTATCGATAGGTTTTTGTATAGAAAACCATCGTTATCGATAGGTTTTTGTATAGAAAATCATTGTTATCGATAGTTTTTCTATAGAAAATCTATGTAATCGATAGTTTTTCTATAGAAAATCTATGTAATCGATAGTTTTTCTATAGAAAATCTATGTAATCGATAGTTTTTCTATAGAAAATCTATGTAATCGATAGTTTTTCTATAGAAAATCTATGTAATCGATAGTTTTTCTATAGAAAATCTATGTAATCGATAGTTTTTCTATAGAAAATCTATGTAATCGATAGTTTTTCTATAGAAAATCTATGTAATCGATAGTTTTTCTATAGAAAATCTATGTAATCGATAGTTTTTCTATAGAAAATCTATGTAATCGATAGTTTTTCTATAGAAAATCTATGTAATCGATAGTTTTTCTATAGAAAATCTATGTAATCGATAGTTTTTCTATAGAAAATCTATTTCTATAACATAGAAATCTATGTTATCGATAGTTTGCCAATTACACAAAAACCATGGCAAAGATGTTGTGGACCTGTTAACAGCTCCGAACTTGTTCTCAAATAAGTTGTTCACTAATTATTTTTTCAATTAATGCTTGGAATCCTTTAGTTTAGGGCAATGATTGGAAAATCCAATAACAAAATTGATGGGCAATTGCTACGGCTTGGCTTAGGTGTTAATTTCGAAATGATGAGGGTTGGCCATTGGGCTGGCCTAAGCCCATAACTGTCACTGTGACAAAGTGTAATTACGGCTAAGCGACACCTAGCGAGCGACCGCTAATTAATTCGATTTTCTACGTCCGCCATATTCGTTACATGGCCAGTTTTGGCAACCAACCGGTTGGTGTCGATAGGTAAGTCGATCATCTTGGAAGCTGCCGCCGAACACATAATATTTAATTTCTCAAACAAATATGGCTGAAACATACATTCAAGGCTTAATTGGTGGCACAATGTCGGAGGAAATCACCAAAAGCAGATTTTCTTCAAAAGATATGAGGCGGCGCGCCAATCACTTGATAATGGTCCGGGGAAAACTAGAACAACATTCCTGAGGAAAGGCACAACAAACAGAATTGAATTCCATTTGAGAATTGTTGGAGTTGTTTGATTGATTTTTCCCGCTTATTGATTTGCTGTTCAACATTGTTGTCCCGACCAACTTGCGTATGTTGGTCTAATCAGGCAATCTCCCGATATGGACCGACAATGATGACTGATCGATCGATAGATCCGATGTTTGTATCATGCGGATGAGTGCTGCTTTCAAACATAATTTCCCGCAAACTTATATCGGAATTTCCCCGGGTTGGTCAGGTGTCTACCGCACCTTACTACTCTCCTCTTGCATTCCTTCCCAGAATGATAAATAATATTGTGGAGCATTTATTATGTTGTAGCTATCTTGTTTTGACCATTGTGATAAATGGCCATACCAGTCACAACATTCATTCGAACATCCCCGACAAACATGGCAGCATGTGAACATCGGTTTAGTTAATCGTCTTAATATTTAACGATTCACTGAGTAATCGGGTTGATTTACAATTAACAAAATGCAAAATCCTATAATTCTGGTTTGGGCGAAAACAAATCTCACTCTCTCCGTCAGTGTGGTCCTAACCTAGGCCAACAAAAATATGTTTGATGGTAGATAAATAAATCAAAACAATGTCGTCGACAGACAAAGCTGGAACGAACGAACACATAGCCAACCTAGCCCTGAGTGGAAAGGAAAACAAAAAACCAACACGTCTGTTGTTCGCGTTCATAAAAAACGTCAACATTTAAGCCTTCTCAGTCATGTCATTACCTTAATAAGTTCAACCAAAGGTTAGAAGAAAATGTCGAGACTTTGAGTAAATGTGCCAATGGGTATACATGGGTTTTAGGGTTGGAGGAAGACTTCTTTCGTTTGTTTTTTTTTCAGTTCTTTATTTTCTTGTTTTGTCATTGAAATTAAAAAAGGGAATGGCCTAATGTAATGGAAAATTAGGAAAACGTTTTCTTTTTCAATGGAAAATATTTTGATAAGTAAAAATTTTCTATAGAAACTATTCCGATAACAATGATTTTCTATAGAAAATTTTCGATAGCAAAGATTTTTCTACAAAACTGTCGATAACAATGATTTTCTATAGAAAATCCATCGATAACAATGATTTTCTATAGAAACACCATCGATAAAGAGGATTTTCTATAGAAACATCATCGATAACAAAGATTTTCTATAGAAAAACCATCGATAGCAAATATTTTGTATAGAAAAACTGTCGATAGCAATGATTTTCGATAGAAAAACTGTCGATAACAATGATTTTCTATAGAAAATCTATCGATAACACCTATCGTTAACAGAAAATCTATACAGAACACCTATCGATAACAAAGAGTTTCTATAGAAAACCTATAGATAACAAAGATTTTCTATAGAAAACCTATAGATAACAAAGATTTTCTATAGAAAACCTATCGATAACAGAGATTTTCTCTAGAAAACCCATCGATAACAGAGATTTGATATAGAACAACTATCGATAACAAAGATTTTCTGAAATAAATTATCGATAACAGAGATTTTCTATAGAAAACCTATCGATAACAGAGATTTTCTATAGAAAACCTATCGATAACGGAGATTTTCTATAGAAAATCTATCGATAACAATGATTTTCTATAGAAAATCTATCGATAACAATGATTTTCTATAGAAAATCTATCGATAAAAATGATTTTCTATAGAAAACCTATCGATAACAGAGATTTTCTATAGAAAACCTATCGATAACAGAGATTTTCTATAGAAAACCTATCGATAACAGATATTTTTTATAGAACACCTATCGATAACAAATATATTTTTATAGAAAACCTATCGATAGCAGACATTCTCTGTCGATAACAAAGATTTTCTATAGAAAATAATTTCTGTTATCGATTGATTTTATATACAACTGTTTATCGATTCATTTTCTATAGAAAACCTTTCTTATCGATCGGTTTTCTATAGAAAACCTTTGTTATCGATCGGTTTTTCTATAGAAAACCTTTGTTGTCGATCGGTTTTTCTATAGAAAACCTTTGTTATCGATCGGGTTTTTTATAGAAAACCTTTGTTATCGATAGTTTTTCTATAGAAAATCTTTGTTATCGATAGTTTTTCTATAGGAAATCTTTGTTATCGATAGGTTTTCCATAGAAAATAATTGTTATCGATAGTTTTTCCATAGAAAATCTTTGTTATCGATAGGTTTTCCATAGAAAATCTTTGTTATCGATCGGTTTTCTATAAAAAATCTTTGTTATCGATCAGTTTTCTATAGAAAATCTCTGTTATCGATAGTTTTTCTATAGAAATATCTTTGTTATCGATCGGTTTTCTGTAGAAAATCTTTGTTATCGATCGGTTTTCTATAGAAAATCTTTGTTATCGATCGGTTTTCTATAGAACATCTTTGTTATCGATCGGTTTTCTATAGAAAATCTTTGTTATCGATCGGTTTTCTATCGAAAATCTTTGTTATCGATCGATTTTCTATAGAAAATCTTTGTTATCGATAGGTTTTCTATAGAAAATCTTTGTTATCGATCGGTTTTCTATAGAAAATCTTTTTTATCGATCGGTTTTCTATGGAAAATCTTTGTTATCGATCGGTTTTCTATAAAAAATCTTTGTTATCGATCGGTTTTCTATAGAAAATCTTTGTTATCGACCGTTTTTCTATAAAGAATCTTTGTTATCGATCGCTTTCTATAGAAAATCGTTGTTATCGATCGGTTTTCTATAGAAAATCGTTGTTATCGATCGGTTTTCTATAGAAAATATTTGTTATCGATCGGTTTTCTATAGAAAATCTTTGTTATCGATCGGTTTTCCATAGAAAATCTTTGTTATCGATCAGCTTTCCATAGAAAATCTTTGTTGTCGATCGATTTTCCATAGAAAATCTTTGTTATCGATCGCTTTTTTATAAAAAATCTTTGTTACCGATCGGTTTTCTATAGAAAATCTTTGTTATCGATAGTTTTTCTATAGAAAATCATTGTTATCGATATATTTTTAATGGAAAATCTTTGTTATCGATAGCTTTCCTAGAGAAAAACTTTGTTATCGATAGCTTTCCTATACAAAAACTTTGTTATCGTTTGATTTTCTATGGAAAATTATTGTTATCGGTAGTTTTTTTTATGAAAAATCATTGTTATCGAAATGTTTTCCATACAAAATTTGTGTTATCGATTTGTTTTCTAAGTAATTTCCTACAGAAAATCGTTGCCATTTTGTTGTTTGATAAGAATTATTACCATTACCAGATCAATAAATTTCTTTATGGCCTTTAATGGAAAACATGACAACACTGCCCCGACACCAGCAATAACAGAATAATAATAATAATAACTAAACTATTGAATTGAAGTCACCACAGCCTAATGCCAGTCAGAAAGCCTCCATTATGATGAGATCGCGTTGTACTCCAAGAATGCAGTGAATCACTCAAATTGACACTAACACTGCCAAGAGCGATAAAATTGTGACAAAACAAATGTTGTTTATGAAGAGCATTAGTTTCGAACGTGATTTAAATTTATTTAAGTTTTTTTTTTATTTTTACTTTTTTTATTTTTGAGTTTAGTTGAAGAGTTGGCCAAAAGCCAAAATCGAAACAGTTTGATAACAAACCGTTTGCGAATACCAAATTAGGTACACAATGTTGGGGTAGGTTTGACAGTTTGTAACTGACTATCGAGACTTACAACATTTGGTGAGAAGAGAATCAAAACCGAAATCCAAAAAAAAAAAAAATGTTACAATTTTTTGATATTCCAAACGTTTGGCGATCGTTTAGTGATTACAGCTATGAATTGGCAAGCTATGGGCGCCCTCTAATACTGAGCACTGGTGGCTGGTGGCTAATAAGGGTCAATGTCAATAATGTAAAATCGGAGGTCCCACCCGTCGTATGGGTGGTCGGTCTGCCTGCTAAGTAGTTGGTTTGGCCCGGCTGGCCTAAAGCAGAGAGCGAGAGAGAGAGGAGAGGTGTTTGGGCAATGCCCCACAAGCCACAAGCAGCCAGTTGGCCATTTAATGAGTCTTGAATCGACGTAGCCTGAATTCTAAATTTTTGCTTTAACCGTTCATTCAGTTGTTATTTTATTTTGTCTACCCCCAAAAACTTAATAATAATTTCTGTATTCGACAGTTTGACGAGGGGGAATTTTGTTTTATTTCAATTTCAATTTCAATTTTTTTTTTTTTTGATTTACAAAAAGCCAGCTTTGTTTCTGACCATCAAAAACGGTTTGCTATAAAATCAAGCGGGTCTTGAATTTAAATATTAGTATTACATATCTCGATCTATTGTAAAGACAGGTTTTTTTTGCAGGAGAACAGTAAAGATGGTATCTTCGGTGGTCACAGTTGGTGTCCTGATCTTGGCCTTAGGTGCCTCGGCAATTCGTGCTGATGTTGCTCATTTGGGTTACAGCCGCTACAGCCGTCCCCAAACTTTACGTTTGCAGCGTTTGGAAGGTCGTCCAACACCTTATCCAGCCTCGGGTTATCGTCCCAACAAGGAGTTCCATTTGCCCGGTGAACAGCCCGAGTTCCCCTTAGGCAGTCATCCACAAAAGCAGGAAAACAACAACAACAACAATTTCAACAACTTTAACAACAACAACAATAATGGTGGATTTGATTTCCTCTCCGAACCTCAACAACCCGAGTTGTTGTACGGGGCACCAAATCGTTTGAGGCCCCAACAGGGACGTCCTCAGCAACCACAGCAACAAAACTTCAACAATAATGCTCAACAAGGCAACTTCAACAACAGCCCTAGACAACCGAACTTCAACACCAATCCCCAACAACAAAACTTTGGCAACAACCCACAACCAGCTACCTTCAACAACAGTCCTCGGCAACCAAACTTCAACACCAATCCCCAGCAAGCCACCTTCAGCAACAACAATAACCCCCAACAACAATTTTTCACATTCGCTCCCGAACAAACCTATGGCGCCCCCGAAAGACAACCCCAACCTCAACCTCAACCTGAAGTCGAAGTTGAACAACAATCCGAAGTCGAAACACAAGACGTCATCAACTCCGGTTCCAATCAACTTGGTGAACCCCAACAAAGACCCAATGGATTATACGCTGCCCCGGCACGTCTCAGACAAGCTCCTGCACGTCTGCAACAACAACAACGTCAACAACCCCAACGTCTCTATGCCACACCCCAATCGGGACGTTTGACTGCCGCCCAACAATCTTCTCGTCTCACCGACAATCGTGAGGAAGACGAAGAAGATGGTGAAGACACCAATACGGAAATTGAAACCGAAATGAAAAAGGAGGAGGAGGAAAAGAAGAATGCTTCCACTGCTCCTGCTGCTGGACAAAATCTCGCCACAATTGCCTACTATCCTACTGGAGCATTCAGTTTTGTACAACCGTTGGGCGCCAACTTTGTGGCCACTGCCCCCAAGGCCGCCTATGTAACAACGCCCAGTGCTGGATATGTAAGTGCCACAGGTACATATGTTACAGCCGCCGCCGCCGCCCCCACTTCTGCCATCTATCAAACGCCATCATTTGTGGCCGCCTCGCCTTACGTCCAACAGCCGCTGACCTTTGCCGCTGCCCCAGCTCAACTCAACGCTTGGTAAAGTTCTTGCGAACTATTTATTTGGTGAAACTTTAAATTAAATTGTTATTAAGTTTGTTTTACTTTTTTTTTTTGTTTTTGTTACTCCATTTGGCATGAATTTTTATCGACCCATCTTTATTTCTCATACTATTTAATAAAAGAAAAAAATGTTTAAAATTTACTTTGAGTTTTTCATTAATTTTGAAATTTGTTCGATGCCATTGAAAAGTGGGCCATCAAAGAATTTTTTGTAGAACAATGGACCGATAACTGTATTCTCTAACGACAAATTGTTCGATAACAGCCGTTTCAACAGAAATATGTTTCGATAAAATCATTTGTTATTAAAATATATCAATATATTTCTAACAAAAAGGTTTTCGATAACAACATTTTATGGGTACAACTTTTCGATAACAAATTTTTTTTAGAGTAATGCCGATAACAGCATTTTTTTATAGAAAAGTTGATCAATCACAATATTTTCTATTGAAAAGGAAAACGTTAGCAAAGATTTTTTCTAGAAAAATTGACCGATAACAAATATTTCAAAAGAAAATTCGATATCTCAGCCATTTATATATGAAAAAGTTTGCCGATAACATATTAAAAGTTAATCGATAACAGTATTTGTTATAGTAAATTTGTCAAAAAACCAAAATTTAAACGAAAAGATAATCGATAACAGTATTTTTTTTATGAAAAGGCTAACCGATAACAATATTTTCTGCAGAAAAATAGTTCGATAACAATTTGATCTATTCGTCCTATATAACAATATTTTCTACAGAAAAATGATTCGATAACAATTCGTCCTATAAAACAATTTGTTATTTAAAAAAGCTTTTTCGATAACAGTATTTTGTAGCAAAAAGTCGTTAGATAACAGAGAGGGAGATAGGGAATGACCTCGATAACAAAACTTGCCACATACAAGTTGATCGATAACAACATTTTCTACAAAAAAGTTGATCGATACTACCACTTTTGTTAAAAAGCGGATCGATAACAAACTTTTCACAGAAAACTCGAAAGAAAAACTGTACTGAAAAGTTTGTCGATAGTAGACTTGATCGTTTTCTATAGAAAAGTTGTTTGATACCAATTTTTTCTATTGAAAAAGGAATCGATAACAAACAGTTTATATAGAGAGATTGACCGATAGCAAATAGTTCTACAGAAAAATTTACAGATAAGAAATATTTGAATCAAAAAGTTTATCGATAACATATAGAAAGTTAGCCGATAACAATATTTTTATAGAAATGTGGAACAATAACCAAATTTTCATATTTTCCACATAAAAGGTGAAAAGTTATCGTTAGATAAAAGACTATTCTATAGAAAAACTGACCAATTACATTATTTACTGATTCAATTGATAACCACATTTTCTGCAGAAAAGTGGTTCGATTACGAAAAACCGACCAATTACAGTATTTACTCTAGGAAAATCGATCGATAACAAAGATTTCCATAGAAAAGTAGACCGATAAGGACATTTTTTATAGAAAAAAAAAATACCGGTAACAATATGTTTTTTGCAGGAAGTTAATCGATGTCAACATTTTCCAAGGAAAGAATTGTCGATAACAACAATTTCTATAGAAATGTAGTCGATAACAATATTTTCTTTAGGAAAGTTATTCGACAACAATATTTTCTACAGGAAACTTGTTCGATAACAACATTTTCCATAAAAAAGTTGTTCGATAACAAAATTTTCTATAGAAAAGTTGTTCGATAACAACATTTTCTATAGAAAAGTTGTTCGATAACAACATTTTCTATAGAAAAGTTGTTCGATAACAACATTTTCTATAGAAAAGTTTTTCGATAACAACATTTTCTATAGAAAAGTTGTTCGATAACAACATTTTCTATAGAAAAGTTGTTCGATAACAACATTTTCTATAGAAAAGTTGTTCAATAACAACATTTTCTATAGAAAAGTTGTTTGATAACAACATTTTCTATAGAAAAGTTGTTCGATAACAACATTTTCTATAGAAAAGTAGTTCGATAACAACATTTTCTATAGAAAAGTTGTTCGATAACAACATTTTCTATAGAAAAGTTGTTCGATAACAACATTTTCCATAAAAAAGTTGTTCGATAACAAAATTTTCTATAGAAAAGTTGTTCGATAACAACATTTTCTATAGAAAAGTTGTTCGATAACAACATTTTCTATAGAAAAGTTTTTCGATAACAACATTTTCTATAGAAAAGTTGTTCGATAACAACATTTTCTATAGAAAAGTTGTTCAATAACAACATTTTCTATAGAAAAGTTGTTCGATAACAACATTTTCCATAAAAAAGTTGTTCGATAACAAAATTTTCTATAGAAAAGTTGTTCGATAACAACATTTTCTATAGAAAAGTTGTTCGATAACAACATTTTCTATAGAAAAGTTTTTCGATAACAACATTTTCTATAGAAAAGTTGTTCGATAACAACATTTTCTATAGAAAAGTTGTTCGATAACAACATTTTCTATAGAAAAGTTGTTCGATAACAACATTTTCTATAGAAAAGTTGTTCGATAACAACATTTTCTATAGAAAAGTTGTTCGATAACAACATTTTCTATAGAAAAGTTGTTCGATAACAACATTTTCTATAGAAAAGTTGTTCGATAACAACATTTGCTACAGAAAAGTTGTTCGATAACAACATTTTCTATAGAAAAGTTGTTCGATAACAACATTTTCTATAAAAAAAGTTGTTCGATAACAACATTTTCTATAAAAAGATTTGTTCGATAACAATATCTTATGTATAAATGTTGACCGATGGATTGAATTATTCCCTATAAAAAAAGTAAACCGATAACCACATTTTTTTATGGAAAAATGATTCGATTACTGACCGATTACAATAATTACTCTAGGAAAATCGATCGATAACAACAATTTCTATAGAAATGTAGGCGATATATTTTTATTTTCTTTAGGAATTTTTTTCAATAACAACTTTTTCAATAAAAAAGTTGGTCGATGACAACATTTTCCATATAAAATTGTATCGATTAAAATATATTATACAGAAAAGTTTACCGATAATAACCTCTTATGCATGCATTTTGGTCGATAACGACATTTTCAATAACAAAGTTGGTCGATGACAATATTTTCTATATTAAAGTGTATCGACAATATTTTCTATAGTTCACAGGCAACAACATCATACGTAAAAATGTTGAACCAAATTTTCAACAGAGAAGGTGATCGATTTAACTATTTTATATAAAGAAGTAAACCGATAACCAAATTTTCTACGGAAAAATGATACGATTACAATTTTTTTCTGAATAATAGTAATTGGATAATAGCCTTTTCTATAGAAAAACTGATCAATTACAATAATTACTCTAGGAAAATCGTCCGATAATTTCTATAGGAATATTTGTCGATAACAACATTTTCAATAAAAAAGTTGGTCGATGACAACATTTTACATATAAAATTGTATCGATGAAAATATTTTCTACAGAAAAGTTTACCGATAACAACCTCGTATGCACAAATGTTGACCGATAACAACATTTTCAATAAAAAAATTGGTCGACAACAACATTTTCCATATAAAAGTGTATCGATGAAAATATTTTCTATAGAAAAGTTTACCGATAACAACATTTCTTACATGCCTGTTGGTCGATAACAACATTTTCAAAAAAAAATTTGGTCGACAACAACATTTTCCATATAAAAGTGTATCGATAACAATATTTTCTATAGAAAAGTTCAGCCAATGACAATGTTGACCGATAACAACATTACAAATATGCAAGTTGGTCGATAACGATATTTTCAATAAAAATTTTGGGTTGTTACATTTTCTATAGAAAAAATTGCCCGATAATAACTTTTTCTGTACAAATGTTGACCGATAACGACAATTACTACAAAAAAGTCGTTCGATAATAACATTTTCGGTAGAGAACTGGCTCGAAATTAATATATTCAGTGGAAAAGTTTTTCGATATTAACATTTTCTGTAGAAAAATTGAAGTTTCAATAAAAAAAAAAATTGACCGATAACATTATTTTCAATAAAAAAGTTTGTCGATGACAACATCTTCTATAAGAAAAAGTGTACCGATAACAACATTTCCTATAGAAAAATTATCCGATAACAACATTTTCTGTACAAATGCTGATTGATAACGACATTTTCGACTAATAACAACAATTACTACATAAAAAGTTGTTCGATAACATTTTATGTAGACAAATTGATCGATAACAATATTTTCTATAAAAAAGTTGATCGATGCCCATATTTTTGATCCTTGACAACATTTTCTATAGAAACCAACCAAATTACGACATTTTCTAAGTTGACCGAAAAAAAGATTTGCTATAGAAAAATTATTCGATAACAAAACTTTTTGCAAAAGTTGGCCGATAACAATATTTTGTGCAGGAATATTGATTGGTAACATTTTCTATAGCAAAAAAGGATCGATAACCCCCCTTTTTCTTCCTATGTAAAATATATTTGTTTTGTTGATTGTTACGGTGCCTTGTTCCCTTAAAATCGCCGACAATCATAAAATTAATTAAAAACAAGTAAGCAAAGGCTACAGTCGAGCGGGGCCGACCGTTGAATACCCTACAACACTATAATAAACGATACAGTTTATATAGGCGAGATACTCGAAAGAATTCCACAAGATATTGTGACAAATAATAAAAGAAAACCATCAGGTTTCGTTTTCTAATTTTCGAATAATTGCAACTTAAACTAATTTGCTCATTTCCAATTTATTGGTAGATGTTGCACGTAAATGGTCTTCCTAGATCTGGAACCAATATTTCCCAAATACCTATAATCTCTCAGAAGTGGCAAAAGATTAACATTTATTATTGGTTTTTGACTGAAACGCATCTATATGAGATACAGACATTTGACTATATTCTTCAACGAAATCAGCCTAACGAAATATTCTTTCCTGTAATTGTGAATTCTCCAAAAAGTCACTGGAATAGACATTTTCGTATTTTGTCTACAAAAGTTGGCAAACTCCTTCACACATTGAATATTTTTGGATGGCCTTCCAAAACTGCTTGGCTTTTGCAATGTCCGGTAACCCCCATTCAAATGTGCGGGAGGATCGGGCGATAATTACGACCTGCCGACAATTTTGCAGTTTTTTGGTCCATTTCAACCCCTAAATATATGGCGATCATCTCCAAAAAGAGTAGGCTTCTACTCTGACCCTCATCTTATCCCCATGCAAAATTTCGTAAGAATCGGGCCATAAATGCGATCTGTATATGATATCCTGATATCCCAACTACTTAGTTTTGTTAGCTGTAGAAATATTACCAAATGTTTAATTCAAAATGAAAATATGCCAAAAATATGACAAAATTGAAAAAATATGAGAACATTTTACAAAATCAATATTTTCATCTTTAGAGAGATATTTTTATGTGATTTTTTTAGACGTTTTTTGTTTCCTGCCAAGAGGCCATTCTGAATTAATGAGAACTGTCGAAATCAGTTCAGCCGTTCTCGACATATAAGAGATTTTTCAAGCATATCTTCTTTGATAGACATATATATCGCACATATTTTGCTATACATCCGATTTGTTGGATGTTAACATCAATGTAAAGATCAGAAGTAACCTTGTCATGGCTTTGTGATTTCGCCGGGATTCGCGGTTTAATGAAAAATTTTGAATTTTTCCAACAAAAAAGATATGGTCTATTTTACCCGCTAAATATTATCCGATGACCACCCAAATTGGTAGGCTTCTTCCCCGCCCTAAGCTCTAGCTACAGGCGAAATTCCGCGTCGATTGGTCTATAATTGCGACCTGTAGAGCAAGTGAAAAATCAGGAATTTTTTCAACCCCTAAATATTATGCGATCATCACCAAAAGAAATAGGGTTCTATTCTGACCCTAGCCCCACCTCCATTTTAAATTTCGTGAAGATCGGACCATAATTGCGACCTGTAGAGTGATTACAAATTAACATGGACAGACGGACAGACGGACGGACGGACATACATAGCTAGATCGACTCAGCTCGGCGAGATAGGAAGATCCATATATACTTTCCTATGTGGGAAATCAATATTTCGAGGTGTTACATAATTTTTGGCCCAATCAAACTTATAATACCCCCAACACATAGTGTTGTAGGGTATAAATATTATTTTAATAAAAGTCATATAAAATTGCTCAAATCCGCAAATTTATTTCAATGGAAATTAAAAATAAAAAAAAACCGATAATGAAGTAATATTTTTTGCCAACCGCAATATGAACATGTAATCCCACAGGGTGACTCATGCCACCATATGTGTACACCAGCAACAACAAAAACAAAAACCATTGTTTTGTTTTTTTGTTCGGTTTTTGTTATTCTATGCATTAATCGGCGATGATAATGATGACCACAAAAACCGAATTCCTTTATTTGCATTTCCATACGCAATGACTTGTCATGCTTCCATCCAACCAACCTACCTTAGTTCTCCGCAGAAATTAATGACAATTGATTGTATAAACAATGCATTTAAGTGTTGAATGGTGGCGACCATTCGTTCTGTGGGAGAAGCTACCTGAACCCACCTCAACAAAGGAACGATACGAACACCAACCATTGCTTGCTGTCATTTCTTCATTGAGGACAGAAAATAAGTCGCCAGAATAAATACAAATTAAGTAAATCAAGAAGAAGAAGGGAGATGCTTAGAGTCATAACAATGACGCAAAGGCAATTGAATAAACAAATGGAGAAGAGATGAACACAAATGAGGGCGATGTGTATAGAAAGGTGTCAATGGACATCAAGGTACTAATCATAGAAAAGGCGGATATCGAAAATAATTTCTGTAAACCAAGGTGTTATCGAACAATGTGTTATAGAAAATATTGTTCTCGAACAACTTTTCTATATAGAAAATGTTGTTATCGAACAACTTTTCTATATAGAAAATGTTGTTATCGAACAACTTTTCTATATAGAAAATAGAGTTATCGAACAACTTTTCTATACAGAAAATGTTGTCATCGAACAACTTTTCTATTCAGAAAATGTTGTCATCGAATAACTTTTCTATATAGAAAATGTTGTTATCGAACAACTTTTCTATATAGAAAATGTTGTTATCGAACAACTTTTCTATATAGAAAATATTGTTATCTAACAACTTTTCTATATAGAAAATGTTGTTATCGAACAACTTTTCTATATAGAAAATGTTGTTATCGAACAACTTTTCTACATAGAAAATGTTGTTATCGAACAACTTTTCTATATAGAAAATGTTGTTATCGAACAACTTTTCTATATAGAAAATGTTGTTATCGAACAACTTTTCTATATAGAAAATGTTGTTATCGAACAACTTTTCTATATAGAAAATGTTGTTATCGAACAACTTTTCTATATGGAAAATGCTGTTATCGAACAGCTTTTCTATATAGAAAATGTTGTTATCGAACAGCTTTTCTATATAGAAAATGTTGTTATCGAACAACTTTTCTAGAGAAAATATTGTTATCGAACAACTTTTCTATATAAAAAATGTTATTATCGAACAACTTTTCCATATAGAAAATGTTGTTATCGAACACCTTTTCTATATAGAAAATGTTGTTATCGAACAACTTTTCCATATAGAAAATGTTGTTATCGAACAATTTTCTATATAGAAAATGTCATTATCGAACAACTTTTCTATATAGAAAATGTTGTTATCGAACAACTTTTCTATATAGAAAATGTTGTTATCGAACAACTTTTCTATATAGAAAATGTTGTTATCGAACAACTTTTCTATATAGAAAATGTTGTTGTTGAACAACTTTTCTATACAGAAAATATTGTTATCGAACAACATTTCTATATAGAAAATGTTGTTATCGAACTACTTTTCTATGTAGAAAATGTTGTTATCGAACAACTTTTCTATATAGAAAACGTTGTTATCGAACAACTCTTCTATATAGAAAACGTTGCTATCGAACAACTTTTCTATATAGAAAATGTTGTTATCGAACAACTTTTCTATATAGAAAAATGCTGTTATCGAACAACTTTTCTATAAAATGTTGTTATCGAACAACTATTCTATATAGAAAATGTTGTTATCGAACAACATTTCTATATAGAAAATGTTGTTATCGAAGAAATTTTCTATATAGAAAATGTTGTTATCAAACAGTTTCTCTATAGAAAATATTGTTATCGAACAACTTTTCCATATAGAAAATGTTGTTATCGAACATTTTTCTATATAGAAAATGTCATTATCGAACAACTTTTCTATATAGAAAATGTTGTTATCGAACAACATTTCTATATAGGAAATGTTGCTATCGAACAACTTTTCCATATAGAAAATGATGTTATCGAACAACTTTTCTATATAGAAAATGTTGCTATCGAACAACATTTCTATATGGAAAATGTTGTTATCGAACAACTTTTCTATATAGAAAAAATTGTTATCGAACAACTCTTCTATTTAGAAAATATGTTGTTATCGAACAACTTTTCTAAATAGAAAATATGTTGTTATCGAACAACTTTTCTATATAGAAAATGTTGTTATCGGACAACTTTTCTATATAGAAAATATTGTAATCGAACAACTTTTCTATATAGAAAATGTTGTTATCGAACAAATTTTCTATATAGAAAATGTTGTTATCAAACAACTTTCCAATATAGAAAATGTTGTTATCGAACAACTTTTTTATAGAAAATGCTGTTATCGATTAACTTTTATATAGAAAATGTTGTTAAATAAGAACTTTTCTATAGAAAATGCTGTTATCGACCAACTTTTTTTTATCAAAGATGTTGGTATCAGCAACTTTTCTATGGAAAATTTGTTATCGAAAAACTGTTCTATAGAGAATGTTGTTATCGACCTACTTTTCTATCGAAAATATTGTTATCGACCAAATTTTCAATATTTTTTTTAGAAAAAACTGTTATCGAACAACATTTCTACTATTCGATTATTTTTTTTTTCTTCAAATATGTTGTTTATCGATTATTTTGCCTTCTTGACTTCGATTATCGAATAACATTTTTATAAAAAAACATTGACATCGTTTGACTTTATTTTTTTTTAAATGCCACTGTGCAGTCCCTGTAGTTATGAAAAATTTGTTATCGTTTTAAAAAATCTTGTTATCGTACACCATTTTCTTAGAAAAATGAAAGTACATAAGCCTACCAACCAATCCATACCTCTCTAATCCCTGGAGTACAATAAATGTCATCAACAACGAAACAATTGCAAAAAAAATTCCATTCCATTGACCGACCACAAATACTGCCTCCAAAAAGGGGGGTGGGCAGCCAGCCATTAACGCCGCTAAACGCAGCACAATAAAACAAAATGTCAATGAACGATCAATGAATTCACAATTAAAATGCAATACCCGATGATCATTGGGTAGTGTCATCATTGCATTCTCATCATCATCATTTGTGATGCATATAAAGAGCGTGGTGACTGGAATGGTCATAGGATGACATCGGATGACGATGATCATGATCATGATGATGATGATGATTGATCGTTCATTGACTGGCGAATAAAGCAACAATAAAACTTTAACATCAATAAAAACTTTTTGATGTTGTAGTTGTTGTGTGCGGTTTTGTTGTAATATAACAAAATCCAATTCCCTTTTGGAGTTGCTGTAGAATTTTAAACATTTCAAGTAGACTGGGTTGAGGATTCCAAAGAATTATTTTTAATTTGTTGCAATGTGCCAACAAATTGCTTAGGTTTGCCTTTTATGGGTTTTTAGAATTTCTCTTCTCTTTTTGAATTGAAAAAAAATATTAAAAATATTTCCACAGAATTGAAATCTTTTTCCATTTTTTTCTGAAAATTTAAACATTTTTTTCTCATTTCCCTGACCATACCCAACACGATTCCCTTGCATTCAAACTCGGAAAATATAAATCATTTATTTATTTAAAATTTATTGAAGCGTTTCTAGACAATGACCTTAACCAATCAAGCACAGACCCACAATTGTTGCCGTTGATGATAAGCAAGCCCAGCTAGCCATAGCTTGGGTGCCATAAGACAAAATAAAATAACAGCAACACCATCACCATTCGCTATCGAAGTCCGAAATGCTTTATTCCAATACAATAATAAAAAAAATGTAAACACCGTCCCCCAGAAACTATATCGGTCAGCGACACAGGGGGATGGTAAGTTCAGTTCTTCAATGGATATGTTAGCCGAGGAAAATTAAAATATAAGAAATCAGAAAGTTTGGATTGAAAGATGCATTGTAGTTCCCCCGTGGGTTAGGGTCCCGAAAATGTCAAATTCGGGTTTCCTGAAATCGTACCGAATTCGCATTTTGTCTACCCCGGTATTCCCAATGGTAAAATTATTTTTAGGGCCCCAAAAAATGTCAAATTCGGGTTTCCTGAAATTCTACCGAATTCTTACTTCTGTCTTAGTTGGTGCTCCCCATGGCTAAAATTAGCTCAAACTGCAGCCAATTCATCTAAAATATTAGATAGAGAACCGACCATCAATGCAACCAATAGAAAATCTCTCAAAAAAAAAAAAAAAATCCATAAATATATGGCGTTAGAGTCCTGGTTAGTGTAGGTCGTCCGCATGTCACCTACACTCTCCATGAATTTTCATTCAACTTGTTGCACATAGTGTTGTGCTTGTTGTTGTTGCTGTTGTTCTGACTTGAGAAAGTTGAACATTCTCATAATATTCGAAAAGTATTTTTCCATAACAGTGGCGATGACCACGACAATAACAACAGCATTGAATCCCACTTGGAAAGGGGTTCCAATTTACACAGAAGCAAAATGATAACAAACATTCCATTCGATATTGTCTGGGAAAAAGAGGGTTAAATCATGCATGAAGAGAGAATTTAAATAGAGGGGAGGGAGAAGGAAAAACAGAAATTTAAATATGGGTTTAAAAATTAAATATTAGAAACTTGGATTTGTAAACATATTTTTTTTTAACGCCTAAACATGGATTTTTTAAAAATATATTTTTTAAGTCTAAACATACACGTGGATTTTTTAAAAATATTTTTTCAATACCGAAACTTAAACGAGGATTTTTTAAAAATATTTTTTAATGACCAAAACATAAACGTGAATTTTTTAAAAATATTTTTCTATGATTAAATATAAACGTAGATGTTTTAAAAATATTTTTCTATGATTAAATATAAACGTGGATTTTTTAAAAATATTTTCTATGATTAAATATAACGTGGATTTTTTAAAAATATTTTTCTATGATTAAATATAAACGTGGATTTTTTAAAAATATTTTTCTATGATTAAATATAAACGTGGATTTTTTAAAAATATTTTTCTATGATTAAATATAAACGTGGATTTTTTAAAAATATTTTTCTATGATTAATATAACGTGGATTTTTAAAAATATTTTTCTATGATTAAATATAAACGTGGATTTTTTAAAAATATTTTTCTATGATTAAATACAAACGTGGATTTTTTAAAAATATTTTTCTATGATTAAATATAAACGTGGATTTTTTAAAAATATTTTTTCAAGGCCTAAGCATAAACGTGGATTTTTTAAAAATATTTTTTCAAGGCCTAAGCATAAACGTGGATTTTTTAAAAATATTTTTCTATGATTAAATATTAACGTGGATATTTTAAAAATATTTTTCTATGATTAAATATAAACGTGGATTTTTTAAAAATATTTTTCTATGATTAAATATAAACGTGGATTTTTTAAAAATATTTTTCTATGATTAAATATAAACGTGGATTTTTTAAAAATATTTTTCTATGATTAAATATAAACGTGGATTTTTTAAAAATATTTTTCTATGATTAAATATAAACGTGGATTTTTTAAAAATATTTTTCTATGATTAAATATAAACGTGGATTTTTTAAAAATATTTTTCTATGATTAAATATAAACGTGGATTTTTTAAAAATATTTTTCTATGATTAAATATAAACGTGGATTTTTTAAAAATATTTTTCTATGATTAAATATAAACGTGGATTTTTTAAAAATATTTTTCTATGATTAAATATAAATGTGGATTTTTTAAAAATATTTTTCTATGATTAAATATAAACGTGGATTTTTTAAAAAATATTTTTTCAAGACCTAAACATAAACGTGGATTTTTCAAAAATATTTTTTCAAGACCTTAACATAAACGTGGATTTTTAAAAATATTTTTTCAAGACCTTAACATAAACGTGGATTTTTTAAAAATATTTTTTCAAGACCTAAACATAAACGTGGATTTTTCAAAAATATTTTTTCAAGACCTTAACATAAACGTGGATTTTTTAAAAATATTTTTTCAAGACCTTAACATAACGTGGATTTTTTAAAAATATTTTTTCAAGACCTAAACATAAACGTGGATTTTTCAAAAATATTTTTTCAAGACCTTAACATAAACGTGGATTTTTTAAAAATATTTTTTCAAGACCTTAACATAAACGTGGACTTTTTAAAAACATAACTTCAAAAACTAAACATAAACGTGGATTTTTAAAAATATTTTTTCAACGAAAATTTATAAACGTAAATTTTTTAAAAATATATTTTCAACGACCATTTATAAACGTGGATTTTTTAAATATATTATTTTAACGACCATTTATAAACGTGGATTTTTTAAATATATTATTTTAACGACCATTTATAAACGTGGATTTTTTAAAAATATTTTTTTAACGACCATTTATAAACGTGGATTTTTTAAAAATATTTTTTTAACGACCATTTATAAACGTGGATTTTTTAAAAATATTTGTCTATGACTAAACATAAACGTGGATTTTTTAAAAATATTTTTTAAAAGCCTAAACATAAACGTGGATTTTTTAAAAATATTTTTTAAAAGCCTAAACATAAACGTGGATTTTTTAAAAATATTTTTTAAAAGCCTAAACATAAACGTGGATTTTTTAAAAATATTTTTCAACGACCATTTATAAACGTGGATTTTTTAAAAATATTTTTCAACGACCATTTATAAACGTGGATTTTTTAAAAAAATATTTTTTCAACGACCATTTATAAACGTGGATTTTTTAAAAAAATATTTTTTCAACGACCATTTATAAACGTGGAATTTTTAAAAAAAAAAATTCAACGACCATTTTTAAACGTGGATTTATTAAAAATATTTTTCAACGACATTTTTAAACGTGGATTTTTTAAAAATATCTTTTCATGGTCCATTTATAAACGTGGATTTTTTAAAAATATTTTTTCAGCGACCATTTATAAATGTGGATTTTTTAAAAATATTTTTTCAGCGACCATTTATAAATGTGGATTTTTTAAAAATATTTTTTCAAGGCCTAGTCATAAACGTGGATTTTTTTTAAAAATATTTATCTATGACTAAACATAAATGTGGATTTTTTTAAATATTTTTCTATGACTAAACATAAACGTGGATTTTTTAAAAATATTTTTCCAAGCCTAAACATGAACGTGGATTTTTAAAAATATTTTTTCAAGACCTAAACATAATGGTCGATTTTTTAAAAATATTTTTTCAACACCAAAACATAAAGCTGATTTTTTTTTTAATATTTTTTCTACACCGAAACATAAGGGTAGATTTTTTAAAAATGTGTTTTTCAAAGACTAAACATAAAGTGGATTTTTTAAAAATATTTGTTCAAGAAGTGAACATATACGTGGATTTTTTAAAAATAATTTTTCAATGACCAAACATAAACGTTGATTTTTTAAAAATAATTTTTCAATGACCAAACATAAACGTGGATTTTTTCAAAATATTCCAAAGCCAAGATATAAACGTGGATTTTTTAAAAATATTTTTTCAGACCAAGATATAAACGTGGATTTTTTCAAAATATTCCAAAGCCAAGATATAAACGTGGTTTTTTTAAAAATATTTTTTCAGACCAAGATATAAACGTGGATTTTTTAAAAATATTTTTTCAGACCAAGATATAAACGTGGATTTTTTCAAAATATTCCAAAGCCAAGATATAAACGTGGATTTTTTAAAAATATTTTTTCAGTCCAAGATATAAACGTGGATTTTTTCAAAATATTTTTCCAAAGCCAAGATATAAACGTGGATTTTTTCCAAAGCCAAGATATAAACGTGGATTTTTTAAAAAAAATTTTTCAAGGCCAAAATGTAAACGTGGATTTTTTAAAAATATTTTTTCAATGCCAAAATGTAAACGTGTAATTTTTAAAAATATTTTTCTGTGACAAAATATAAACGTGGATTTTTTTAAAATATTTTTTCGAGACCTAACCATAAATGCGGATTTTTAAAAATATTTTTTCAAGACGTAAACATAAACGTGGATTTTTGTAAAATATTTTTTCGAAGCCTAACCATAAATGCGGATTTAAAAAATATTTTTTCAAGACGTAAACGTGAACGTGGATTTTTTAAAAATATTTTTAAATTTTTCTTTAACATTTATTCTGTTATGATTGAAAGTGAAACTCCAAATTTTCCTCCTCCCCCCAATTTTAGAATTTTTTCCATTTCCCTTTTTGTCTCTCTTTCTGTGCTTCTCTCAAAGTGATTTATTATTTGTTGACAGCAGAGTTTAATAGCCCCGCGCATGCCCAGTCAGCCACATAAGACATTCACATTTTGAAGTAACCTTGAAATAAAGTTTGAAATAAAAAAGTTCATTGTGCGTTTAAGCCTCTGCCGATGCAATGGCTTGAGTGCCTGCCTGGCTGCGCCTTCAACACCTCCAAACCGGGCACAAAAACCAGAGAATTCCCTTGACGCGCATGCGGCCGGCCATTTAGCTCAGTGCAGTTTTCAACGAGTGCATTAATTCTCGCCACGAGCTAGCTAGCTACCTAGCTGGCAGGGCTGAGCTGTAACCGGACCAGCTGGGACGTGACTTGAAGAAACAAAAACACCACCAACACCAACAACAAATATTGTTAAGCTATCGACCAACTTTAACACCAGTAATGTCGTCACTAATAGACCGAGCGATTAACAATCGCCTCGCCACAAATGCCTGGAACTTTTATGAGTGTATTTCTCTCCACAACAAAAATCTCTGGAGCGCATGCGTTCAAGGGTTTTATGTGAGTGTGTTGTCAACCGTCCAGAACCTCTGCAGCATGCTAATGAGTCTTAATTTTATTCGAATTTAAAAGCGGGAATTAGGGGTTTTTTCTTTCAACTTAAAGTACACCGCCGATAAAAAAAAAATCACGTCGCGAAAATTAGTATGTAGTGGCGATAGTGCACAGTAGGGTCGATACAAAATGGGATCCTCCAGAAGGGAAGGGGACTATAAATGTTCTCTTAAAAAACTAATGATTTCAGACTGATTTTGGAAACGATTCACGATTGTTGTTGAATAAAAAATATTATTAAAAAAAATCCGCCAACTCTTCACACTGATTTTAATGAAATTCGGAAAGTATTCCAAAACATTCTTCCAGTTCCATTTTCCCGCCTGGTTACAAAAAAGGTGGTTGCATGTCCGTGTTCGTGTGTTTTTCATACCCTCCACCATAGTATGGAGGGTATATCAAGTTTGTCATTCCGTTTGTAACACCTCGAAATATACATTTTAGACCCGACGAAGTATATATGTCGATTTAGTGATGTCCGTCCGTCTGCCCGCCTGTGGACATCACTCTATCTTCCGAACGAAACGAAGTAGATTGATAAAATTTTACTCAAATGTATTTTATGTCTGCAGGACTTTTTGTATTGAAAATGGGACATGTAGGTCCTCGTTTTGGAATAGCACCCATGGTACCGGTACCTCCTGATATTCGGTATTTTGATGATTTTAGCTACTTTATTCACCGGAATTGTTTCAAATTTGGTATTTGAAGTTCGTAATGGATACTACAGCCTAGGGAAGAAAATTGTCTGTGCAGGTCCGCGTCTTCGTATAGCCCCCATATAACGTTGCCTCCCGATATTCGATATTTTGATGATTTTAGCTACTTTATTCACCGGAATTGTTTCAAATTTGGTATTTGAAATTCCTAATGTATACTACAGCCTATGACAGAAAATTGTCTGTGCAGGTCCACGTTTTCGCATAGCCCCCATATAGCGGTACCTCCCTATATTCGGTATTTTGATGATATCGGCGGGATTATTCAGCGGGATCGTTTCAAATTTGGTATTTGAAGTTCGTAATGGATATTACAGCCTATGCGAGAAAATTGTCCGTGCAGATCCACACCTTCGTATAGCCCCCATATAACGTCACCTCCCGATATTCGGTATTTTGGTGATTTTAGCGACATTAATCACCGGAATTGTTTCAAATTTGGTATTTGAAGTTCGTAATGGGTGCTACAATTTATGACCAAAAATTGAATTAGCTGGCCCACGTTTTCGCATAGCCCCCATGGAACCGGTACCTCCTGATATTCGGTATTTTGATGATTTTAGCTACTTTATTCACCGGAATTGTTTCAAATTTGGTATTTGAAGTTCGTAATGGATATTACAGCCTATGAGAGAAAATTGTTCGTGCAGATCCACACCTTCGTATAGCCCCCATATAACGTCACCTCCCGATAATTGGTATTTTGATGATTTTAGCGGCATTTTTCACCGGAATTGTTTCAAATTTGGTATTCGAAGTTCGTAATGGATATTACAGCCTATGAGAGAAAATTGTCCGTGTAGATCCACACCTTCGTATAGCCCCCACATAACGTCACCTCCCGATATTCGGCATTTTGATGATTTTAGCGACATTAATTACCGGAATTGTTTCAAATTTGGTATTTGAAGTTCGTAATGGGTGCTACAATTTATGACCAAAAATTGAATTTGCTGGCCCACGTTTTCGCATAGCACCCATATAATGGCACCTCCCGATATTCGGTATTTTGATGATTTCGACGGCATTATTCAGCGGAAATATTTCAAATTTGGTATTTGAAGTTCGTAATAGATACTACAGCCTATGAGAGAAAATTGTGTGTGCAGATCCACCTCTTCGTATAGCTCCAATATAACGGTTCCTCCCTATATTCGGTATTTTGATGATTTCGGCGGCATTATTCGTCGGAATTATTTCCAATTTGGTATTTGAAGTTCGTAATGGATACGACAGCCTATGATAGAAAATTGGATGTCCAGGTCCACATCTTCGTATAGCGCCCATATAATGGCACATACCGATATTCAGTATTTTGATGATTTCGGCGGGATTATTCAGTGGAATTGTTTCAAATTTGGTATTTGAAGTTCGTAATGGATACTACAGCCTATGACAGAAAATTGTCTGTGAAGGTCCATGTCTTCGTATAGCCCCCATATAATGGCACATACCGATATTCGGTATTTTGATGATTTCGGCGAGATTATTCACCGGAATTGTTTCAAATTTGGTATTTGAAGTTCGTAATGGGTGATACAATTTATGACCAAAAATTGAATTTGCTGGCTCACGTTTTCGCATAGCCCCCATATAGCGGTACCTCCCGATATTCTGTATTTTGATGATTTTAGCTACTTTATTCACCGGAATTGTTTCAAATTTGGTATTTGAAGTTCGTAATGGAGACTACAGTCTATGACAGAAAATTGTGCAGGTCCACGTTTTCCTATAGCCCCCATATAACGTCACCTCCCGATATTCGGTATTTTGATGATTTTAGCTACTTTATTCACCGGAATTGTTTCAAATTTGGTATTTGAAGTTCGTAATGGATATTACAGCCTATGAGAGAAAATTGTCCGTGCAGATCCACACCTTCGTATAGCCCCCATATAACGTCACCTCCCGATATTCGGTATTTTGATGATTTTTGTTTGAAATTTGGTATTTGAAGTTCGAAATGGATACTACAGCCTATGACAGAAAATTGTCTCTGCAGGTCCACGTTTTGGTATGGCCCCACACGTTTTGGTATGGCCCCATACGTTTTGGTATGGCCCCCATTAACGGATTTTATTTTATTTTATATTTTTTTTTTTTTTATAAATTGCCAAATTCGTTCAAATGTTGGAGGTTGTTTAAAGTTCGGCCCGGCCGAACTTACAACTTTTTTACTTGTTTTACATATATATTTTTTTCTCCTTCCACATTAAAATTATTTCCATATCCTTCAGTCATGGCTACAAAAAAGGTGGTTGCATATCTGTGTTCGTGTGTGTTTTTTTGCAATATTACAACATTAATAATAAATGTTATTTTAAAAGCCTACATTACAATGTATTGGTTTTTAATTTTAATTTTTAATTATCAATATAAAGTGTTTCAAAAAACAAACAGCAACGAAATTTCCAAAAAAAAAAAAAAACAACCAACAATATTTATCATGTCATCATCTCCTGTGGCTGACCACAACAAGGAAGAGGCAGCCGAACAGACAGATGGCCATAGATGAGATTTTAATATTTGGTTTATGATAAGCAATGGTGGAGAAAATTATAGCACTATTAAATATTTCGCAAAAAATAATAATAACAATTTTAATGGCTTTGAAAAATTCCACGCTAATTTCAACGTTTAAATATATGTTTTTTAAAAAATCCAAGCGATTTTAAATTACTTGAAACATATTTTCAATATCCTCGAAAAATACCACTTTTGGTTTAAAATCCCTTTTAAGCACTGCTATATATTCATTCGCTACTGTCTCCATTACCCAATATGTTTTTTTTTCGTTACATTGACTACTTAATTTAAATTATTTACATTCCCATATTATGTTGTGGATTGTTGTTGTTGCAATATTAATGAATTTTTTGTTGCCATAATGATACGGAAAAACAAATCCTTGTGGACTTATAAAAACTACATTAAAAAATTGTGTTTTATAATTAAAAGCACGGCATATAAGCTTTTTGTTGTTATTAAAATTATTAAAGAAATAATTTAATTTTTTTTGATGGAAAATAAAATATAAAATTTAATGAGAAAAAATTTAAGATGATTGCTACTTTTTGAACGGAAGCATATGAATACTTAAAGTGCTTTAGGGGTCTCATTAAGGCACAAAGGTGGGTAAGAGGAAATTACATTGGAACAGTGGGAGCCCATTTTATTATTATTATTATTATTATTATTATTATTATTATTATTATTATTATTATTATTATTACTATTATTTATTATTATTATTATTATTATTATTATTATTATTATTATTATTATTATTATTATTATTATTATTATTATTATTATTATTATTGTTATTATTATTATTATTATCATTAATGTGGTACCTGAAAATATATGATTAAGGAGCTGCCATAAACGTTGAGTTTAAAATGTTTTTTTTTTTCAGAAACTATTTTGAAAACATTTTTCAAGGACCAGCCAGAGACGTCGATTTTTCTTAATATTTTTTTAAGGACCAGCCATTCTTATTTTTTTAAAAATATTTTTAAGTATTAACCATAAAGGTGTATTAAAAAAATATTTTTTAAGGAGTAGCCATAATTGTTGATTTAAAAAAAATATTTTTTTAAGTCCACCCGTAATTGTGGATTTTTTTTTTAAATATTTTTTTAGGATTAGCCATAAACATGGACACAATTTTTTATTTATTTATTTATTTATTTTTTTTTTTTTTTGAATAAGCCATAAACGTGGATTAAAAAAACATTATAGAGTACCAATAAACGTCGATTTTAAAAAACATATTTCTTTGAAGTTCATCCTCGTGGATTCTAAAAAATATATATTTTTTAAATATTAGCCATAAACGTGGATTTTTAAAAAATATTTTTTTAAGACCACCCTTAATCGTGGATTTTTTTTTAAAAAATTAAAGACCATCTATAATCGTCAATTTTTAAAAAATCATTTTTATAGACCATCCAAAAAATATATTTTTAAAGACCACCCTTAATCGTGGATTTTTAAAAAATATTTTTTTAAAGACCACCCTTAATCGTGGATTTTTAAAAAATATTTTTTAAGATTAGCCATAAACGTGGATTTTTAAAAAATATTTTTTAAGATTAGCCATAAACGTGGATTTAAAAAAAATTAAGATTAGAAATAAACGTGGATTTAAAAAAAAAAAAAAAAATTCATTAAGATTAGCAATAAACGTGGATTTTTAAAAAACAATTTTTGTACGATTAGCAAATAAACGTGGATTTTAAAAAACAATTTTTTACGATTAGCAATAAATTTGGATTTTAAAAAAAACAATTTTTTTACGATTAGCAATAAACGTGGATTTTAAAAAAATATTTTTTATAAAATTAGCAATAACGTGGATTTTAAAAAAATATTTTTTACAAGATTAACAATAAACGTGGATTTATAAAAAATATTTTTTACAAGATTAGCAATAAACTTGGATTTTTAAAAAATATTTTTTATAAGATTAGCAATAAAAGTGGATTTTTAAAAAAATGTTTTTTTTAAGATTAGAAATAACGTGGATTTTTAAAAAAAATGTTTTTTTAAGATTAGAAATAAACGTGGATTTTTAAAAAAATATTTTCTTAAGATTAGAAATAAACGTGGATTTTTAAAAAAAATATTTTTTAAGATTAGAAATAAACGTGGATTTTTAAAAAAATATTTTTTGAAGATTAGAAATAAACGTGGATTTTTAAAAAATATTTTTTTAAGATTAGGAATAAACGTGGATTTTTAAAAAAATATTTTTTTAAGAATAGCAATAACGTGGATTTTTAAAAAAATATTTTTTAAAGATTAGAAATAAACGTGGATTTTTAAAAAAATATTTTTTAAAGATTAGAAATAAACGTGGATTTTTAAAAAAAATATTTTTTTAAGATTAGAAATAAACGTGGATTTTTAAAAAAAATATTTTTTTAAGATTAGAAATAAACGTGGATTTTTAAAAAAATATTTTTTATAGGACTATCAATAAACGTGGATTTTTAAAAAAATATTTTTTATGAGACTATCAATAAACGTGGATTTTTAAAAAAAATATTTTTTAAGATTAGCAATAATCGTGGATTTTTAAAAAAAATATTTTTAAGATTAGAAATAAACGTGGATTTTTAAAAAAAATATTTTTTTAAGATTAGAAATAAACGTGGATTTTAAAAAAAATATTTTTTAAGATTAGCAATAAACGTGGATTTTTAAAAAAAATATTTTTTTTTAAGATTAGCAATAAACGTGGATTTTTAAAAAAAAATATTTTTAAGATTAGAAATAAACGTGGATTTTTTAAAAAAATATTTTTTTAAGATTAGAAATAAACGTGGATTTTTAAAAAAATATTTTCCTTAAGATTAGAAATAAACGTGGATTTTAAAAAAATATTTTTTTAAGATTAGAAATAAACGTGGATTTTTAAAAAAAAATATTTTTTTAAGATTAGAAATAAACATGGATTTTTAAAAAAAATATTTTTTTAAGATAGAAATAAACGTGGATTTTTTAAAACAAAAATATTTTTTTATAATTAGAAATAAACATGGATTTTTAAAAAAAAATATTTTTTAAGATTAGAAATAAACGTGGATTTTTTAAAAAAATATTTTTTTAAGATTAGAAATAAACGTGGATTTTTTAAAAAATATTTTTTAAAGATTTTTAAAGGCCATCCATATTCGTGGATTTTTAAAAAATATGTTTTAAAGATTTTTAAAGGCCATCCATATTCGTGGATTTTTAAAAAATATTTTTTAAAGATTTTTTAAAGGCCATCCCTATTCGTGGATTTTAAAAAAAATTTTTAAAGATTTTTAAAGGCCATCCATATTCGTGGATTTTTAAAAAATATTTTTTAAAGATTTTTAAAGGCCATCCATATTCGTGGATTTTTAAAAAATATTTTTTAAAGATTTTTAAAGGCCATACATATTCGTGGATTTTTAAAAAATATTTTTTAAAGATTTTTAAAGGCCATACATATTCGTGGATTTTTAAAAAATATTTTTTAAAGATTTTTAAAGGCCATACATATTAAAAATTAAGATTAGAAATAAACGTGGATTTAAAAAAAAAAAAAAAAAATTCATTAAGATTAGCAATAAACGTGGATTTAAAAAAAAAAAAAAAAATTCATTAAGATTAGCAATAAACGTGGATTTTTAAAAAACAATTTTTGTACGATTAGCAAATAAACGTGGATTTTAAAAAACAATTTTTTTACGATTAGCAATAAATTTGGATTTTAAAAAAACAATTTTTTTACGATTAGCAATAAACGTGGATTTTAAAAAAATATTTTTTATAAAATTAGCAATAAACGTGGATTTTAAAAAAATATTTTTTACAAGATTAACAATAAACGTGGATTTATAAAAAATATTTTTACAAGATTAGCAATAAACTTGGATTTTTAAAAAATATTTTTTATAAGATTAGCAATAAAAGTGGATTTTTAAAAAATGTTTTTTTAAGATTAGAAATAAACGTGGATTTTTAAAAAAAATGTTTTTTTAAGATTAGAAATAAACGTGGATTTTAAAAAAATATTTTCTTAAGATTAGAAATAAACGTGGATTTTTAAAAAAAATATTTTTTAAGATTAGAAATAACGTGGATTTTAAAAAAATATTTTTTGAAGATTAGAAATAAACGTGGATTTTAAAAAATATTTTTTTAAGATTAGGAATAAACGTGGATTTTTAAAAAAATATTTTTAAGAATAGCAATAAACGTGGATTTTTAAAAAATATTTTTTAAAGATTAGAAATAAACGTGGATTTTTAAAAAAAAATATTTTTTAAAGATTAGAAATAAACGTGGATTTTTAAAAAAAAATATTTTTTTAAGATTAGAAATAACGTGGATTTTTAAAAAAATATTTTTTTAAGATTAGAAATAACGTGGATTTTTAAAAAAATATTTTTTTAAGATTAGAAATAAACGTGGATTTTTAAAAAAATATTTTTTTAAGATTAGCAATAAACGTGGATTTTTAAAAAAAATATTTTTTTAAGATTAGCAATAATCGTGGATTTTTAAAAAAAATATTTTTAAGATTAGAAATAAACGTGGATTTTTAAAAAAAATATTTTTTTAAGATTAGAAATAAACGTGGATTTTTAAAAAAATATTTTTTTAAGATTAGCATAAACGTGGATTTTTAAAAAAAAATATTTTTTTAAGATTAGCAATAAACGTGGATTTTTAAAAAAAATATTTTTTAAGATTAGAAATAAACGTGGATTTTTAAAAAAATATTTTTTTAAGATTAGAAATAAACGTGATTTTTAAAAAAATTATTTTTTAAGATTAGAAATAAACGTGGATTTTTAAAAAAAATATTACTTTAAGATTAGAAATAAACGTGGATTTTAAAAAAAAAA
>NW_026712390.1:1988472-2117924 GCF_030504385.1 Musca domestica | reverse complement strand
AATAATAATAATAATAATAATAATATAATATATAATATATAATAATATAATAATAATAATAATAATAATCATACATAATATAATAATATATATATAATAATAATAATAATAATAATAATAATTATAATAAATAATAATAATAATAATAATAAATAATAATAATAATACTAATATTAATAATAATAATAATAATAATAATAATAATAATACTATAATAATACTAATAATAATCATAATAATAATTAATAATAATAATAATAATAATACTAATATAATAATAATACTAATAATAATAATAATTAATAATAATAATAATAATAATAATATAATAATAATAATAATAATAATAATAATAATAATGGTTTTCTCTTTTTCCAAATGTATATTTTTCCACGAAGTATATTTAACTGATGAACCGAAGGATTTGACAATTGTGCCCATGTTAAGTAATGAAACTAGAGTGCGTATGATTAATGTCACAACGTATACCTATCTAACATTTTAATGTTCTTCAGAGGACTTCCTGTATCATGTATCATATATTTCAAAACGGATACACATCGGAGAAACTATGAAGCGTTTAAAATAGAGGAATTTAAAAATTTATTGAAAAATCTTCGATTTATGCAAATAAAAAAGCCACTGTAAATGGGTTTTGAAGGCTTATAACGAATCTTTAAAAAGTATCCGATTTTGCCCTTAAATTTCTTTAAAAATTCACTCCTTTCATCCTTAAAATGTCTTTAAAAAATGCAATCTAAATCATCAAAACGGAGCTGAAAAATTCGTTGAAAGGTCTTCGAAAAAGTCCATAAAAATTCATTAAAAATCCAATATTTATGTCCTTGTATATCCCTTTGATCATTTCTTAAGAAATCCACGATTTTTATAACCTACACCACATAGTGGGGAAGGAAGCGAGACAGACACATAGTTATTTTTGAGGATCTTTATAGAATCACTTTCTGAGTCGATTTATGCATGTCAGTCCGCCCGTACCTCTGTCCATTTATTTTTGTGAACAAAATATAGATCGCAGATGAAGTTTCCAAACAATATTTTTTTGGCCCAAGGACGGACCCTATTTAAAATTGGTGAGAATCGATTCAAATTTAGATATAGTTCCCATATTTATCTTCAACGGATTTCGGGTTAATTATGCACCAAATGCCCAATATCAGTCCATATGACTGGCACATCCGATCGAATTCAGTCTAGAAGCAAGTACAACAAATTTGGTTCAGATATAGCCATAGCTCTCATATATATGTTTCGTCCGAATTGGGGTTTTAAGTCTCTCACATACGCAATCTGCATTCTACAACAAAGATATTATATCGGACATCAGATACAGCTCAAAAATATCTCTGCCAAATTTTATCGAGATCTGTTCAGATTTTTATATATCTTCGATATACATCTGCATCCGATTTCAAGATTATTGCTGACTATATGTGTAATATTAGCCCAATTTGGATAATTTTTTTTCATTTTCAACCGAATTTGGTGAAACAAATATAACCATTGGTTCAATAAAAATTTTTTAAAATAATTCTTATCCAAGCCATATCATGCACTATACAGCAAAGTTTTGTGCCTCCGTCAAATTTGTTGAAAATCGATGCAGAGTTGAATATAGTTCCCAAATCGTGACTACTCTAAGACCATAATACGCATTCAAATAAGGTTCTTAGTTGGTATGATCTACTGATTCCCAAAATAAATTTGTTTGTTATGGGGGCTCTACTGAATATGCATAGTCGTTTAGGCTGCATAATTATGCATTTTCGATTCAATTCTCTCCTAAATCCACAATTTTTTTTCTTTAAAAATCCATGTTTTATGTACTTTAAGAATTGTCAAAAAATCCTCTTTGTGTCCATCAAACTTTCTTTAAAAATTCACTATTTATGTCCTTTAAAAGTCCTTTGAAAATCCACAATTATGTCCTTTAAAATTTCTTTAAAAAGTCCTTTAAAAACATTTTTACGACTCATGTTCTGTCAAAATTCCTTAAAAAATCACGATGTAAGTCCTATCGCTAATCGCTAAAAATTGTCGATGAATGTCCTCCATATTTCTTTAAAAATCCTCAAACTATGCCTTTGAAAAATCCACTATCTATGTCCTTTAAAAATCCAGGTTTAAGTCCTTCAAAAATCCACCATTGATGTCCTTTATTTTTTTTTTGAAAATTCTTAAACGACGAATTTTCAATTAAGTTTCCAAAAGCCTTTAAAAAAATACGGACGTTAATCCTTCATAAAAAATACGATTTATGGCTTTGATTTTCAAAAATTCTTAAAAAATTAGGATTTACAGCCATTCGAAAAAAAAAAAAAATAAATAAATAAATTAATAAAAATCTGAAAACAAATCTTTGAATAATGATTTAAATATCCACAATAAATAAATATATTTTTAAAATCTCTTTTTATAGACTTCAGAAAGTATTTAAAAGTCGTTTGAGCCTCATCAATCTGTGGACTTTAAAATACCTTAAAAGTCTGCAAATTACGTACGAATGATGTATTTGAGGAAACCTTAAAACTTTTTCAAAAAATTGCCAATAGTAGGCTTTATGAAGCCTTTAAAGTGTTTTAAAAATCTGCAATTGACAAACTTTAGAAAGCTTTAAAAAATTGCGATTGGTGGCCTTAGAAAGCTTTCAAATATCTTAAATAGATCCACAAAAAAATAAAAAAAATCCACGATAAATGGCCCTTAATTTTTTTTTTTTTTTAAACCACGATTGATGTCTCTCAAAATTATTTAAAAAATCCACTATTCATAGCTCTCGAAATTCTTTAAAAAACACAATAGATAGCTCCCAATTTTTTTTTTTTTAAAAAACTACGATTGTTGGTTCCCAAAATTTTTTAAAAAAAATCCTCGGTTGATGATTGTAAAAATTGTTTAATGTATTCAGGACTTTTCACATGTTAAAACAATTTTGAATTTAAGACCCTTAAACAATTATATAAAAAATACAATTTGTGTCCTTTGAAATTTCTTTAAAAAAATCCACGATTACTGACTTTTAAAAAATTCTAAAAAAAATTCACGAATAATGGCTCTTCATATTCTTTAAAGAATCTATGTTTGAAGGCCCTCAAAATTTTTGGAAAAACCTACGATTGATGGCTCTCAAAATTCATCACAAAAATCTACGATTGATGGTTCTCAAAATTTTTGGAAGAATTAGCAATTGTCGACTCTCAAAATTTTTCAAATATCCATTATTTGTGGCTCTCAAAATTCTTCAATAATCCGCTATTGGTGGCTCCCAAAATTCTTCAAATAAATCCAAGATTGATGGCTCTCCAAATTCTTTGAAGAATTTATGTTTGAAGGCTCTCAAAATTTTTGCAAGAACCTACGATCGATGGCTCTCAAAATTCGTCACAAAAATCCACGATTGATGGTTTTTTTTGGATGGTTTTTAGACTCTCAAAATTTTTCAAAAATCCGATTGAAGGCTCTTGAAATTCTTAAAAAATCCACGACTCATGGCTGTCAATTTTAAAAATCTAATGTTCTTAGCTGTCAAACTTCTTTAAAAAGTCCACGATTGATGGCTCTCGAAATTCTTTAAAAAAATCCACGATTGCCGGCTCCCGAAATTCTTAAAAAAAATCCACCACCGATAGTTCCAATTGTTTTTTAAATCTACGATTGATGGCTCTCAAAATTTTTGAAAAAATCTACGATTGATGGCTCTCAAAATTCTTAAAAAAAAAACATTCAAAGTTTTTGAAAAAATCCGCCATTTATGGCTCTCCAAATTCTTTAAACAATCCACGATTGATAACTTTAAAAATTCTTTAATGTATACAGGACTTAATAAATGTTTAGAAAAAACTTTTGACCTTAAAAAAATTATACAAAAAATTTTTAAAAAATCCACAATTAATGACTCTTAAAATTTAAAAAAAATGTCTTAAAATTGTTAAAAAAAAATCCACGATTTAGGGTTTTTAAAATTTAAAAAAAAGGCCACGATTTATGGTTCTTAAAATTTAAAAAAGAGTCTACGATTGATGTTTCAAAATGCTTCCAAAAATCCACAATTAATGGATATCAATTTTTTTTTAAATCCACGGCTTATGGCTATCAACAAGGCCTCTCAAAATTCATGACTTATGACTTAAAATCACTGATTTGTGGCTTTGAGAAGACCTTCAAAAATGCTGCCAAGAATCTTGAAGAAGCCTTTAAAAATCCCCGAAAAGAAATTCCCGATCTGTGGCCCTTAAGAATCCTTGAAAACAAAAAAATTAATCAACGATAAGTCCGCATGACCCAATGTAGCGCCCTCTCTCTTCATGGACATCACTAAAAAAGGCATAAAACATATTCAAATAAAGGATTCACCAAAAACACAACAACAACAAAAAGAAACGTTTTGCTGTTTTCAATAATTGCATTTGACTGTGATAATTAGCCGCCATGTCATTGAGCAGCCAGCAGACTCGCACAGCCATTAGCGAGGCCCACTCCATGCCAGAGTCATGGCAACAACAAAAAATACTGTAGCTTTGGGAGTAAAGCTATGATTTCAGCCCTCTCCCACCTACCGCCACACTGCTCAATATTGTTTGTTTCCTACAACATTTTTTTGGGTTTATGATGAGTTAATGCAACAAAATGTTGCACTAGCAGCAGCCAGTTATCATAATGCATTGTCAACTGCCACAACACAACACCACCCAAAACAATAATTTTTTTCGAATTTTTTTTTTGCTCTCGTGTTATTAAATATAATTTTTTTTTCTACCCCAATGTGTTAAACAAACCGTATTGGGAAAAAAAATGCATAAGTGTGTGTGTGTGTTTGTGGATTTTTTTCGTTGTGTGTGATAATTTCTACATAATCAGCATTTAGTCCATTGCAAGGTTTCAAACAAAAAACTTAGTTTGTATTTTAGTTGCCAAGTACGTTTACAAAAACAAAACAAAAAAAAATATTTGATAAAAAAAATATAAAATTAATAACAAAACCCCCATTCAAGGCCAAAAAGGATTTTTTTTGAACCATTTCTCGCAAAGAAAAAAAAAAATTCAACAATAATGGGTAACCGATACCATTAAGTGAAACCGCAGTGGAATGACATAGAAAAGATGCATTCAAAATTCAAATTCAAACATAAATGAAAAATTTAACGGTTGACAACCACACCACAAGTGAGTGAATATATTTTAATTTTTATATGTGTTGGGAATAAGAAGAAAAAAAAATAATTGGTGGCCAAATATTAATTTCATAGCTCAGCATTAATTCGAAACTGCTGACTTTGTAACTGGAGTTTTTTCTTTTTTTTTTGAAAGGCCTTATATATTTTTTTATATTTTTTTAATAATAACAATGACATTTTAGAATAAATATTAAATACTTGGTGTTTGTTTACAATTAAATTTCAAAATAAAAAAATTGTCGAAAGAAAACATGTTGCTATGTGGCGTATACGTTGTGTCAATACGTATACGCACCACTTTGCTACATAGAGAGCTCATAGGGAAATACGCCACAAAAAGCCAGTTATCAGAGCTATATGAGAGATGTTAAAGAACAAAATGTGTGTTTTGCAACTGCAGTTTACAGAAGTCATTTAAACCCCAACCCTGAAGTTCTTGAAATAAAACAAGAAATATGGTGTAGGGTATAAAAAAAACCCTCGATTACTGGCTCTTAGAATTCTTAAAAAATCCACAATTATACTTAAATACTTAAAAAAATCCACTATTACAAACTCTAAAACTCCTTCTAGGTCTCGAAATTCTTAAAAAAAAATCCACAATTATGGCTCTCAAAATTCTTTAATAAACACACGATTTTTGGCTGTCATTTTAAAAAAATAGACTATTCTTGGCTCTCAAAACTCTTTAAAAGACTTTTAAAACTCTTTAAAGACTTTTAAAACTCTTTAAAAATCCATGGTTCCCGGCTCTCATAATTCGTTAAAAAAATCCACTATTGAAGAATGAATAATAAATTTAAAAATAAAAAAGTTTTGAAAGAAAACATGTTGCTGCATGGCGTATACGTTGTGTCAATACGTATACGCACCACTTTGGTACATAGAGAGAAAATAGGGAAAAACGCCACAAAAAGGCAGTTATCAGAGCTATATGAGAGATGTAAAATAACAAAATGTGAGTTTTATACCATCAGGATTTAAGAATAATGCAGTTTACAGAAGTAATTTAAAACCCAACCCTGAAGTTATTGAACTAAAATAAACACACAAAGTCATAATACCCTTACCACTATATGGTGCAGGTTATAAAAAAAATCCTCGATTACAGGCTCTTAAAATTCTTAAAAAATCCACAATTACAACCTTTAAAATTCCTCCTGGCTCTAAAAATTCTTTAAAAAATCCACGATTGATGGCTCTCAAAATTCTTTAATAAATACACGATTCTTGACTGTCATTAAAAAAAAAAATAGACTACTATTGGCTCTCAAAACTCTTTAAAAGACTTTTAAAATTCTTTAAAAAATCCATGATTCTCGGCTCTCATAATTCGTTAAAAAATCCACTATTGAAGAATGAATAATAAATATTTTTTAAACTTCAAAATAAAAAAGTTTTGAAAGCATGGCGTATACGTTGTGTCAATACGTATACGCACCACTTTGGTACATAGAGGGCCCATAATAAAAAACGCCACAAAAAGGCAGTTATCAGAGCTATAAGAGAGATGTTAAAGAACAAAATGTGTGTTTTATACTGTCAGGATTTAAGAATAATGCAGTTTACAGAAGTCATTTAAAGCCCAACCCTGAAGTTCTTTAACTACAACAAATTCATAAAGTCATAATACCCTTACCACTATATGGTGTAGGGTATAACAAAAAGCCTCCATTACTGGCTCTTAAAATTCTTCAAAAATTCACAATTACAAACTCCAAAATTCCTTCCGGCTCTCAAAATTCTTAAAAAAATCCACGATTGATGGCTCTCAAAATTCTTTAATAAACACACGATTTTTGGCTGTCATTTTAAAAAATAGACTATTCTTAGCTCTCAAAACTCTTTAAAAAAATCCACGATTGAAGACTTTTAAAATTCTTTAAAAATCCATGATTACCGGCTCTCATAATTCCTTAAAAAAATCCACTATTGAAGAATGAATAATAAATATTTTTTTAAATTTCAAAATAAAAATGTTTTGAAAGAAAACATATTGCTACATGGCGTATACGTTGTGTCAATACGTATACGCACCACTTTGCGACATAGAGAGCTCATAGGGAAATACGCCACAAAAAGCCAGTTATCAGAGCTATGAGAGGGATGTTAAAGAACAAAATGTGTGTTTTATACCGTCAGGATATAAGAATGATGGAAATAACTGCAGTTTACAAAAGTCATTTAAAACCCTACCCTGAAGTTCTTAAACTAAAACAAATTCATAAAGCCATAATACCCTTACCACTATATGGTGTAGGGTATAAAAAAAATCCTCGATTACTGGCTCTTAAAATTCTTAAAAAATCCACAATTAGTGGCTCTTTAAATACTTAAAAAAATTCACTATTACAAACTCTAAAATTCCTTCTGGCTCTCAAAATTCTTTAATAAATACGCTATTCTTGGCTGTCAATTTAAAAAATAGACTATTCTTGGCTCTGAAAACTCTTTAAAAAAATCCACGATTGAAGACGTTCAAAATTCTTTAAAAAATGCATGATTCCCGGCTCTCATAATTCGTTAAAAAAATCCACTATTGAAGAATGAATAATAAATTTAAAAATAAAAAAGTTTTGAAAGAAAACATGTTGCTATATGGCGTATACGTTGTGTCAAATCGCATACGCACCACTTTGGTATATAAAGAGCTCATAAGGAAAAACACCACAAAAAGGCAGTTATCAGAGCCATTAGAGAGATGTTAAAGAACAAAATGTGAGTTTCATACCGTCAGGATTTAAGAATGATGGAAATAACTGCAGTTTACAGAAGTCATTAAAAACCCAACCCTGAAGTTCTTGACCTAAAACTATTTAATCCAAGCATATTCTGTCCAAATCGCTTAAACGAAATTAGGCTGCTTAAGAAATGGTAAAGCTGACGGTTGCCGCCCAGCTCAGTCTTTTTGAAGACCATTTGTCTCCATTTGTTAAGTCCTTTATGTATATCAACAGCCCCCTTTAGCCAGCTGTTATCGTCAAGCTTATCTATATATACATACAACAGCTGTTCTCAGTTCAGATAAGTCCATCTATAAGGTGAGATAAAAAAACTGCAACAAAGTCAAACGCCATAATTTTTACATATTTCTTTTAAAATTTTTTGAATGAAAGCAAAAAATGTCGGAAATAGCTCCAAATTGTAGAATATGTTTAGATTTGTTCGAATTGGTAACCTATGGTAGGAATTATGGCCTTCAAACGGCCAATGAAACACGCTGTCACACGAATGTTTCTCTGCGATATTTTGGCCCATTCCCGGCGAAGCGCTTGCTTGAGGTGATCGACACTTTGGTATTTTTTAGTTCCAATCTTACTTTCCAAAATACTCAAGACACAATAGTCCAATGGATTGGTATCCGGAGATATTGGTGGCCATTATGCAACTAACCATTTTTGGGTGGCGCGTGCTCAGTGCGATGGTGCTGATCCCTGTTGGAATGTCCAAGGTTTGCTGCCGCCAAAATGTTTGCGTGCCCAAGGCTTTAATACACCCTCCAGAATATTCTCGCGATAATATTCGGCATTTATTTTGATGCCACGGTCGATTAGTACGAGCGGAGAGCGACCATCGGCTGTTATGGCCGATCCATCAGCATCACCATGGCCGTCTCTAGGTGCGAGTTCTGGTGGCCAACCGAACGTGCACATTTTCAGCTGACCTCTTTGGCAAGTAAACACAATCATTTTGTGTGTTTACAAATTGCTGGGCAACAAATGTTTTCTCTTCGGAGCCAAACCAAATTCGGCAGTTTAGCTCTTTTGAGTCAATTTTCTTTATGTTGCGGTGTAAGTTCTTGCACTTTTTGGAATTTCAATGGTTTTACCCCGAGCTCATTTGTCAACGTGAAGCGTCCTTGCATGTACTGAATTTTACCTCAATATGGACAGAAATCATATGGAAGAACTATAATATTGAATTAACCGCAATAAGTTGGCGCCCAACGTGCGGCTTCCCATAAATATCCAATATTCAAATTATTGAAGACAATTTTTAATTGGAAGTCAATTTTATCACCGGAATATTAAAAAGGAAATTGGGGGAAGAATTACCAACATTCGACTTTGAAAAAAAAATATTAAATTCAAATGGCGCCCAATGTTTGACTACATCTGTAATTCAAATATATTTATATTTTTTCTTAAAATGAGCAGGAATCAAATGGAAGAACGCTGATGCTGAAAGTGGGTCTTCTATTATATATCAAATATTCAAAATATTAATGATCATTTTAGAATATTAAAGATAATTAAAAATATATATCTATAGGGAATAAAAATAGATGGAAATTGGAGAGAAAAATGGCTAAATCTATCTTTGCGAAAAGACCATCGACTTAAAGTGGCGCCCAACGGTGACTACACCTTTAATTCATATTTCCTTATCTGCATTTAATTATAACTTAATACAGGCAGCAAACAAGAGGAAGAATTACTATATGAAATATATGAAGAATTTATTGGCGCCCAACGTGGGGTTTTCCAAAAAAAAGATAATAAAAATATATTAAACAGCCGTCCAACGTTTGACTGCAAATTTATTTCACATATCCTTACCTGTATTTAAATTTCTCTTACTATGAACAGAAAACTGACGGAGAAGAACTAAAGGGAATTAACAGGAATTAATTGGCGCCCAACGTGGGACTTCCCATAAGTACTTGATATTCAAATTATTGAAGATAATAATTTTTCTAAAGAATAAAAAACATGTGAGACTCGTACATCACATTTTATGAGAGTTGTAATTATTCAAAATTTTGACCGTTTGTGGAGGAGGTACTTGAAGGAGTGAACCAATGTTGTCCATTTTTGCACCAGACCTAGCACTGATGCAAATATTACGACTTGCAAATTTGGAGCAAAATCTGATCATCGTTTCTCTTTCTGTGCAAAAACATGTATTTTTTTGAAAATTTCGACCATTTGTGGGGGAGGTACGAGAAGGAGTGGACGGATATATTCCATCTTAACACCAGAGCTTGGGCTAATATAACTATTGGGTTGTCCGACATTTGAAGACAATCGGACTCTTACATCACATTTTATGAGAGTTGTAACTCTTCAAAATTTTGACCATTTGTGGGGGAGGTGACTTGATGGAGTGGACCGATATTGTCCATTTTCACACCTGACCGAGTACTGACGCAAATATTAGGATTTGCAAAGTTGGAGCAAAATCGGATTAACCTTTCTCTTTCTGTGCAAAGAATATTTTTTTTTGCAAATTCCAACCTTTTGTGGGGGAGGTACCAGAAGGAGTGGACCGATATTGCCCATCTCCGAACTCGATCTAAGTTTGAAAAAAATATTACGATGTACCAAGTTTGGACCAAATCGGATACTCCCTTCGAGAGTTATCGTGCGAACCAGCCAGCCAGACAAACAGACAGACAGACAGACGGACGGACATCGCTAGATCGACTCCAAATGTTCTGAAACGGATTTGGTCCACAGAGACCTAGGGTCTAAAACCGTTATTTCGACTAGGCACGTTTTGACCGTATCAAATGATATATATATATATATATATATATATATATATATATATATATATATATATATATATATATATATATATATATATATATATATATAATATATATATATATATATATATATATATATATATATATATATATAAAAATCCAGGTCCTTTAAATATTTTTTTTAAAACTGGCTCAAGTTGGGCGCCACTTACGAAATTTTTGATATGGACTTGGTACAAGAGGATGACGGATTTTATAAATTACTCTTTATCTTTACTTTAGGCTAAGCATTACCAGATCAAAATAATTTGGTCCTTAAACGATTTCTTTTTAAAAAAAGAATCACCTTGGGCGCCATTTGAAAAATTGTAAACAACGAAACTGATTTTTTGAGGCAGAACTTTACTATCGAATAACTTGATCGTATAATCACGTTAGACCACACTCAGGAAATTTTCAATATGGCATACAGCTTTAAAGGGAGGCACATTCAATGAATGAGTTCCACATCCAAGTATATCCAATCAAAGTTAAGTTAGAACCTTCTTCCTTTTTATTATTGCTGACATTGGACGCCATTCTCAAAAGGATGACAAATTTTATGAATGACTCGGATATATCCTAAGGATATCCAATGATATTAAAGCTTACAAACCTAGGCTAATCACATTTTATTATACCCTACACCACAAGGTGGTCAGGGTATTATGTCTTTGTGCATTTGTTTGTAACAGGCAAAAGGAAACGAGATAGACCCATAGTTCCTTTTGATGATCTGCATAGAATCACTTTCTGAGTTGATTTATGCATGTCAGTCCGTCTGTCCGTCCGTCTGTCCATGTATTATTGTGAACAAAATGCAGGTCGCATTTATTATCCGATTGAGATGAAATTTTGCAAACAACATTTGTTTGGCCCAAGGACGAACCCTATAGAAATTGGAGATAATCGGTAAAAATTTAGATATAGCTCCCATATATATATTCGTCCGATTTGCCTTTTATTGTGCACCAAACGTGTAATGTCAGCCCGAATAGTATGGAATTTTGCATATATAACCAAATTAGGCCTGAAAACAAGTATGCCAAATTTTATCGGAATCGGTTCAGATATAGCTATAGCTCCCATATATATATTGTTCATCCGATTTGTTATTTTGTCCTCCGCAGCCGTAATATGCACTCTGTAACAACAATATTTGAGGAAATATATCAAATGCAGCTCAGAAATACCTTTGCTAAATTTTATCGAGATCGGTTCAGATTTGGATATAGTTCCCTTATATATCTTTATCCGATTTCAAATTAATTTCGCACCAAATGGGAGATACAAGTCCGAATTTAAAAGATACAAATGCTTCGGCATATTTAGTCCTTTGAATTTTAAATTATAATTATAATCATAGCGTGTATGATTGAATTCTCCCATAAAAACTTTTAATTATTAAGTGGAGCTCAACTAAATTAGCAAAGTGGTGTAGGGTATCATAAAATCGGTCCCGCCCCGACTTTAGGACTTTCTTTACTGGTTATGGTTCACGTTGGGCGCCACTTTCTTTTTACTATATCTAAATATAAATGGTCCAACATTAACTCAGTCTATTAATCGATAGGTCAACTGTCCAGTCCATCAATTCAACTAACCTTCGTAGATCAACTATCGCCTATACAGCATGTCTTATAGACCAGCTATCCCCATTAGGAGTCTATATGGACCAGCTTTCCCATTACTAGTTTATATAGACAAGTCATCTCCGTAGTTTAGACCAGCTATCTGTATATCCTCCCCTTTCCATCACCTCGACTGAATTTGTATAAATATCCTAAAACCGCCATAAATTAATAATATTTATGTATATAAGTATGTGCATAAATGCAAAATTCGTCTACACAACATAACTCATCTCTCTGAGATTCATAGGCTATTAACTCATGATTTCAACTAGCCCTAAACTCATGCCAAAGCCCCCCCCCCCCAAAAAAAAAAAAAAAATACACAATGTCATCACTCTCATTAACAAAGTTATAAATATGCATTATTGCAATGTTTTTATGTCGGTGGGTGTGTGTGTGCGTGCATGTATAGGAAAGAGTGCATATGTATTTGTTTACTGTTCATATTGCATATTTTTGGGGGGAATCATATCCAAATGGTATGACCATGCAGTTGTAGTTGTATCTATTGTTAACATTTCTATGCTCGAGTGTGAGGCTTTGTGTGTATGTGTGTGAGTCTGTGTACTCAGTGTGGGTGATTGTGTGTGTGAGTGCACGTTTTTGTTTTTTTGCAAGGTGTATTTGTAATAATGATTGTTTGTTAGCCAAAACCATATTGATTACATTCTGTTTGCCATTTATTCATTCATTTTTGTGGTGGGCTGATTTGTGGGTCCATCTCCCTTCATGTGGGCAAATGTGTGAGTGTGTGTGTGTGTGCAATTGTGGTTTCCATGTCCTTTTTTGCCTATGTATTAGTGTTGGGTGATGTGTGTGTGTGTTTGGGTTTTTTTTTTGGATTTCTGCTATGTGGTTTTTGTTGTCGGTCAATTTGTGTTTTTTTTTTTTGTTGCCGATGTTGTTGTTCTCCATCGCCTGTTTATTAATTTTTGTTAGTATTTGTTAGTCAAATGATTAAAACAAAATTTAGTTTAGAAATATCCGTTAGTGTTGCAACATTAATTTGTTTTTTAGCCAAAAAAAGAACCACACAAAAATCCGAAAATGTAGCTACATCAGAAACAAACCAACCAAAAAAACGGCAACACTTTTAGAGGACACCAAAAACAAAAATTAACGACAAATATCCTAACGGAGTATTTTTTAGGGCAATTGTTTTTTTGGCAAGTGTATTTGGAAAAAGTGCAGCCGAAAAAAAAATTGTCTCGAGTGTATTCAGAACGAAAAAAAAAAACACCCAACGAGAAAAAAATGTGAAGGTAATTGAAATACAGTGTCGAAATAAAAAGAAGAAGAAAAAAAACGACAAATCGTCAAGGCAATGTGTGATTTTGGATAACAAAGTGAACGAAGGCAGACAGTGAGGAAGAAAAAAAAAAGAACAAATTTAGAATGATTTTAAATATTTTTTTCGATACTTCGTTTACAAAAAAAAAAAAAAAAAAAAAAAAAAACAAATAATTAATATAGCCCCTCATTGGGCGCCATTTAATTTCAGTTTCAGTTCAAGAGCATTTAAAGTCCCAAAACTTAATTTAAGACGTTACATGTGTGTAAGCAAGTAAAAAAGCTGTAAGTTCGGCCTGGTCGAACTTTGAATAAACTCCACGATTTGGAACGAGTTTGTCAATTTTCAAAAAAAATAAATAAAATTCGTTAAAAATTCCTCTAAAATATTAAAAATACAAAATTTAGCTGTTATATTAGAGTCTACATGACGACGTGAACCTGCATAGGCAACTTTTGTCATAAGCCATTACAATATTCGAATGCCGAACTTGAAAAAAAAATATTCGGTGGCTAAAATCATAAAAATACCGAATATCGGAAGGTATTATCCATTACGAACTTCAAATACCAAATTTGAAATAGTTCCGGTAAATAATGTCGCTAAAATCATTAAAATACCGAATATCAGGAGGTACCGTTATATGGGGGCTGTACGAAGACGTGGACCTGCACAGACAATTTTCTGTCGTAGACTGTAGTATCCATTACGAACTTCAAATACCAAATTTGAAACAATTAAGGTGAATACTGTCGCTAATATCATCAAAATACCGAATATAGGAGGGTACCGTTATATGGGGGCTATACGAGGACGTGGACCTGCACAGACAATTTTCTGCCTTAGGCTGTAATATCTATTACGAACTTCAAATACCAAATTTTTAAACAATTCCGGTGAATAGTATCGCTAAAATCAACAAAATACCGAATATCGGGAGATACCTCCATATGGGGGGCTATACGAAGACGCGGATCTACATGACTCATTTTCTGCCTTAGGTTGTAGTATCCATTACGAACTTCAAATACCAAATTTGAAACAATTTCGGTGAATAATGTCGCTTAAATCACCAAATACCGAAAATAGGGAGGAACCATTGTATGGGGGCTATACGAAGACGAGGACCTGCACAGACAGCTTTCTGTCATAGGCTGTAATATCTATTACGAACTTCAAATACCAAATTTCAAACAATTCCGGTGAATAATGTCGCTAATATCATCTAAATACCGAATATCGGTAGGTACCCTTATATGAGGACTATACGAAGACGTTGACCTGCACAGACAATTTTCTGTCACAGGCTGTAGTATCCATTACGAACTTTAAATACCAAATTCAAAACAATTCCAGTAAATAATGTCGCTAAAATCACTAAAATACCGAATATCGGGAGAAACCGTTATATGAGGGCTATACCAAAACGTGGACCTACATAACCCATTTTCAAAACAAAAAATCCCGCAGACATAATATATATCTGAGTAAAATTGTATCAACCTACTTTCTTTCGATTGTAAGCTACAGTGATTTTCACAGACGGATAGGCGGATAGACGGTCGGACATCTCTAAATCGACATAGAATTTTATGCTGATCAAGAATATATTTACTTTGTGGGTTCTAAATATATATTCTTCTGTATCCTTCGAGGTATTACAAATGGAATGACAAACTTAATACACCCTCCATAGTATGGTGGAGGGTATAAAAATCTATCCAATTTGGGATGATATTGCATATATGATGGACAATAACCGTATAATCGGATGAAGATATGTATCGAAGGTATTCACAAATCTGAACCGATCTCGATAAAATTTGGTAGAGTTATTTCTGAGCTATATCTGATATCGGGTATCAAACATGCTTGTTGTGGAGTGCATATTACGCATGTGAGGGATTTAAAACCCTAAATCGGATAAATATATATATATATATATATATATATATATATATATATATATATATATATATATATATATATATATATAAGTTATGGCTATATCTGAACCGATTTTCACCAAAATTTAAAGTAATTTATTCTGGACTGAATTGCGTCGGAATGGCCAAGATTCAATTTATTTGGGCTGATATTAGCTATATATCGCAGCTTTTGCTATATTTGAACCAATTTTCACAAAATTCCCGAAACTTATTTCTGAGCTGTATCTGATGTCTTGTACATAAGAGAATTGTTATAGAGTGCGTATCACGCATGTGAGGGACTTTAAACCCCCGAAATCGGATGAAACATATATATGAGCTATTGCTATATCTGAACCGATTTTCACCAAATTTAATGTACTTGCTTCTAGACTGAATTCGGTCGGATATGCCAAAATTCAGGTTATTTGGACTAATATTGGTCATTTGCTGCACAATTTACCGAAAATCTCTTAAAGATATACGTGGGAGATATATCTAAATTTAAACCGATTCTCAGCAATTTCAATAGGGTTCGTCCTTGGGCCAAACAAATATTGTCTAGAAAATTTCATCTCAATCGGATAATAAATGTGACCAGAGTTTTGTTCACAAAAGTACATGGACAGACGGATTGACATGCATAAATCGACTCAGAAAGTGATTCTATGAAGATCCTCAAAAGTACAGGGTATAAAATGGCTACTTTGTGATTATTTCCTTTCTCGAGTGCTCCACTTCATCCTTTCTCAAATATACGGAAAATTGCCCTTTGAGAGGCGGTGTGTGATTTTGGATAACAAAGTGATTGAAGGAAGTCAGCGAGAACATATTTTAAATAATTCTCAATACATTTGAAATATTTCGTCATTTAAATAACAAATAATTAATATAGCACCACGTTGGGCGCCATTTAATTTCAGTTAAATGATTTATGAGATATTGACTCAAATACAATGCATTTGCAATTGCTGAACTTATTTAAGGCATTACATATTTTGTAGGAGGGGGAGGGGGTGGAAATGTAACAAATGATTAATATAGCCCCACATTGGGCGCCATTTAATTTCTATTTTATGATTTTTCTCATGTCGACTCAAACATGTAATGAGGATTTTTAATCCGAGAACATTTCAAATCGCAAAACTTGATTTAGGACATTACCTGTGTGTCGAGAAAAAAATAAGGCTAAATAATGCGAATTTGCTTCCTCAGGAGCAGCACTCCATTCTCTCTCAAGCATGCAGAAAAGGGTTCTGAAAGAAGGTTCGTGTGGTTTTGTATAACAAAACGAATGAAGGCAGTCAGTGGAGAACATATTTTAAATAACTGTTAATACATTTGAAATATTTCGTCATTAAAATAACAAATAATTAATATAGCCCCACGTTGGGCGCCATTTATTTTCAGTTAAACGATTTATGATATATCGTCTCAAATGCAATGCATTTGCAATCGCTAAACTCTATTTAAAAAAATTATATGCTTCGTAGGGGGGAAATATAACACATTATTAATATAGCCCCACGTTGGGCGCCATTTAATTTCAGTTTTATGATTTGTCTCAAATATGTAATAAGGATTTTCAATTCAGGAGCATTTGAAGTTACAAAACTTGATTTAAGACATTACATGTGTGTCGAGAAAAAAGGTTAAATATTGAGAATTTGCTTCCTCAAGAGCCCCAACTCGTTCTCTCTCACATATGCAGAATATGGTTTGTTGAGAGACTGTGGGAGATTTTGCAAAAAAAGGGAAGAAAGGTAGTCAGAGTCGAACATATTTTAAATGATTCTCAATACATTTGAAATATTTCGTCATTTAAATAACAAATAATTAATATAGCCCCACGTTGGGCGCCATTTAATTTCAGTTAAATGATTTAAGATATATCGTCTCAAATGCAATGCATTTGCAATTGCTAAACTTTATTAAGAACTTTACATGTTTTGTAGGGGGGAAATATAACAAATTATTAATATAGCCCCACATTGGGCGCCATTTAATTTCAGTTAAATGATTTATAATATATCGTCTTAAATGCAATGCATTTGCAATCGTTGAACTTTATTTAAAAAATTATATGTTTTGTAGGGGGGAAATATAACAAATTATTAATAAAGCCCCACGTTGGGCGCCATTTAATTCCAGTTTTATGATTTGTCTCTAATATGTAATGAAGATTTTCAATTCAGGAGCATTTATTATTATTTTAAATGATTCTCAATACATTTGAAATATTTCGGCATTTAAATAACAAACAAGTAAAGAAGCCCCACGTTGGGCGCCATTTAATTTCAGTTAAATGATTTATGACATATCGACTCAAATGCAATGCATTTGCAATCTCTAAACTCTATTTAAAAAATTATATGTTTCGTAGGGGGGAAATATAACACATTATTAATATAGCCCCACGTTGGGCGCCATTTAATTTCAGTTTTATGATTTGTCTCAAATATGTAATGAGGATTTTCAATTCAGGAGCATTTGAAGTTACAAAACTTGATTTAAGACATTACATGTGTGTCGAGCAAAAAGGCTAAATACATTACATGTTTTGTAGGGGGGAAATGTAACAAATTGTAAATATAGCCCCACGTTGGGCGCCATTTTATTTCAGGTTTATAATTTGTCACATGTCTACTCAAATATGTAATGAGGATTTTGAATTCAAGATATTACATGTGTGTAGAGAAAAAAGTAGTAGGAGACATGGTAAGTATTTGTTGCTTCAAGAGCCACACCTCCGTTCATTGTGTGATTTTGGGTAACAAAGGAAGGAAGGAAGTAAATTAAGGAGCAAATTTAAAATCATTCTCAATATATTTTAAAAATGTCGTCTGTTAAAAATAATAAATGTTTTCTAGTGAATAGTTTCACGTTGGGCGCCATTTTGTCATAAAATCCATTTCATTCGCAAATTTTTTCCAAATTTTGTTCCTGATATTTTCTATTTTTTTTTTCTAATAAAAATCATTAAAAAATATCCTTAAATATATATTTTTTATAAAAATTCAGTTATATAAATACAATTCTCCTTTACCTAATGTTGGGCGCCATTTCATGGCAAAGATTTGGAAAGAACATATATTTGTTCGTTGTTCTGTGTTTTGTTTCTATCTTTAGGAAATGAAACTTGAATATGGACTTCAAATTCATTGCCCCACATTGGGCGCCATTGCCTGGCGAGCCTTTATATCTATATTTGTTAATTGTGATCTCTTTTTTATACCCTCCACCATAGTATGGAGGGTATATTACGTTTGTCATTCCCTTTGTAACACCTCGAAATATAGATTTTAGACCCCACAAAGTATATATCTTCTTGTTCTGCAAAAAATTCTATGTCGATTTAGCAATGTCCGTCTGTCAGTGGAAATCACTCTAGCTTCCAAACAAAATGAAGTAGGTTGATAAAATTTTACTCAAATGTGTATTATATCTGCAGGACTTTTGGTATTGAAAACGGGCCATGTAGGTCCACGTCTTCGTATAGCTCCCATATAACGGTACCTCCCGATATTCGGTATTTTGATGATTTTAGCGACATTATCTACCGGAATTGTTTCAAAATTGGTATTTAAAGTCCGCAATAGATACTACGGCCTATGATAGAAAATTGTCTGTGCAGGTCTATGTCTTCGTATAGCCCCCATATAATGGTACCTCCCGATATTCGGTATTTTGATGATTTTGGCGACATTTTTCACCGGAATTGTTTCCAATTTGGCATTTGAAGTTCGTAACGAATATTACAACCTTTGACAGAAAATTGTCTGTGCAGGTCCACGTCTTCGTATGGCCCCCATATAACGGTACCTCCCGATATTCGGTATTTTGATGATTTTAGTGACATTTTTCACCGGAATTGTCTCAAATTTGGTATTTGAAGTTCGTAATGGGTACTACAGCCTATGACAGAAACTTCATTCTGCAGGTCCACATCTTCGTATAGCCCCCATATAACGGAACCCTCGATATTCGGTATTTTGATGATTATAGCGACATTATTTACAGGAATGATTTCAAATTTTATATTTGAAGTTCGTAATGGATAGTACATCCTAAGACAGAAAATGAGACATGTAGGCCCACGTCTTTGTATAGTCCCCATATAACGGTACCTCCCGATATTGGGTATTTTGATGATTTTAGAGACCTTTTTAACGGAACTATTTCAAATTTGGTATTTGAAGTTAGTAATGAATATTACAGCCTCTGACAGAAAATTGTCTGTGCAGGTCCACGTCTTCGTATAGCCCCCATATAACGGTACCGATATTCGGTATTTTGATGATTTTAGCGAATTTATTTACCGGAATTGTTTCAAATTTGGTATTTGAAGTTCGTAATGGATAGTACATCCTAAGACAGAAAATGAGACATGTAGGCCCACGTCTTTGTATAATCCCCATATAACGGTACCTCCACGATATTCGGTATTTTGATGATATTAGCGACATTATTCACCGGAATTGTTTCAAATTTGGTATTTGAAGTTCGTAATGAATATTACAGCCTTTGACAGAAAATTGTCCGTGCAGGTCCACGTTTTCGTATGGCCCCCATATAACGGTACCTCCCGATATTCGGTATTTTGATGATTTTAGCGACATTTTTCACCGGAATTGTTTCAAATTTGGTATTTGAAGTTTGTAATGGGTACTACAACCTAAGACAGAAAATGAGCCATGTAGGCCCACGTCTTCGTATGGCCCCCATATAACGGTACCTCCCGATATTCGGTATTTTGATGATTTTAGCGACATTTATTTACCGGAATTGTTTCCAATTTGGCATTTGAAGTTCGTAATGGGTACTACAACCTATGACAGAAATTTGATTCTGCAGGTCCACATCTTCGTAAAGGCTCCATATAACGGTACCTCCCGATATTCGGTATTTTGATGATTTTCGCGACATTTATTTACCGGAATTGTTTCCAATTTGGTATTTGAAGTTCGTAATGGATACTACAGCCTATGACAGAAAATTGATTCTGCAGGTCCACATTTTCGTATAGCCCCATATACCGGTATCTCCCGATATTCGGTATTTTGATGATTTTAGCGACATTTATTTACCGGAATTGTTTCAAATTTGGTATTTGAAGTTCGTAATGGGTACTACAGCCTATGACAGAAAATTGATTCTGCAGGTCCACATCTTCGTATAGCCCCCATATAACGGAACTCCCGATATTCGGTATTTTGATAATTATAGCGACATTATTTACCGGAATTGTTTCAAATTTGGTATTTGAAGTTCGTAATGGATACTACAGCCTATGACAGCCGGAATTTTTAAGATTTTAAAAGAATATTAAACGGATTTAATTTTTTTAAAAATTGCCAAATTTGTACCGGCCCATCCGAACTTACAGTTTTTTTTACTTGTTTCTATCTCTGCAAGTGAAATCAAATTTGAATATGGAGTTCAAATACATTAGAATAAATTGGGCGCCATTGCTTGTAGAGTATTTAAATTTATATAAGTCTAGGAAAATCTGACATATCCTTGAATCTTATCACCATTCGTGATTTACATTTCTTTTGAATTATCCCCAATTCCCCATTCTTCCTCAAAATTACCCTCAAAATACTGTAGCAAAATTGTAGCATCCATTCACTCTCCCCCCTGGTTATACTCCAAATTATCTGTAAAATTTCAACAGCAATTTTCTCCTAACCCATAAAACTTAATTTGGACTAGTGAACTGCTTAAAGGCATTTAACCAAATAAATGCTTCCAAGAAGAGGCAACCAAGAGGCCCTTTCCCTTACAAAGAAGTAGAAGCAGAAATAAAAATGAACAAAATCCCGCATGACATAGAAAACCGGAAAAACGCCAAGTTTCAGTAAACTCCTTCACTACCCAAACGAACGAACGAATGAACGAACGGGGCGAACTTTAAGTTGAGTAACAGTTTTTGGCGGGAAATGTTGTGTTTTTCTTTTTTTCACAGAGAAATGCTGCCGGTGTTGTTGTTTTTTTTTTGTTTTGTTTTTGAGATTCTTCATAATATTTATTAGAATATTATTCTACTATGTCCGTGTATGGGTGTAAAGGGTATTGTATGTGTATCTCCGAGTTGTTGTTTTTCTTTTGTTATAACGTTGTCATGCTTTCTATACAACACGGTTTTGCAACAACTCTCCTCTACCCCCACTCCCCTCCCATTTGTTTTGTTGTAATATTTTCCCTCGACACGGGGTATCACATGGCGTTATGGAAAAACAGCGCCATACTCGCAGGCACACCGACAGCCAGAGAGACGGACAGAATTTCTGTTGTGTTTTGGGGATACATTTTGCGCCACAATTCCTATGAACCGGCAAATGCCAGTCAATGCTGCACAAATGTCGGGATACCAGACACACAGAGCCAAGAGGAGGGGAGGAGGAGTGCGGCAGAGTAGAGGCTGCGTTTTGTGCCGGCTTGCCATGCCATGGAATGTATGTCTTGAATGAAAGTCAAAGTAAAAATATAGCTAAAACTTCAAAAACAAAAATAAATAAAAATCCAAAAGCGCTCATAACAACAACAACAGCGGAAAAACAGCAACCACGACGGCGAATATTTTCAAAACAAAACGTATGGCAAATAATAAGAAAACAAAAACACAACAACAACAGAAAACTTTGAATGATAAAAACCAAAACAAAGAAGGGGGGAAAATAAACTTAGCAAAATGGAAAATAAACAAAGCCAGAGATGAGGATGGGGATTTTCTAGTCGGTAAAGGGAAAATGAGTTGTAAATTGGCATACGCGAGGATTCGCAAAGAAGTTGGAAGCGATGTAGATCAGATAAAATGTTGAGGTAAAATAAGATACATTGCCATTTTCTTGGGATAATGTAGATACATTATCTACCCAATTTAGATAATGTAGATACATTATCTGCGTAATTTGTATGGTTAGATACATAATTCATGCAGCTTTGATGGTGTAGATACATTATCTTCATAGCTAAGGTTTTGAATGCACTTCATCCAGAAGTTTGGGTAATGTAGTTGTATTACCCGAGCAGTTTTGATAATCGGAATGCATAATCTGCGTAGTTTGGATGAAGTAGGATATTGAAGATAAATCCTGAATGTAGTTTAAATAATGTAGATACACGACCTAAAAAATATGGAAAGTATAGATACATTGTGCACTTACTTTGGATAAGGTATATATATTATCTACGTATCTTGATTTAAGTAGCTACATTTATCAATCCGTTTGGATAATGTAGGTACATTATAGATGTCATTTGGATTATGTAAATACATTATCTGAGTGATTTGGATAATGTAGATACATTATCGATGCCATTTGGATAATGTAGATACATTAATCAAGTCATCGGGATAATGTAGATACATTATCCACGACATTTGGATAATGTAGATACATTATCCATGTCATTGGGTAATGTAGATACATTATCTGAGTGATTTTAATAATTTAGATACATTAACCAAGTCATCGGGATAATGTAGATACATTGTCTGAGTGATTTGGATAATGTAGATACATTATCCATGTCATTTGAATAATGTAGATACATTATCTGAGTCATTTTAATAATTTAGATACATTAATCAAGTCATTGGGATAATGTAGATACATTATCGATGCCATTTGGATAATGTAGATATATTAATCAAGTCATCGGGATAATGTAGATACATTATCCATGTCATTTGAATAATGTAGATACATTATCTGAGTGATTTTAATAATTTAGATACATTAATCAAGTCATCGGGATAATGTAGATACATTATCCACGACATTTGGATAATGTAGATACATTATCAATGTAATTTGGATTATGTAGATACATTATCCATGTCACTTGGATAAAGTAGATACATTATCTGAGTGATTTTAATAGTTTAGATACATTAATCAAGTCATCGGGATAATGTAGATACATTATCTGAGTGATTTGGATAATGTAGATACATTATCGATGCCATTTGGATAATGTAGATACATTATCCATGCCATTTGGATAATGTAGATACATTATCTGAGTGATTTGGATAATGTCGATACATTAATCAAGTCATCGGGATAATGTAGATAAATTTTCCATGACATTTGGATAACGTAGATACATTATCAATGTAATGTGGATAATGTAGATACATTATCAATGTAATTTGGATAATGTAGATACATTATCCATTTCACTTGGATAATGTAGATACATTATCTGAGTGATTTGGATAATGTAGATACATTATCGATGCCATTTGGATAATGTAGATACATTAATCAAGACATCGGGATAATGTAGATACATTATCCACGACATTTGGATAATGTAGATACATTATCCATGTCATTGGGTAATGTAGATACGTTATCTGAGTGATTTGGATAATGTCGATACATTAATCAAGTCATCGGGATAATGTAGATACATTATCCATCACATTTGGATAATGTAGATACATTATCTGAGTGATTTGGATAATGTAGATACATTATCCATGTCATTGGGTAATGCAGATACATTATCCATGTCATTGGGTAACGTAGATACCTTATCCATGACATTTGGATAATGTAGATACATTATCTGAGTGATTTGCATAATGTCGATACATTAATCAAGTCATCGGGATAATGTAGATACATTTTCCATGACATTTGGATATTGTAGATACATTATCTGAGTGATTTGGATAATGTAGATACATTATCCATGTCATTGGGTAATGTAGATACATTATCTGTGTGATTTGGATAATGTAGATACATTATCTGAGTGATTTGGGTAATGTAAATACATTATCTATGTAATTTGGATAATGTAGATACATTATCCATGTCACTTGGATAATGTAGATACATTATCTGAGTGATTTGGATAATGCCGATACATTAATCATATCATTGGGATAATGTAGATACATTATCCATGTCATTTGAATAATGTAGATACATTATCTGAGTGATTTTAATAATTTAGATACATTAAGCAAGTCATCGGGATAATGGAGATACATTATATGAGTGATTTGGATAATGTAGATACATTATCCATGTCATTTGAATAATGTAGATACATTATCTGAGTGATTTTAATAGTTTAGATACATTAATCAAGTCATCGGGATAATGTAGATACATTATCTGAGTGATTTGGATAATGTAGATACATTATCCATGTCATTGGGTAATGTAGATACATTATCCATGTCATTTGAATAATGTAGATACATTATCTGAGTGATTTTAATAGTTTAGATACATTAATCAAGTCATCGGGATAATGTAGATACATTATCTGAGTGATTTGGATAATGTAGATACATTATCCATGTCATTGGGTAATGTAGATACATTATCCATGTCATTTGAATAATGTAGATACATTATCTGAGTGATTTTAATAATTTAGATACATTAATCAAGTCATCGGGATTATGTAGATACATTATCTGAGTGATTTTGATAATGTAGATACATTTTCCATTTTATCTCTTTTATCCAAATCAATTGTTTGGAGTAGTTTGGATAATAAAGATACACTTAAGATAAGATAAGGTAATCTACATGGTGTAGATACATTTTTCAGATTATCTAGATAATACAGATTTGTTTTCTTACTAATTTAGATAACGTAGATAAATTTTTAATCGTATCTAGATAGCAAAGATACATTTTTTTCACAATATCTACATGATGTAGATACATTTTAAAGATTTGCTAAATAACGCAGACTCAGTTTCCTACTTTTCTAGATAACTTGTGAGCGTAGATACATTTTTCAACTTATCTACATATCATAGGTACATTTTTTAACTCATCTGCACAATGCAAATGCATATCGAGATAACTCAGATTCAGTTTCTATCTTATCTACATAATGTAGATACATTTTCTAACTTATCTAGTTACCATAGATATATTTTCTAACTTATCTAGTTATCATAGATACATTTTGAACATTATCTACATGATGTCGATGCATTTTGCAGATTATCTATATAACGCAAATGTATTTTCATACTTACTTAGATATCGTAGATACTTTTTTTGCACTATCTACGCAATGCAGATACATTTTAAACTTTATATTTTTATCGTAGATATTTTTTTCTAATTCATCTAATTACCATAGATACAGTTTCCAGCATATCTACACTATGCAGATACATTTTTGAGATTATTTGGATAAAGCAGATGCATTTTCGTACTTATCTAGATAACGTGCATACATTTTTGCGTATATCGTATATTTTTAACGTAGATACATATTCCAACTTATATAGACATCAAAGATATATATTTTTACCTCATTTACTCGATATAGATACATTTTACAGATTATCTAGATAACGAAGATACATTTTCCTACTCATCTAGATAACGTAGATACATTTTTACACTATCTACGTAACGTAGATACATTTAAGATTATATCTTTTTTACGTAGATACTTTTTCAATTTAATTAAATATCATAGATACAGTTTCCAGGTTATCTACACGATTCAGATACATTTTTGAGATTATTTGGATAAAGCAGATACATTTCCATACCCATTTAGATAACGTAGATACATTTTTGCGCTATCTACGTAACGTAGATACATGTTAGATAATATATTTTTTATGTAGATACTTTTTAAACTTAATTAAATATCATAGATACAGTTTCCAGGTTATCTACACGATGCAGATACATTTTTGAGATTATTTGGATAAAGCAGATGCATTTCCATACCCATTTATATAGCGTAGATACATTGTTATGCTATCTCCGTAACGTAGATACAATTTAAATTGTATATTTTTAACGTAGATACATATTCTAACTTATATAGACATCAAAGATATATTTTTCACCTCATTTACACGATGTAGATACATTTTACAGATTATCCTACTCATCTAGATAACGTAGATACATTTTTACGCTATCCACGTAACGTAGATACATTTTAGATTATATCTTTTTACCCTAGATACATTTTCAAATTAATTAGATATCATAGATACAGTTTTCATCTTATCTACACGATGCAGATACATTTTTCAGAGTATCTGGATAAAGCAGATGCATTTTCCTACTCATCTAGATAACGTAGATACATTTTTTGCGCTATCTACGCAATGTAGATACAATTTAAATCTTATCTATTTAATGTAGATACATTTTTCATCTTATCTAGATATCATAGATACAACACCTTATATACATGATGTATATGCATTTTCCAGATTATCAATAAAAGTTGATTCATTTTTCAGCTAATCTAGATAGCCTAGATACATTTTTATGTTGTCTACGTAACGTAGATATATTTTAAATCGTATTTTGCTAACCTAGATACATCTTTAACCCTATCAAGATATTGTAGATACATTTTTCATTTTATCTACATGATGTATATGCATTTTCCGTGTTATCTATATAACGCAGATTCATTCTTCTACTTATCTAGATGATGTAGATACATTTTTTTGATTATCTACATGACGTAGATGCATTTTAAATCGTATTTTGTTAATGTAGATACATTTTCCAGATTATCTTGAGAACTTAGATTAACGTTTCTTCTCATCAAGATAACATTGATAAATTATTAATGGTGTCTACATAACGTAGATACATTTTAAATCATATCTTTTTAACGTAGATACATTTTTCGAACTCTGGAAGACCTTTCCGACTTATTTTCGTAACAAAGATACATTTGTAAATGTATATACATTACGTAGATTCATTTTTCTACTTATCTAGATAGTGTAGATACATTTTTCACATTTTCTACGTGACCTAGATACTTTTTAAATATTATCTAGTTATTATAGATACATTTTCCAGATTATCTTGAGAACTTAGATTAACGTTTCTTCCCATCAAGATAATATAGATAAATTGTTAATATTATCTACATAACGTAGATATATTTTAAATCGTATCTTTTTAACGTAGATACATTTTTGGAACTCTGGATACTCTTTCCGACTTATTTTCGTAACAAAGATACATTTGTAAATGTATCTACAATATGTAGATACATTTGTAAATGTATCTACAATATGTAGATACATTTGTAAATGTATCTGCAATATGTAGATACATTTTTCACTTCACCTAGGAAACTTTTACACACTTTTCTTCTTATCTATATAACGTAGATACTTATTTTATATTATCTAGATAATGTAGATACATTTTTCACTTTACCTTGGAAACTTGTACATACTTCTCTTCTTATTTATATAACGTAGATACGTATTCTATATTATCTAGATAATGTAGATAAATTTGTAGTCTTGGCTAAAAAGCATAGATACATCCCCCCCCCCCAAGTTAATAACGTAGCTGTTCAGAGATACATTATGTACCAACAACATGAGCTCCTTCAGCTCATAGGAGCCATAAATTCCATAATTTTTCAAAAGCTACGACCTGCCTTCCCTCCTGACCCCTCGTCTCTTTATCGTTACTCTATATCTAGCACAAGCATCTCTAGTTCAACATAGAATCAATATAAAAACGGAATATTTTTCTTTCTTCTATTTTTTTTTTTTTGGAAAAACATTAACCCAAAACTTTGATAAGGTATCACAAACTACAATAGTTTCACTCATTCAGCGGGCCAACAACGCCACACGAAGTTTGGAAAAATAGTTTTCGTCCTTCGAATTCCTTGTTGTATTCAGACGAAATGAAAATTGTGTATCTATAACTGTGAACCACAAAATGCTCGGTGTTTTTTTTTTTTTTTTTTTTGTTTTAATTTCTTTTGCTCACACAAATGAAGGCCAGAGAGATGGATGTGTCGAAGCTGGATGTGGGTGGTGGGGTGGTGGTGTATATATGTGAGTGGACAAGAGGAAAAACAAAATGCATTTGTGAATCACAGTGTGTGTGTGTGTGTGAGGGTGAGTGTACGGGTGTTGGTAGCACTATTTTGGGTTGAATGCACGAGTCCTTGCGTTGCGAGAACAGATACATACATATATGTGTTGTGTGCACTTATACATGTGTACTTGCCAGATATATAGTATATATTGGGAGAGGATGGAGCAACGGGGCTCTTGGGTTGGGAGAAAAAGGTTAATAAGTACATGAGCTGGACCCTGGTGGGTCTGAAAGAGGAGTACGATGCAAAAAAATTGACATATACACAAATATGTGTGTGTGTGTTTTTTTTTTGGTTAATTTGTCGATGGTGTTTATTACTTCGGCGTGCGTCTGCAATGCATGTATGGGTGCTGCGTATGTGTGGGTCCTTCAATTTGCTTGCTCTACTCACTGCACATGTCAAGTGGAAACTGCAGCAGAAATGTAGCTGCTGTTGGTTAATCTCTTTTTTTGTGTGTGTGCGGGGAAATTTAACACTGTAGCAGCAGCAGGCTCATCATCATTATCACAACTTCACATAATCTGCATATCTCCAGGGTGAGGATGTTATCGGAATTGCAAGGAAGAAGGTAGGTGGTGGACAGGGGGGTGGGGGTTCATTTAAATTAGTTAGGAAACCTTTAGCCCCATACAAATATAATTTTCATACCATAGGCTTGCCATAAAAAATTGGGGGGATAAGTTGGATAATGCACTGAGAAAAAATGGGGATTTTTTTTAAATATTTTTTCAAGGTCTATTCTCCAACAAGGATTTTTTACAAATATTTTTTCGAGGCCTATTAACCTACGTGGATTTTTAAAAAAAATATTTTTTCAAAGTCTACTCACCAACGCGGTTTTTTTAAAAATATTTTTTCCAGATATATTTACAAACGTGGATTTTTTAAAAATATTTTTTCAAGATGTATTTACAAACGTGGATTTTTTAAAAATATTTTTTCAAAATATATTTACAAACGTGGATTTTTTAAAAATATTTTTTAACTACCATTTATAAACGTGGATTTTTTAAAAATATTTTTTAACTACCATTTATAAACGTGGATTTTTTAAAAATATTTTTTAACTACCATTTATAAACGTGGATTTTTTAAAAATATTTTTTAACTACCATTTATAAACGTGGATTTTTTAAAAATATTTTTTTAAGATGTTATTACAAACGTGGATTTTTTAAAATATTTTTTCAAGTTATTATTGCAAACGTGGATTTTTTAAAAATATTTTTTCAAGATGTATTTACAAATGTGGACATTTTAAAACTATTTTTTTAAAATATTATAACAAACGTGGATTTTTTAAAAATATTTTTTCAAGATATATTTATAAACGTGGATTTTTTAAAAATATTTTTTCAAGATATATTTATAAACGTGGATTTTTTAAAAATATTTTTTCAAAATATATTTACAAACGTCGATTTTTTAAAAATATTTTTTCAAGATGTATTTACAAACGTGGATTTTTTAAAAATATTTTTTCAAGATATATTTACAAACGTGGATTATTTAAAAACATTTTTTCAAGATGTATTTACAAACGTGGATTTTTTAAAAATATTTTCTTCAAGATATATTTACAAACGTGGATTTTTTAAAAATATTTTCTTCAAGATATATTTACAAACGTGGATTTTTTAAAAATATTTTCTTCAAGATATATTTACAAACGTGGATTTTTTAAAAATATTTTCTTCAAGTGCATAAAATATATCATCTCCCACAAAAAAAGTTTGTTTATGTTGTAAATATTCGACCATGTTAACAAGTCTCATAATGGAACAAAAACAACATGACCAGGTGCTGCAGTTCATTTTGCATTATTTCCAATTTTTGCTTACATTTCACAAAATATTCATCTCAACTCATTTTCTCTCTCCCACTCTCCCTCTCTCTTTTTCTCGTATCCTTTATGTGACCATAACTCTTTATATACTTCCTTTTTTATATATCATAGCCAAATGAAATTATACTCAAACTGTCTGACCGACCACCACCATACCCCACCCTCCCGTTTGGTATATAATTTCGTATTCCAAATGTTTTTTCCTGCCTCTTTTGGATTTTTACATTCCTCTCTTAATGATGATTAATGAAAATCCATATCCTTTGATGTTATGGATTTTTATAACTTTGACATGGTGATGATGTTCGCAGAAAAAGGATGCGTTATTTTGCCTTGTCCTTGCTTGGCATGTTTTAGGGCATGGCTCGGAAACGAAGTTGTCGAATAGACACCAATGTTAAAAAGGATGTAAAAAGGTGATTTTGTTATAATAGGACAACATAGCTGATTAAAATCAGGTATCCCCTCTTCCATAAAGGTACCCACACCTTGATGATCATCGTAAAATAGAATGATTTTATGTCCAAGATTTGATGGGGAGTTTGTTTTGGTGTGATAGATGGTTTTCCCTTGAAGACAAAATGGATATTTACAGCCAAACGAGACCAGATTCACATTCTATGAAAGTCAAAATGCAAATCCTTGTCAGTCCTGTCGCGATCTTCTTCTCTACAAGTCGGTCCATAGCTACTAGTAGGATTTCTGGCGTACTCTTCCTTTAATACTTTGACCTCTTGTGATCTACTCTTCCGCTATTCAGACTTTTTGTAAATTCCCTTTCTTTCAGTCCGATTTTTAGAACTACTTTCCCGCTAAACAGACCTTAACTTATATGTCTTTCTCTTTCTCTCCTTCTCTTTCTTCTCTGCTACGATTCATATCTCTTAGAAGAACTTTCTCTACAAGTCGAACTTCTAACGAACTCCTTCTCTTCTAGTCGCACCTCTAACGAGCTCCTCCTCTTCCAGACGGACCTCTAACGTGCTCCCATTCTCCCAGTCGGACCTCTAGCGGGCTCCTCCTCCTCCAGTCGAACCTCTAGCGGGCTTCTCCTCCTCCAGTCGCAACTCTAACGAGCTCCTCCGCATCCAGTGGGGCCTTTACAGAGCTCCTCCGGTTCTAGTAGGACCTCTAACGAGCTCCTCCGCCTCCATTGGGACCTCTAACGAGCTCCTCCTTTTCCAGTCGGACCTCTAGCGGGCTCCTCCTCCTCCAGTCGAACCTCTAGCGGGCTCCTCCTCCTCCAGTCGAACCTCTAGCGGGCTCCTCTTCGAGTCGCACTTCTAACGAGCTTCTCTTCTTCTAGTCGCACCTCTAACGAGTTTCTCCGCTTCCAGTAGGACCTTTACAGAGCTCCACCGCTTCCAGTAGGACCTTTACAGAGGTCCTCCTCTTCTAGTCGGGCCTCTAACGACCTCCTCCTCTCCTAGTCACACCTCTAACGAGCTCCTATTATTCTAGTCGGGCCTCTGACTAACTCCTCCTCTTTTAGTAACACCTCTAACGAGCTTTTTCTTTTCTAGTCGCACTTTTAAAGAGCTCCTCCTCTTGTAACCGCACATCTAACGAGCTCTCCCTCTTCTAGTCGAGTTACTTCTCTTACGAGTTCCTCCTCTTCTAATCGCAGCTCTAAAGAGCCACACCCCTCTCTTATTTTAGTCGAACCTCAAACGAGCTCCTCCTCGTATAGTCGCACCTCTAACTAGTACTTTTTTGTCTAGTCACACCTCTAACGAACTCCTCCTGAAAAATCACCTACATCTCACGTATTCCATTAGGGTTAAAAGTCATTTTCAATGAAAATCCTCCTCCTCCTCTTCAGCTTTCCCATCCTCAATATCAATTTCCCAAATTCCTGTCTCTCTGAGGGACCAGAAAAAAAAATGCTGACACTATGGCCTCCGGGAGACATTCAATTTATTTTCCAAGTTAATTTGGCCAAAATGGAATTGATAGCAATTATCAAACATCCAACATCTTGACTTAAAACTGATTAAAGATGTAAGGGGGGAGACAAAAGAGAGATGGTCCACCATTCCAAAAAATTATTTGACATCATAGGCAAATGCCAATGGCCTCCATGAATCCAACACTCCATTAGATGGAATCAAACGGAAGCTGAGATAATGTACAACCAACTTAGACAGGCATTTGAAATCAACTAACTAGAAAAAACTGATTTGACACCCACAAGTCGGCCAAAATAAACACACACACACACAACATAGTGCCAAACTATTCCAAAAACACTGGTAGTCAGCCATCCAGTCAACAGCAACAACAACAAAGGAATGAAAGTAAAAAAAACATGAAATTTGACAACACAGCAACAGCTATGGCAATCGAGCCAGCAATCCATGCATCCCAGCCATGCAACATCCATTACAGTGAGCAATAACAACAAAAAATACTGAAAAACTGAAAAAATACTAAGGACGAAGAGAAGATAAAGTGCGGCGGCATTGACTATCTCAATGACTTACTAGTGGCTAAGTCCAAGCACACAGTCGTGCCCAACTCTCCACATTTTGATGATATACTATATATATATTCGAACATATTAGGATGGATGAATGGTTGAATGGCTACGGAGAGGAACACTTAAACACCATTATAATCACATTCAAACATTTTTTGGGAGACAACAACACAATCATGCAGGCAGGCAGGCAGGCAATAATAACAATGACACAACATCACATCATCTTCGAACTACTACCCAACGACCGAGTGCAATGGACAGTTGTTCGGGTATCTTTTTCGTTTTTTTTTAGTCGTGCAAGAGCGAAGGTGTGTGTTGGGGAGATACAGACAGTCTCCCACCCAATACAACTGTAAACAATGCCACCATTACTAAGAGTGCAAAAACAACTTCCCCTTAGTTTTGTTGCTGTTGTTGTTGTTCTCTAAACACCTAATTCAATGAAGAGATTATTTACTGTGAAAGTTGGAGCACGACAACAATAGTAAAAGTGTTTTTGGTATCTCTTGCTTTTATTTTGTCATAGATTTTCTCTTTTTTTTTTCTATCTCTCTTCGTTTACGGTTATTTACTGCAAAGCCGGTTTAGTGTTTAGAGAGTTTAGTTTAGATTGCAGAGATGGGGATTATTTGTACTCCCACGCATACAAGCGCGCCAAAAAATATTGTATCGTCTTCATTGTGATGGTAAGGAGCGCCACTCTGTGGAAGCATGCTCTTTGAATGTTCTTTATTTCCTTTTTGTTTTACTGAGGAAGAGTAAGCTTGATTAGAGAGTAGTCGTTACTATGCTCTTCAAAATAAATGTATTGCCTTGTGGTTAGTTGAGGGGAAGACGTTGCAATGATGCCAATTTAGTGTTTTTTTTTTTTTTTTTTTGTGGGAGGCAAAACGTTAAAAATTATTGATCTGTCAGTGGGAATTGGAAATACCAAACGATGTCGTGTGATCAAAAACATTATGTCGTGATGCAGTATTAAATGTTGGTATATCGGTTAATAAAACAGTCACATCCCTGTCGAATTTCATCTTATATGCCCTGAGAAATTGTATTATAACAAGTTAAATGTATACCCCCAGCCTTGAGTTATGATTATTCAAACTGTTGACCCTTTATGGGGGAGGTTCCGAAGCAATTGGCCAATATTGACCAATTCATATCTGACCCAAGACTAATAAAAAAATATTACAACGTGTCAGATTTGGACTATATCTACAACTTCCAATACTTTATATGAGATATTTGAAAATTTTTGGAAAATTTGGAAATATGCGTGAGGTAACAGATATAGCTGAACGAAGTATTCCATTTTCATACTCCATCTAATACAGATCAAAATTTTGGTACGTGCAAAATTTGAAGGAAATCGAACATTTGTATGTAGATATAGAAAGTTGTATAGAATCGCCGACTTTTTTTTCGCAAGTTATGACAGGTATAAATATTGAAAATTGTGAAACTTTGTGGGTGAGGGACCAGAAGAGGTTGGTAGATATATATCACAACAGATCTTGCGTTAGCAAAAATAAATTTGTGAAGAGAGTTGGATGCTTATTTGAAGAGAGCTATTCCGCCTTCTCTGAGCGTTTTGTTTTTCAAAATCTTAAACCCTATGTGAGGGTGGTACCAGAAGAAATGGCCCGATCTCTCTTATCTTTATAACAGATCCTGTGTTAATGAAAATATTTAAATGTACCAAGTCTGAAAGGAATCGGATGTTAATTTTGCGTTTTATGAGATCTATGGTTACACAAAAGTTTAACCCTTTGTGGGAGAGGTACCAGAAGAAGTAGACCGATGTATCCCAGACCGTGGATTAAAAAAATACTGTGGTATGTGTAATATGAAGAGAACCGGATGCTTATTTCGGATTTTATGACCATTTTGGTTATTTAAAACTTTGAACCTCTGTGAGGGGAGGTACCAGAAGAAATTGTCCGATCTCTATCATCTTTATAACAGATCTTGTGTTTGTGGAAATTTTCAGATGTACCAAATCTGAATAGAATCGGATGGCAATTTGGTGTTTTATGAGCTTCATGAATATTCAAAGTGTTGACTCTTTGTGTGGGAGGTACCAGAAGGAGTGGACCGATATATTCCATCTTCATATCAGACCTTGGATTAATAAAAATATTGACATGTATGAAATTTGAAGAAAATCGGACTCTTACATCACATTTTATGAGAGTTATAATTATTCCAAATTTTGACCGTTTGTGGGGGAGGTACTTGATGGAGTGGACCGAAATTGTCCATTTTTGCACCTGACCTAGAAATGACGCAAATATTAAGATTTGCAAAGTTGGAGCAAAATCGGCATGTCCGTTCTCTTTCTGTGCAAAAAATATTTTTTTGAAAATTTCGCACTTTTGTGGGGGAGGTACCAGAAGGAGTGGACCGATATATTCCACATTAACACCAGACCTTGTGTTGATAAAAATATTGACATGTGTGAAATTTGAAGACAATCGCACTTTTACATCACATTTTATAAGAGTTATAATTATTCCAAATTTTGACCGTTTGTGGGGGAGGTACTTGATGGAGTGAACCGATATTGTTTATTTTCGCACCGGACATAGTAATGATACAAATACTAAGATTTGCAAAGTTGGAGAAAAATCGGCTTATCCGTTCTCTTACGGTGCAATAAATTATTTTCTTTGAAAATTTTGACATTTTGTGGGGGAGGTACCAGAAGGAGTGGACCGATATACTCCATATTAACACCAGACCTTGTGTTGATAAAAATATTGACATGTGTGAAATTAGAAGATAATCGGACTCGTAAATCACATTTTATAAGAGTTATAATTATTTCATATTTTGACCGTTTGTGGGGGAGGTACTTGAGGGAGTGGAGCGATATTGTTTATTTTCGCACCTGACCTAGATATGACGCAAATATTAGGATTTGCAAAATTGGAAACAAAATCGGCTTATCCGTTCTCTTTCTGTGCAAAAAATATTTTTTTTGAACATTTCGAACTTTTGTGGGGGAGGTACCAGAAGGAGTGGACCGATATATTCCATCTTCATATCAGACCTTGGATTATTAAAAATATTGTAATGTGTGTAATTTGGAGACAATCGGACTCGTAAATCACATTTTATGAGAGTTATAATTATTCCGAATTTTGACCGTTTGTGGGGGAGGTACTTGATGGAGTGGAGCGATATTGTTTATTTTCGCACCTGACCTAGAAATGACGGAAATATTAGCATTTGCAAAATTGGAGCAAAATCGGATTATCCGTTCTCTTTCGGTGCAATAAATTATTTTCTTTGAAAATTTTGATATTTTGTGGGGGAGGTACCAGAAGGAGTGGACTGATATATTCCATATTAACACCAGACCTTGTGTTGATAAAAATATTGACATGTGTGAAATTTGAAGACAATCGGACTCTTAAATCACATTTTATAAGAGTTGTAATTATTCCAAATTTTGACCCTTTGTGGGGGTGGTACTAGAAGGAGTGAACCGATATTGTTTATTTTCGCACCTGACCTAGAAATGACGGAAATATTAAGATTTGCAAAGTTGGAGCAAAATCAGCTTATCCGTTCTCTTTCTGTGCAAAAAATATTTTTTTGAAAATTTCGAACTTTTGTGGGGGAGGTACCAGAAGGAGTGGACCGATATACTCCATATTAACACCAGACCTTGTGTTGATAAAAATATTGACATGTGTGAAATTAGAAGATAATCGGACTCGTAAATCACATTTTATAAGAGTTATAATTATTTCATATTTTGACCGTTTGTGGGGGAGGTACTTGATGGAGTGGATCGAAATTTTCCATTTTTGCACCTGACATAGTAATGATGCAAATACTAAGATTTGCAAAGTTGGAGCAAAATCGGCTTATCCGTTCTCTTGCGGTGCAATAAATTATTTTCTTTGAAAATGTTGACATTTTGTGGGGGAGGTACCAGAAGGAGTGGACCGATATCTGTTATTTCGATGAGGCACGTTTTGACCGTATCGAATGATATATACCCTCTCTAGCTGAGGATATAAAAATGTTGTCATCACTGTTTAGCGCCAAATACCTATCTCCAAATGAATTGTGGTCATCATTTATGAACAGAGAACTCGCCGTGAGAAATTGAAGAGTAAACCACACGGGAATCATCTAAAAGACAATTATTATTACTTTTATGATTGATTTGAATTGTGTTTTCCATTTATATGCCTATAACACTGATAGTTGTTGTTATTGTTTCTGTTATCGCAATAGTGCAGTGGCCCGACAATTACAATATTGGCCTTTGTTGTTGGTGGTACTGCTGCTGCTGATGTTGCTGTCTTTGTTTCGTTTCGTTTTGTTTGGTTTTCTCTTTTCGGTACGATTACCTTTTGGCCTCGGCATTCAAAACAGTGAAAAGAAACTTTATATAGTGTTGCTGTTGTTGTGCAGTTATTTTTGCTATTCTTTGGCTTGGTTGTGTTGATTCTTTTGTTGTTTTTTTCGTGAAACGAAACAACAAAAAAAACCCCACACCACTTTTTCTCCCTTCCTCGCTCACTCACTCTCTGCTATCTCATCCACTAAGGTGAAAGAGTAAGCCAATGACGAAGTATTTGTGTGGGTTACAGTTGGCTAGTGTTGTATTGTATTTGATTATGTTCTTTGTTCTCCGAAATACTCTCCCGCTCATGGGGAGCCAGGCGTAAGAGAGTGGGGGAGATAACCATTTAGTTATATGTATACATAACAGTGTGTTGTGTTCAATGGCAATTTGTGTGGTATAGGTTAAGAACTCACTACCCCCTTTATTTGCATGGAAATCGTTGTGAGTTTTGTTTTTTTTTTTTTGGTTTTTGACAAATTCTCTATTCTCTCTTTTGCCATCCATGCATTGGATCTGTTGCAAAACACACTTTTGTATTTAATTTCATTTCCTATCAAATGATTTTCAATTTGCCCCCCCCCCCCCCCCCCCCTTCTCTTTTTTACTTTTCCTGCTTATCATTCCATTATTCTCCTAGATTGTTGTTACTTTTGTGTGATTATCAATTGTATTCTCTTTTGTGAGTTGCATTTTGTTTTAGGGTGGGGTTGTTTTTGTTGAACTCTTTTGTCTTGCTGTTTAGGGTTTATGGACTATGCATTTTGGGGGTATGGCATGTCTAGCAGCGAAGGTTTTCAGTGCAAAACTTTTTATGCCGGCATAGATAAACAACTGGCAGTCAGTCTGCCAACTTGCCAGGCCAACTGTCTGTCACAGTCACACATATTTTAGTGGTTTTTTATTTGTTGTGCCTTCTCAATTGAATTTGTTATTTTATTAGACACGTTTCGTCTTGCCATGCAACAAAACATTCGGAAGTTGTTGTATTGTTGTATTTTAGTTCCGATTCTAGAGAGACACTCATAGAGTGTGTGTGTGAGAGAGAGCGAAAGCATAAGAATAAAAGGAATACAAACTGAATGAAAATAAAATCGCATAGAACGGCAAGGTTAAAGCATTTTATTAGGAGTTTTAGTGAATTCGAAAGCAAAACCCAAACATGAATGGCTATGTTTTCCTAGAAATATGCAGAAAATCCATTAAAGGGAGAGCTGCATGGCCACTAAGACTACATGAAAATAATAAATTCAACTTTGTATTAACATTTAATTGCAGCAAACTTGGGAGTTGGGTACTTGGAATATTTAATTCCAAAATAAAACACCCTTATTGCTGATCTACAGAAACCTAAGCTGGCTAGAGATATTTTCCTTTCATGGTCCGGGGATTGCAACATTATCTTATGAGATATAGATAGGGATCAGTGACGGGAGGTTGCGGTGGGTATTTTTTGATTCGCGGGCACTCATACTCCCCGCCACCGATTTTTTTTTGCAGTAGAATGTAATCAGCTCTCAATTGAGAGCACATCACAAAATGTAGTGTCTTCCATACAACCGAGTTTTAGAGAATCAATTCATTTTTGTTTTGGATGCGTATGAGTAAATGAGCGAAGAGATCAGAAACGCCGGATACAACGCAGAACGAAACCACATGGACACAAACGACAGTTATGATGAGTTGAAATGCAAAAAGAATGGTTTACTTGGTTGACTTGTCACATGTATTCCGTTCTCCCGTTCTCTATACTCAGTATTGTTCCTATACTCTCTATTCATTTGATGATTGTTTTCATTCGTATTTCGTATTAGATCATGCTCATTTAAGAACGAATCAAACCGAGTGTTTGAGAAAAAAAATGTAAAACGGCGGAATAACTTGTACATACTTTTGAGTGCGGTTGAGGCTCTGGAAAAATCTAGCAATAAACCAGTTAAAAAGCTGTAAGTTCGGCCGGGCCGAACTTTTAATACCCTCCACCATATGGTACAAATTTGGCAATTTCCAAAAAAAAAAAAAAAAAATAAAAAATAAAATAAATAAATAAATAAAATAAAATCCGTTAAAAATTCTGTTAAAATCTTAAAAATACCGAATGCTTATACGACGACGTGGGCCTGCATAGGCAACTTTTGTCATAAGTTATTACAATATTTAAATGCGAAACTTGAAGAAAATCTGTTTATAATGTCGCTAAAATCATCAAAATACCGAATATCGGGATGGGTACGGTATATGGGGGCTACATGAAGACGTGAACCTGCACAGACAATTTTCTGGCATGGGCTGAAGTATCCATTATGACCTTCACATGCGAAATTTGAAACAATCCCGGTAAATAATGTCGCCAAAATCATCAAAATACCGAATATCGGGGGGTACGGTATATGGGGGCTATATGAAGACGTAGACCTATATGGCCCATTTTCTGTTTTATGCTGCAGTATCTATTACGAACTTCAAATGCCAAAGTTGGAACGATTCCGCTAAATAATGTCGCTAAAATCATCAAAATACCGAATATCGGGGGGTACCGTTATATGGGGGCTATACGAAGACGTGAACCTGCACAGACAATTTTCTGGCATGGGCTGAAGTATCCATTATGAACTTCACATGCTAAATTTGAAACAATCCCGGTAAATAATGTCGCCAAAATCATCAAAATACCGAATATCGGGGGGTACGGTATATGGGGGCTATATGAAGACGTGGACCTATATGGCCCATTTTCTGTTTTATGCTGCAGTATCTATTACGAACTTCAAATGCCAAATTTGGAACGATTCCGCTAAATAATGTCGCTAAAATCATCAAAATACCGAATATGGGGGGATGTCGTTATATTTGGGCTAAACGAAGACGTGAACCTGCACAGACAATTTTCTGGCATGGGCTGAAGTATCCATTATGACCTTCACATGCGAAATTTGAAACAATCCCGGTAAATAATGTCGCTAAAATCATCAAAATACCGAATATCGGGGGGTGGTACGGTATTTGGGGGCTACATGAAGACGTGGACCTATATGGCCTATTTTCTGTTTTATGCTGCAGTATCTATTACGAACTTCAAATGCCAAATTTGGAACGATTCCGCTAAATAATGTCGCTAAAATCATCAAAATACCGAATATCGGGGGGTACCGTTATATGGGGGCTATACGAAGACGTGAACCTGTACAGACAATTTTCTGGCATGGTTTGAAGTATCCATTATGACCTTCACATGCGAAATTTGAAACAATCGCGGTAAATAATGTCGCTAAAATCATCAAAATACCCAATATCGGGAGGTACCGTTATATGGGGGCTATATGAAGACGTGGACCTATATGGCCCATTTTCTGTTTTATGCTGCAGTATCTATTACGAACTTCAAATGCCAAATTTGAAACAATTCCGGTGAATAATGTCGCTAAAATCATCAAAATACCGAATATCGGGATGGGTACGGTATATGGCGGCTATATGAAGGCGTGGACCTATATGGCCCATTTTCTGTTTTATGCTGCAGTATCCATTATGAACTTCACATGCGAAATTTGAAACAATCCCGGTAAATAATGTCGCTAAAATCATCAAAATACCGAATATCGGGGGGTACCGTTATATGGGGGCTATACGAAGATGTGGACCTATATGGCCTATTTTCTGTTTTATGCTGCAGTATCTATTACGAACTTCAAATGCCAAATTTGAAACAATTCCGGTGGATAATGTCGCTAAAATCATCAAAATACCGAATATCGGGATGGGTACGTTATGTGGGGGCTACATGAAGACGTGGACCTACATGGCCCATTTACGAGCTTAACCTGCCTACTGGCAAAATATACATGTGTGCAAACTTTTAGCCTTCTATGTCAATTTGTTCGAAAGATAGCGTGATTACAACCGACAGACAGACGGACAGACAGACAGACGGACGGACAGACAGACAGACAGACAGACGGACATGGCTAAATCGTCTTAGAATTTTACGCTGATCAAGAATATATATACTTTGTTGGGTCTGACATGAGTATTTCGAGGAGTTACAAACGGAATGACAAAATTAATATACCCTCCATAGTATGGTGGAGGGTATAACAATAAATATTCTGAAACTACATCCAAAGAATGAGGTTGTTCTTTCTATTCTCACATTTCATATTTGATACTTCGAGCCAAATACAAGGAATTGAAATTACAGCCTAACGAAGCGGTCGTGTTTCTTTTCTCACTTTCCACATTGATCCTTCTAGCCGGATCGAGGATTGAAATTACACCTAACGAAGCGGTCCTGTATAATTTTCTCACTTCTCATTGCTCCAGTCGAGCCGAATAGAGAATATAATTGACAATCGAAGAGGGAGATTGGATTCTGTTCACACCATTAAAAACTCTGGGTCATTGTGGTTCGGTTATGCTTAAAAGAATTTGGAGTAGTAAAATTTATGAAATTCCTGAAATTCTCCGATACAATACGGTAATGCGATGATTCGAAGCCGGAAGCCGTAATGGTGGATTAGCTATTGCTGCTGTGGTTGGAAGAAAAACTCCTACTTCCCAGCTAGGAGATAATATCTAAGATTGCGAATTATCTTAATAAGCTGCGCCCGTCAGAATGGATCGAATGGATCCACAACTTCACCCCTCTAACTGATATAAAACGATGGTTTTGCTATATAGCCTAATGAAAGGCAAGCTTTCGTTAAATGTGGAGAATAAACTTCCAATCGTGAGATAAAAAGAAATGATGAACTGAAATAATGTCACAGAATTGCGACTAGCATAGTGAGAGCTGCTATTAGCGGAGACATAAGATTGCCGACTAGTAAAGCAGGAACTCATAAGAGCTGAAGCTAATAAAATCTGCAACTAATGGACGAGGAGCCCACAATAGCCGCGGGTCTCAAGGACTCGTAAGAGGTATGACAATAAAGAAAGGGATGCAAATGAATGAATTGTTGATCTCAGCATAGCCGAGTCAGAAGTAGGCTGCGGCAGTAAAAATAGTAGTGACGGCGAGCACAGAAGACGAGGGGACTTCAAAACTCAGCAAAAAGGCTTTACAAGAAAAAGGGATGCGGCTATGGGGCCATATTCCCAAGAAACCGATTCGATCAATGGCTCGGCACTGACCATGTACGAGGTGGAGACAAGAGCTCTGCTACAACATATGGAAGAGACCATGGATATGATGAATAACCTTCAAACAGAGGATGAGTTGGATAGTGCATGTGTACATTCACCGAAGAGCTTGTAGAGATCACTGCATTGGAGGTCAAACACGGTTCGTATATTTCCGCTCAATGTAGATAGCTGCAAACTGAGGAAATCAATAAGAGCAGCAGCAATAAGACAGAATCAGGGGAAAAGAGAAGAAAAGAATACGAATTTTTATATCGGCTGAGTAGGCTCCAGGACATTTTTGCTACCCTGAATTAATTAGTTCATGTCCATGTTTTCGGGTTTTTTTTTACTTTCTTGTTCCTTGTTGCATATTTCTGATGAGTTCTTCTTCTTCTACCAGTCGGACCTTTTTTGAGCTATTCCTGTTTTAATACCTGATTAAAAATCTTTTGATCTATACTCTATGATCAGAGTTTTTTTCTTTAACATCTGAGCCCTTCCGCCACTAGTCATAAGTCAACTTTTCCGTAATTAGTCGTAAACCCTGTGGGCTCTTGTCGGACTTTTTGTGAGCTAACTCTTATTAGCTTTTCCTCTACCAGTGAGAGTATGATATGAGCCCTTCCGCCACTAGTCATAAGTCAACTTTTCCGTAATTAGTCGTAAACCCTGTGGGCTCTTGTAAATCCTGTGGGCTCTTGTCGGACTTTTTGTGAGCTAACTCTCATTAGCTTTTCCTCTGCCAGTCAAGCATAAGGTGGGGGTTTCCTTATCATTTCGAACTTTTGTGAGCTACTTCTCTTCATGTGGAACTTATGAACCCTTTATCTACTAGACGGACTCCTTCTACTGGTCGAACTTCTTCTAAGCTCCTCATCTTTTAGTCACACCCTTGTGAGTTTCTTATGAACCCCCTTCTTATGAACCCTTTATCTACTAGACGGACTCCTTCTACTGGTCGAACTTCTTCTCAGCTCCTCATCTTTTAGTCACACCCTTGCGAGTTTCTCCACAAGTTCTTCCTCAGCTATTCATTTAAAATCTAGTTCTTATTAAAAATCAATCCTCTTCCCAAGTGAACGCCATTGATTGGGCGCCATATTTTGTAGTTCTTACATCAGTGCTCTTTTGAGCTACTCAACTTAAATATCTAGTAGAACTTCCTTCTACGATCAGACTTCATAGCTCTTATCAGCTGTCGGACTTCTTATGAGCTTCTTTTCTACTTGTAGGACGAGCTCTTCATTAACTAGACGGATCTCTTATATGATCCACTTCTTCTGAGCTCCTCATCTTTAAGTCACACCTCTGTGAGTTTCTCCGCAAGTACTTCACCTTTCCACACCTAATCATTTGAAAGCAAGTTCTTATTAAAAATCAACCTCTTCCCAAGTGAACGCCATTGATTGGGCGCCATATTTTGTAGTTCTTTTATCACAGCTCTTTTGAGCTACACCACTTGAACATCTAGTAGAACTTCTTCTACGATCAGACTTCATAGCTCTTATCAGCTGTTGGACTTCTTATGAGCTACTTTTCTACTTGTAGAACTTACGAGCTCTTCATTAACTAGACGGATCTCTTATAGGATCCTCTTCTTCTGGTTCTTTTGAGCTCCTCACACCCCTGTGAGTTTCTCCCCAAGTACTTCACCTTTCCACACTTAATCCTTTAAAAGCCACTTCTTATTAAAAATCAATCCTCTTCCCAAGAGAACGCCATTGATTGGGCGCCATATTTTGTAGTTCTTACATCAGAGCTCTTTTGAGCTTCTCAACTTGAATATCTAGTAGAACTTCTTCTACGATCAGACTTCATAGCTCTTATCAGCTGTCGGACTTCTTATGAGCTACTTTTCTACTTGTAGGACTTACGAGCTCTTCACAAACTAGACGGATCTCTTATATGATCCACTTCTTCTGGTTCTACTGAGCTCGTCACACCCCTGTGAGTTTCTCCCAAGTACTTCACCTTTCCATCCTTTAAAAGCCACTTCTTATTAAAAATCAACCCTCTTCCCAAGAGAATGCCATTAATTGGGCGCCATATTTTGTAGTTCTTACATCAGAGCTCGTTTGAGCTACTCAACTTGAATATCTAATAGAAGTGCCTTCTACGATCAAACTTATTGGCTCAGACTTTATAACTCTTATTAGTTTTTCCCCTACCATCCGAACATCCTGTGTACTTTTCCTACTCTAGTCCAACTTCTTGTGGGACTTACGTGCTCTTCCTCACGTAGTTATCTGGACCTCTTCTACTGGTTGTATTTCTTCTGAGCTCCTCATCTTTAAGTCACACCCCTGTTTTTCTGAGTTTCTCCCCAAGTACTTCACCTTTCCACACCTAATCATTTAAAAGTAATTTCTTATTAAAAATCAATCCTCTTCCCAAGTGAACGCCATTGATTGGGCGCCATATTTTGTAGTTCTTACATCACAGCTCTTTTGAGCTACTCCACTTGTACATCTAGCAGAACTTCCTTCTACGATCAGACTTCATAGCTCTTACCAGCTGTTGGAATTTTTATGAGCTACTTTTCTACTTGTAGGACTTACTAGCTCTTCATCAACTAGACGGATCTCTTATATGATCATCTTGTTCTGGTTCTTCCGAGCTCCTCTTTTTTTAACTCACACCCATGTGAGTTTATCCCCAAGTACTTCACCTTTCCACACCTAATCATTTAAAAGTAATTTCTTATTAAAAATCAACCCTCTTCCCAAGTGAAGGCCATTGATTGGGCGCCATATTTTGTAGTTCTTTTATCACAGCACTTTTGAGCTACTCCACGTGAACATCTAATAGAACTTCCTTCTACGATCAGACTTCATAGCTCTTATCAGCTGTCGGACTTCTTATGAGCTACTTTTCTATTTGTACGTCTTACGAGCTCTTCACCAACTAGACGGATCTCTTATATGATCATCTTCTTCTGGTTCTACTGAGCTCGTCACACCCCTGTGAGTTTCTCCCAAGTACTTCACCTTTCCATCCTTTAAAAGCCACTTCTTATTAAAAATCAACCCTCTTTCCAAGAGAATGCCATTAATTGGGCGCCATATTTTGTAGTTCTTACATCAGAGCTCGTTTGAGCTACTCAACTTGAATATCTAATAGAAGTGACTTCTACGATCAGACTTCATAGCTCTTATCAGCTGTTGGACTTTTTATGAGCTACTTTTCTACTTATAGGACTTACGAGCTCTTCAAAAACTAGAGGGATCTCTTATATGATCCACTTCTTCTGAGCTCCTCATCTTTAAGTCACACCACCTGTGAGTTTCTCCCAAGTACTTCACCTTTCCATCCTTTAAAAGCCACTTCTTATTAAAAATCAACCCTCTTCTCAAGTGAACGCCATTAATTGGGCGCCATATTTTGTAGTTCTGACATCACAGCTCGTTTGAGCTTCTCAACTTGAACGTCTAATAGAAGTGCCTTCTACGATCAAACTTATTAGCTCAGATTTTATAACTCTTATCAGTTTTTCCCCTACCATCCGAAAATCCTGTGTACTTTTCCTACTCTAGTCCAACTTCTTGTAGGACTTACGCGCTCTTCATCACCTAGATTGGTCTCTTAACTGGACCTCTTCTACTGGTCGTATTTCTTCTGAGCTCCTCATCTTTAACTCCCATCCTTTTGGGTTTCCCCCCAAGTACATCGCCTTTCCACAGCTAATGCTTTAAAAGCCACTTCTTATGGCAAAATCAACCCCCTATCCAAAGTGAACGGCATTGATTGGGCGCCATATTTTGTGGCTCTTTCATCACATGGTAATTGCATTATTTTCGACAATGCAACATTTGATTCAATAATAAAAACTCATCCATCCTGCATATAATTAAATAAATGTTACAAAAGACACCGCAGATCAGCGGCATTACAGTCTGTAACTTCCCAGAATCGCAGCAAAAAACGAATGAATTCCTGTACTACATTAGTGTTCGATGCACTTAACATGCATGCTGAAGCCGAAAAATACTACTCTCCACAAATTCCGTTCGGTTTTGTTTTTTTCGGGGGCGAAGTGCACAGAAAAACTCAGATGCGGAGTGTAGTTGTTGTTTTTTCCTACGTTTTTTTTTTTTGTTTTTTCAGCCAGAGTAGTGAAGGTGTTTCGCTGCGGAGTACATTAAGGCTCCACGTAATTTCACATACTTATGTAGAGAGGGTAAATGTGTTTGTATGCAATTGTGAGTGTATATAAGAGTAGAGCTACCTACCTACCTACCAACTCGTAGCCACTCTGGCGTACTCTATGGCTCTGTTTTTTACAATAAATAGCATCTATTTTTTGTTGTTGAAAGAACAAGTATATGGTCCGCATATTTATAACATTCGCACAGATATATAGTTTTTTTTTATTCTATTTTCTTCCTTTTATTATAGTATTTTATTGTTCATTCCTTATTCTGGCATACTTGTAAAAGAAGCTGTGCCGGAGGGCAGGAAATCTATAAATATTTTAGCTCTGTACTTCACAAAGCAAATAGAAGCTGGGAGTATTGAGTTGTACGGAATTGTAAATTAATTTGTAGACAAAAGAACTTTATGGACCTGCTGAGGGGGATAGGCAAGTCATATATAGGCATTTTGAAGGCTAGAAGAGCCGAAGCGCTGGAGGTTTTTTATAGGTGAAATGCTGGTCAGGAAGTTTTTATGGAAAGCCATGATGTCTATGAACTCATGCTAATAGACTATGTAAACTATACCGACAAGCTTCAGCAGTAGATCTCTATATAGACAGCCTGAAGCCTAGGGAACAAGTAAGACCTTCTGAAGTCTATATGGACGAGTTGAGGGGGGCGGGATGGCCATACATAGGCAATTTGAAGGCTGGACCACCTGACGCGCTGCGGGTTTCGAAATGCTGGTCAGGAAGCCTTTATGGAGTAGCATAAGGCCGTGGTGTCTATGAAGTGAAGCTAAACTATACCGACAACATGCGACAGTAGCATTCTATATAGACAGCCTGAAGGCTAGGGAGTTTCGATTCTACGAACAGTTTATAAAATGCACGACCAGTAGATAAATATCTCACAAAAATGTCGACCTGTTGGTAAGAGTTTCCAATTGGTCTGACAAACAGAAAAGTATCCCAATAGGACCCAAAGAAAGGAATGGATATGAAATGAGTTATGAGGGCAACCAGGACGTAATAAGTTCGAAAAATACAAATGGAGTCAGAGTTTTTTTTTCGAGTTCACAAATGGCGCCCAATAAAAAAGTCAATTTTCCCAGAGATTTTATAATTGGGGTTCCCAAATGGTCCTAATAGTTGGGAAGAAGGACCTCGTAATAAAAGCTGCTAGTGGAGGAGGAGATCGTGAGAGGTGCGACTTGTAGAGGATTAATCTAATGATAAGAAAGTCTTAAAAGTTGGAATGAAAGCCAGATTGTGCTTAGAAGAGACGCTGGCTTGTTAAGCCCTGGATGCCAATATTGACGATATAAATGTCAGGGTCTATAGAAGTCTATGGGAGAAGTCAGAGATTTTTTACGAATTCGCAAATGGCGCCAAATTCAAAGAGACAATTTTCATAGAGATCCCACGAAGTCTAAATACCTGAGAAGGAAGAGCTTATAACATTTGTGACTATTAAAGGATGAGCTCGTAAGAAGTGCGACTAGTACAGGAGGAGGAGCTCGTAAGAGGTGCGACCAGTAGAGGAGGAGGATCTCTAAGATTTGCGACTATTAGAGAAGAATGAGCTCACAAGAGGCGCGATTTGTAGAGGAGGTACTCACCCCAACGTTGGGGTGCCTTGATGCTCAATCTTATGACAAGAGAGTCTTCAAATTCGGTATGAAAACCAGGATGTGCTTAAAGGTGAAACTGAATTGTAATAAGTCTGTAAAAGAAGCCTGATTTTTTACGAATTCAAAAGTGGCGCCCAATTTAAAAGGTCCATTTTCATAGAGATCTTATTATTTTTAATTAGGAGCTCCTAAGGAGTCTCATTACCTGAGAATGAGGAGCTCATAACAGAAATGACTTTTGAAGTGCGACATGGAGAAGAGGAAAAGCTCGTAAGAGGTGCTCGCACCGAAGTTGGGTTGACTTGATGGTCAATCTGATGAAGTCTTAATCTTAGAAGTCGGAATGAAATCCGAGTGTGCTTAGATTTGACACTGAAATCACCAAAGTTTTCTATACGAAAACATGGTCTCCACCAAAGTTTTCTATACGAAAACATGGTCTCCACCAACGTTTTCTATACGAAAACCAGGTCTCCACCAACGTTTTCCAAACGAAAACCTTGTCTCACACACGAAAACATTCTATACGAAAACCTGGTCTCCACCAAGGTTTTCTATACGAAAACCTGGTCTCCACCGACGTTTTCTATACGAAAACCTGGTCTCCACCAAGTTTTCTCTACGAAAACTTGGTCTCCACCAAGTTTTCTCTACGAAAACTTGGTCTCCACCAAGTTTTCTCTACGAAAACTTGGTCTCCACCAAGTTTTCTCTACGAAAACCTGGTCTCCACCAAGTTTTCTCTACGAAAACCTGGTCTCCACCAAGTTTTCTATACGAAAACCTGGTCTCCATCAAGATTTCTATACAAAAACCTGGTCTCCACCCAGTTTTCTATGCGAAAACGTTTTCTCCACCAACTTTTTCTATACGAAAACCTGGTCTTAAACAAGTTTCCTATACGAAAACCTGGTCTCCACCAAGGTTTCTATACGAAAACCTGGTCTCCACCAAGTTTTCTATACGAAAACCTGGTCTCCACCCAGTTTTCTATACGAAAACCTGGTCTCCACCAAGGTTTCTATACGAAAACCTGGTCTCCACCAACGTTTTCTATACGAAAACCTGGTCTCCACCAACGTTTTCTATACGAAAACCTGGTCTCCACCAAGTTTTCTATACGAAAACCTGGTCTCCATCAAGGTTTCTATACGAAAACCTGGTCTCCACCTAGGTTTTCTATACGAAAACCTGGTCTCCACCAAGTTTTCTATACGAAAACCTGGTCTCCACCAACGTTTTCTATACGGAAACCTGGTCTCCACCAAAGTTTTCTATTCGAGAACCTGGTCTCCACCAATGTTTTCTATACGAAAACCTGGTCTCCACCCAGTTTTCTATACGAAAACCTGGTCTCCACCAACGTTTACTATACGAAAACCTGATCTCCACCAAGGTTTTCGATACGAAAACCTGATCTCCACCAAGTTTTCTATACGAAAACCTGATCTTCACCAAGTTTTCTATACGAAAACCTGGTCTCCACCAACGTTTTCTATACGAAAACCTGGTCTCCACCAACGTTTTCTATACGAAAACCTGGTCTCCAACAACGTTTTCTATACGAAAACCTGGTCTCCATTAACGTTTTCTTTACAAAAACAAGATCTCCACTAAAGTTTTCTATATGTAAACTTGGTCTCCACCAAGTTTTCTATACGAAAACCTGGTCTCCACCAAGTTTTCTTTACGAAAACCTGGTCTCCACCAAGTTTTCTATATGAAAATCTGGTCTCCGCCAAGTTTTCTATCCGCCAAGTTTTCTATACGAAAACCTGGTCTCCACTAAAGTTTTCTATACAAAACCAGGTCTCCACCAAGATTTTCTATACGAAAACCTGGTCTCCCCCAACGTTTTCTATACGAAAACTTGGTCCATACCAAGTTTTCTGTATGAAAACCTGGTCTCCCCCAAGGTTTTTAAAGGAAAACCTGGTCTCCATAAAGGTTTCTATACGAAAACATGGTTAAGGTTATAATTAAGTTATTAAGGCTGGCCGGATGAACAATAGGCTTAAGTCACGGGGGTCCTTGTCCTTGTAGTCTATCAGAAGCTCAGTGGATCTACATAGACGACTCAGTCAGTAATGCTCTCCAAATTTCGGTAGACTCTTTAATAAAAAAAAAAGAAATATTATTTACTAGCTTTACATTGCATTATCATGAATGCTCCTGCTTAATTTCCCCCAAAAAAAATTTTCTTTTTGTCAATTGTTTAAAGACTCTGTTTATGCTGCGGCTGTGGTTTTTGTTATTGTTGCTGCTTGCTGTGGCGTTGTTCTGACTTAATCGTACCTCACAAAAATGCATTTGGGATCAGAAAACAATATAAAGTAATGTTTGGCTCGAGAGAGGCGCGTGCGCTAATTTTTTTGTTCTTCCCTGTGCTTACAATACATACCTACCGTATGTATGTAGAACTCTTCAGCGGTATACATACATAAGATTGCAGTAAATATGTTGGGTGATGGAAAGAGGGGTTCTGTGGGGAAGTGAATTTTCGGCGCTTTTTTCCAACCGGCATTATAAATGCAATCAATATAAAGGTGCTCAGTCTCTCTCTCTATCTCTCTCTCCCACTCACACTTTATCTCATGCCCCCACTTTTTGGTGGGATTTGATGTGTGGTTGGAGCTCTGGCTATGTGTGTGTATTGCAAGTTCTCTTCCATTGAAGAGAGTGTGCAAAATCTGAGAAACTGTGAGAGTTGCATGTCAGCCAATGCACTGCTTGGTGCAGCAGTTACTTTGCTCTTGGCAGTGTTTCCTTGTTGTTGCAATGCATCCAACCATCCATCCATCTCAAGTATGCAGTTTTTTTGTGGCGTGTGTGTGTGTTGTCGCTTTTTCTGTGTTCTCTGAGTACACACAAGATGTGTGTGTGTGTGTGTGTCTGAGAATGGGTGCTTTCGTTGTTGGGTTTATGTTTTGCACCAGCGAACGTGGCAGAGTATGGAGTGTAAGGCCATGAAGATACAGCACTGCATGACTGTGTGTGCGTGTGTAAGTTTGGTTGTTGCCTCTACTTTGCGCGGGCAATCTGCATCTTTTTTGCTTGATTTTTCATTTAGTACGTCGCTCACATTTCAACTGTTCGGTAGGGCATTGGCGTTGTTGTTTGTTACGTCGTTATAACGTTACGTTGTGCATTGTGCTCTGCTTTCTTTTGATTGTGTTTTTATTTTCAACATTTTTTTGCAATACGATTCTTGAGTTGTTACTGTATGAGCGTTTTTTTCTGTTTACAGTTCTTCAGAGTGAACTCTTTTTTTTATACTTTGCTGGTGTTGTGAGAAAATCTTTTGAACACCCGAAAAATGTCTTTGAAAGTGTCTTGTTGTTCTTTGTTATTTTTGGGGGTACTCGGGAGAGTGCGTGTGCGTAAATAATGCAAAGTGATTAAGAGGTTTTATTAAGTCTTTTTTATGGGGGTTTCCTGGACCTAAGATGTGTGAGTGTGATATTTATATAAACAACCAAAAAAGAAACGGTGATATGAACGGCAACAGAGAATTGAGAGTACCCTTCAAATTGGGCGCCAGTGCAGATGTTGAATGAAAAACTAAAAACAAAATTTGCCATATGGAATGGATTCCTTGGATGAGCTGAACAAATGCTTCATAAACCAACAGGACATTTTTAGACAGGTTGAGGGTCAGGGACTCTGTAAAGGAATTATAATGACTAGGACCTCTACATAAAAGGGCTGAAGAACTGGGAACCTGACAGATCAGATGTTGGGTAAATAATTTTTATCATTGAGTTGGAAGGTCATAAAGAACTGAACCAGGACCATGGTGTTTAAGAAGCCTACCATAGATAGAGTGGGGGCTAGAGTATGTGGAAAGTAGTTCGAGGGTCAAAGAGCTTTTGCAACGAGTCCTTGTAGATGACCTAAAGAACCAATGAGTCTATAAAGACTGGCCTTAAGTCCATGAAGTCTACATAAACGAGGTGAATACCGAATATATGTATATAGACGATCTGATGACTCAACGAGTCTTTCTGGGTGCTCTAAAGAGTAAGCGGATTTATAAGTTTTCTATACGAAAACATGGTCTCCACCAAGTTTTCTATACGAAAACCTGGTCTCCACCAAGTTTTCTATACAAAAACCTGGTCTCCACCAAGTTTTCCATACGAAAACCTAGTCTCCACCAAGTTTTCTATACGAAAACCTAGTCTCCACCAAGTTTTCTATACGAAAACCTGGTCTCCACCAACGTTTTCTATATGAAAACCTGGTCTTCACCAAGTTTTCTATACAAAAACCTGACCTCCACCAAGTTTTCTATACGAAAACGTGGTCTCCACCAAGTTTTCTATACGAAAACCTGGTCTCCACCAAGTTTTCTATACGAAAACCTGGTCTGCGCCAAGTTTTCTATACGAAAACCTGGTCTGCGCCAAGTTTTCTCTACGAAAACCTGGTCTCCACCAAGTTTTCTATACGAAAACCTGGTCTCCATCAAGATTTCTATACAAAAACCTGGTCTCCACCCAGTTTTCTATGCGAAAACGTTTTCTCCACCAACTTTTTCTATACGAAAACCTGGTCTTAAACAAGTTTCCTATACGAAAACCTGGTCTCCACCAAGGTTTCTATACGAAAACCTGGTCTCCACCAAGTTTTCTATACGAAAACCTGGTCTCCACCCAGTTTTCTATACGAAAACCTGGTCTCCACCAAGGTTTCTATACGAAAACCTGGTCTCCACCAACGTTTTCTATACGAAAACCTGGTCTCCACCAACGTTTTCTATACGAAAACCTGGTCTCCACCAAGTTTTCTATACGAAAACCTGGTCTCCATCAAGGTTTCTATACGAAAACCTGGTCTCCACCTAGGTTTTCTATACGAAAACCTGGTCTCCACCAAGTTTTCTATACGAAAACCTGGTCTCCACCAACGTTTTCTATACGGAAACCTGGTCTCCACCAAAGTTTTCTATTCGAGAACCTGGTCTCCACCAATGTTTTCTATACGAAAACCTGGTCTCCACCCAGTTTTCTATACGAAAACCTGGTCTCCACCAACGTTTACTATACGAAAACCTGATCTCCACCAAGGTTTTCGATACGAAAACCTGATCTCCACCAAGTTTTCTATACGAAAACCTGATCTTCACCAAGTTTTCTATACGAAAACCTGGTCTCCACCAACGTTTTCTATACGGAAACCTGGTCTCCACCAAGTTTTCTATACGAAAACCTGATCTCCACCAAATTTTCTATACGAAAACCTGTTCTCCCCCAAGTTTTCCATACAAAAACCTGGTCTCCACCAAGTTTTCTATACGAAAACCTAGCCTCCACCAAGTTTTCTATACGAAAACCTAGCCTCCACCAGATTTTCTATACGAAAACCTAGCCTCCACCAGATTTTCTATACGAAAACCTGGTCTCCACCAACGTTTTCTATACAAAAACTTGGTCTCCACCAACGTTTTCTATACGAAAACCTGGTCTCCACCAAGTTTTCTATACGAAAACTTGGTCTCCACCAACGTTTTCTATACGAAAACTTGGTCTCCACCAACGTTTTCTATACAAAAACCTGGTCTCCACCAACGTTTTCTATACGAAAACCTGGTCTCCACCAACGTTTTCTATACAAAAACTTGGTCTCCACCAACGTTTTCTATACGAAAACCTGGTCTCCACCAACGTTTTCTATACGAAAACCTGGTATCCACCAAGTTTTCTATACGAAAACCTGGTCTCCACCAAGTTTTCTATACGAAAACCTGGTCCCCACCAAGTTTTCTATACGAAAACCTGGTCTCCACCAAGTTTTCTATACGAAAACCTGTTCTCCCCCAAGTTTTCCATACAAAAACCTGGTCTCCACCAAGTTTTCTATACGAAAACCTAGCCTCCACCAAGTTTTCTATACGAAAACCTAGCCTCCACCAGATTTTCTATACGAAAACCTAGCCTCCACCAGATTTTCTATACGAAAACCTGGTCTCCACCAACGTTTTCTATACAAAAACTTGGTCTCCACCAAGTTTTCTATACGAAAACTTGGTCTCCACCAACGTTTTCTATACGAAAACTTGGTCTCCACCAACGTTTTCTATACAAAAACCTGGTCTCCACCAACGTTTTCTATACGAAAACCTGGTCTCCACCAACGTTTTCTATACAAAAACTTGGTCTCCACCAACGTTTTCTATACGAAAACCTGGTCTCCACCAACGTTTTCTATACGAAAACCTGGTATCCACCAAGTTTTCTATACGAAAACCTGGTCTCCACCAAGTTTTCTATACGAAAACCTGGTCCCCACCAAGTTTTCTATACGAAAACCTGGTCTCCACCAAGTTTTCTATACGAAAACCTGTTCTCCCCCAAGTTTTCCATAAAAAACCTGGTCTCCACCAAGTTTTCTATACGAAAACCTAGCCTCCACCAAGTTTTCTATACGAAAACCTAGCCTCCACCAGATTTTCTATACGAAAACCTAGCCTCCACCAGATTTTCTATACGAAAACCTGGTCTCCACCAACGTTTTCTATACAAAAACTTGGTCTCCACCAACGTTTTCTATACGAAAACCTGGTCTCCACCAAGTTTTCTATATAAAAACCAGGTCTCCACCAAGTTTTCTATACGAAAACCAGGTCTCCACCAAGTTTTCTATACGAAAACCTGGTCTCCACCAAGTTTTCTATACGAAAAGCTGGTCTCCACCATGTTTTCTATACGAAAGCTGGTCTCCACCAAGTTTTCTATACGAAAGGCTGGTCTTCACCAAGTTTTCTATACGAAAACCTGGTCTCCACCAAGTTTTCTATACGAAAACCTGGTCTCCACCAAGTTTTCTATACGAAAACCTGGTCTCCACCAAGTTTTCTATACGAAAACCTGGTCTCCACCAATGTTTTCTATACGAAAACCTGGTCTCCACCTAGTTTTCTATAGGAAAACCTGATCTCCACCAAGTTTTCTATAGGAAAACCTGGTCTCCACCAACGTTTTCTATACGAAAACCTGGTCTCCACCAACGTTTTCTATACGAAAACCTGGTCTCCACCAACGTTTTCTATACGAAAACCTGGTCTCCACTAAGTTTTCTATACGAAAACCTGGTCTCCACCAAGTTTTCTTTACGAAAACCTGTTCTCCACCAAGTTTTCTTTACAAAAACTTGGTCTCCACCAACGTTTTCTATACGAAAACCTGGTCTCCACCAAGTTTTCTATACGAAAACCTGGTCTCCACCAAGTCTTCTATACGAAAACCTGGTCTCCACCAAGTTTTCTTTACGAAAACCTGTTCTCCACCAAGTTTTCTTTACAAAAACTTGGTCTCCACCAAAAATATATGTGGTTCCTACCAATCGGTACCCTAAATTCTCTATACAAAAATAGGCTATCCACCAATATTTCTATGCTTGTAATCGGCCAAAGACATCGACAATATCCTTCTTTTTTTGCGGAGTATAGTTCAAAGGGTTATCGCAACTCATTTTGACCCTTGACTATTTCTTACTCAAAGATCTGTGCGTCTCTTCGATGTCTCAGTGAACTCCTCTCTTTAATGGCAACACCAACAAACAATGCAAGCAAATTACTCCACCCTCAACCTTAATGTTGCTGGCTGGCATCTCATCATCGACAACATCATCATCGTCGTCGTCAGCAACGACGGCAAGCAACGACGACGTTGTTGTCGTTTTGCAGTTGTTGGTGTCTGGTTGAAAGTTGTCGTTGTAGTCATCGTTGATTTTCTTTTTATTGCACGACTTCAACGACGATGGCGTTGACGATGACGACGACGAGGATGATGATGATGATGGGGTTGTGTGTTGGAGAGTAATGTGTCGTGTGTGTTTTTTGTTCTTGTTAATGGCCATTGGGATCCCATACTTGTACATCAACTCACATGGATGGATGGTTGGTTGGCTGGCTGTTGGATACCCGCGCTCTTGCATATGACTGCATGTATGTATGGATTTCTATATGTTGGAGGGTATGACAGGCATAATGGCAAAGCTATTGCCCGCCACTGCTGCTGCTGTTGCCGCCGACTATGAGGATGATGATGTCTACGTTGTGTTCACTCACTCACTCTCTCACACCCTTCCCCAAAACAAAAACGAAAAAAAACTTCTCTGCAGTTTTTTGTTGTTCGTTCCTTTTTCTATAAACCGGCGGCAGCGGCCGAGACACACACTCACACATACCATGCCCAATGTGAGACTCGGAGCAGTTTTGTGTGGTTCTTGAACATTTACAAAAGATTTTTGCTTATATTCATCTTTTTGGCCGTTTTCGGTGCGTTTCGCGTGGCGCTTGGTCTGCCTGCCTTAATCGAAATATTTTTCTGTTCAAAAAGCAAGATTTTTTCAAATTTTTACCTTAGCCAATTCTCCTCCGGTTTTTTTTAAAGTATAAGAATTTCTTGTTATTTGATTTGCCTGGGTCCTGGCTGGCTGGATGGCTGGCTGGCTTCTTGAAGCAATTTTTCGTTTTCTTATTGCCCAAAAAAGAAGACAAGTGTGTGAGCGTGTGTGTGTGCTAGTGTTTGTGTTAAACTCTCAGGTTTTAAGATGTTTTGTTGTGGTGACCACGATTTATTCTTATTATTCTTTTTAAGATATTTATTTTTTCGTTACTTCCTTTGAAGAGAAGAATCGAGGCATAAGCATAAGAAAAAGTACAAAACATCTTCTTTGTAAAGATATGTATGTTGAGGAAATTTTGGTGTGTAGATAAAAGAGATTTGGATGTGTTGCAAGTTAGTTTTCGTATGACTGACTGGGTGTGCGTGCCTCTGTGTGTGTGTGAGTCCCAACTAAACTACTAATAATGCGAATTTTTTTTGCTGGCGAGTGAGGCGAATTAGATCAATTCATTCGCCAATTCTAAACAATTGTCGTAGCGATGGCGATGATGATGATGACGACAATGACGTTGTTGACGCTAATGACGATGACGACGATGCTAATGATAATAGAAAGTATCTAAACATGAGAGAGTTTGCAGTGTGGGAGATTAGAGATTTTTGTTTATGATTTGTTATGTCTTTGCAAAGTGTTGCTGTTGTTTTTCCTCACATACACACATACACGTGTGAGGTGTATCAAAGAAATTCCTATTTTGTTTTGCCGCCGTTAAATTGTTTTTGTCAAAATATCTACACTTAACAGCCGGTGAACTTTTCTTTATTTTTGCCAGACCGGCAAAATAAACGTGACATTGTTATGGCGTGCCGTGTCTTTTTTTTGTGACAATAAATATTAAATAAATAATAATAACAAAAATAATTAAAACCAAAAAAAAAAACGAACAACAACAAAATAGGAACACGAAATGTGCATTATTAAAAAAAATAAATGTGATAAGAAATGAATACAAGATGTATACAAATGAAAACAATAAACATAGAATTAAAACAAAAATAAAAATAAATAAGTTAAGGAAACAACAAAAATTGTGGACAAAAATGAAAATTTATAAAAAAATATAGAACAAAATGTATGTGTATGACAATAAAAAAATATAATAACAAATAATTGAATACAGAAACAACGATATGTGGACATAAATAAAACTTAAACATATATTAAAAAAATTAACAAATTGAAATATGAACCAAAAAAGGGTGTTTATAAATATAGAAAAAAATAAAAATAAATAAATAAATAAGTTAAAAAATGATTTATATATATATATATGCATCCAAGATAATAATTAAAATATAAAAAGCCTATAATAAATATAGTAAAAAAATCGGACTAAATTTCTGTGGTAAAATATATTAAAATATATTTTTTAAAATCAATTACCTTAAAAAATAATAAAAAAAATAAACTTATTTAAAAAAAAAAAATTCTGACATTTAAAAATAACCAAATCATCCACGATATGTGGACCTAAATAAAACTTAAAAAAATATTAAAAAAAATTAACAAATTGAAATATGAACCAAAAAAGGGTGTTTATAAATATAGAAAAAATAAAAATAAATAAATAAGTTAAAAAATGATTAATATATATATATGTATCCAAGATAATAATTAAAATATAAAAAATCTATAACAAATATAGGTAAAAAATCGGACTAAATTTCTGTGATAAAATATATTAAAATATATTTTTTAACATCAATTACCTTAAAAAATAATAAAAAAATAAACTTATTTAAAAAACAATTCTGACATTTAAAAAAAACCAAATCATCCACGATATGTGGACATAAATAAAACTTAAAAAAATATTAAAAAAAAATTAACAAATTGAAATATGAACCCAAAAAGGGTGTTTATAAATATAGAAAAAATAAAAATAAATAAATAAGTTAAAAAATGATTAATGTATATATATGCATCCAAGATAATAATTAAAATATAAAAACACTATAACAAATATAGTTAAAAAATCGGATTAAATTTCTGTGGTAAAATATATTAAAATATATTTTTTAACATCAATTACATTAAAAAATAATAAAAAAATAAACTTATTTAAAAAACAATTCTGACTTTTAAAAATACCAAATCATTTACGACTTTTTATATCTGCATCTTGTTTCAATCAAAGTATAAAAAAATTGAAATCAATTACATTAAAAAATAATAAAAAATAAACTTATTTAAAAAACAATTCTGACATTTAAAAAAAAAACAATTCATTTACGACATTTTTTTAAAAAATCGGACTAAATTTCTGTGGTAAAATATATTAAAATATATTTTTTAACATCAATTACCTTAAAATAGAGTAAAAAAATAAACTTATTTAAAAAATAATTCTGACATTTAAAAAAACCAAATAATTTACGACTTTCAGAACTGCATCTGTTTTCAATCAGAGTATAATTTTTTTAAATCAATTACATTAAAAAATAATAAAAAAATAAACGTATTTAAAAAACAATTCTGACATTTAAAAAAACCAATTCATTTACGACATTTTTTAAAAAAATCGCACTAAATTTCTGTGGTAAAATATATTAAAATATATTTTTTAACATCAATTACCTTAAAATAGAATAAAAAAAATAAACTTATTTAAAAAACAATTCTGACATTCAAAAAAAAAAAAAAAAAAACAAATCATTTACGACTTTCTGGTTTCAATCAAAGTATAAAAAAAATTGAAATCAATTACATTAAAAAATAATAAAAAAAAGTAAACTTACTTTTATATATAAAAAAAAATTAAGACAATAAACAAAACCAAATTATTTACGACTTTTCCGAACTGCGTTTGTTTTTAATCAGAGTATATTTTTTAAACCAATTACCTTAAAAAAAATAATAAAAATAAACTTATTTTTAAATATAAAAAAAATATTTTCAATCAAAAATTAAAAAAAATATATTTTTTTAAATAAAGAAACATTAACAAAAATAATAATAAAAAATTATTAAAAAATCAGACAGTAAAAAAACCAAATCATTTACGACTTTTCATATCTGCATCTGGTTTCAATCAAAGTATAAAAAAATATGAAATCAATTACATTAAAAAATAATAAAAAAATAAACTTATTTTTTAATAAAAGAAATATTTTTAAGAAGTTAAACAAAACCAAATTATTTACGACTTTTCCGAACTGCATCTGTTTTCATTCAGAGTATAATTTTTTTAATTCAACTACTTAAAAAAAAAATAAAAAAATAAACTTATATTTAAATATAAAAAATTATTTTCAGTCATACGGAGTATAAACAATATATATATTTTAAATTAAAAAATATTAACACAAATAAACAAATTAAAATATGAAACAAAAAAAGGTGTCTATAAATATAGAAAAATAAAAATAAATAAAGTTCAAAAAGAGTTAAAACAAAAATGAATAAATGAAATAAATAAGTAAATAGAGAACCAAAACCTAGAACATAAACAAAAACCAAAAAAAAAAAAAAAAAAAAAAAAAACAAACAAACAAAAATATGCACCAAAAGTTTATGTTTATAAAAATAGAAAAATATATATTAAAAAAATGAGTAAGCAAATTAAACACAAATTTGTTGACATGTATAAAAATTGATTAAATAAAGTAAACATCTAAAAACTAAAAAAAAAATATTTTTGTTTACAAAAACATATTTTTTTAATTAAACTGAATATAAAAATATTTTGTTTTAATCGACTACTTTAAAAAAATAATCTTATTTTTAAATATAAAAAAAAAATAATTTTTGAGGCATTGAATAAAACCAAATCATTTACGACTTTTCCGAACTGCATCTGTTTTCAATCAAACAGAGTATTAAAACAATATAAAAAAATAAAAAACAGTGAAATTTTCGAAGGCATATTTAAATTTTTATTTATAAAGATAATAAATAAATAAATAAAAATAAGAAAAAAGTGGTCACTGCTTACGGATTATGTGCCTATATTGCTATAAATATACTACCAACTAAATAGCACAGGGACAGAGGATTTTCAAAATGATTAAAAATCATACTTAACATATAACAACAATATTACTTGTAACAAATATAGTTAAAACAACTGATTTAATTTCTTTGGTAAAAAAAAATAAAAAAATCTAATCAATTCTTTAAAAATAAATATTTTTTTATTTTATTTAAAAAAATATATTTTTAATACAAAACCAAGCAAATCATTTACGACTCTTTGGAAGTTCAAGTGTTTGCAAACACGCAGAGTATAAAAATATATATATTTTTTGAATCAAGTTTTTTAATCAAAAAAAAAAATAAATAAATAAATAAATAAATAAATAAATAAAAAAAATAAATTATAAAATAAAAAAATTAAATTTTTTTAATATAAAAAATATTGCCAATCAAACAGATTAAAAAAAAATATATATATTTTCATTAAATGAACTACCTGAAAAAAATAAAAAAAATATATTTTTAAGATATCAAACAAAAGCAAATTCTTTACTACTTTTCCGAACTGCATGTGTTTCCAATCAAACAGAGTCTAAAAAATATATATGTTTTTTAAATTAATTACCTTAAAAGAATAATTTTTTATAAAAAAATATATATTTTAAGACATAAAAAAACAAATCATTTACGATTTTTCCGAACTGCGTCTGTTTTCAATCAAACAGAGTATAACAACGGTATAATAAAAATAAAATAAGTAAAAAAGCTGTAAGTTCAGCCGGGCCGAATACCCTCCAACATATGGAACGAATTTGGCAATTTTCAAAAAAAATATATATATAAATAAATAAATAAAATCCATAAAAAATTCTGTTAAAATATAAATAATGTAGCTAAAATCATCAAAATTCCGAATATCGGGAGGTACTGTTATGTGGGGGCTATACGAACACATGGACCTGGACAGAAAATTTTCTGTCATATGCTTTTGTATCCATTAAGAACTTCAGATACTAAATTTGAAACAATCCCGGTGAATAATGTCAGTAAAATCATCCAAATACCGAATATCGGGAGGTACCGTTTTATGGGGACTATGCGAGGACGGGCACAGACAATTTTCTATCACAGGCTGTAGTATCCATTACGAATTTTAAATAGTAAATTTGACACAAATCGGGTGAATAATGTCGCTTAAATCACCAAAATACCGAATACCACCACTTTTGAAGTGTTTTCTTTCAAATCCCTCTTTTATTTTCAAAATGTGTTGAAAAATAAAAAAGTTATGGACAATTTTCCAAAAATACCCTATAATTATTAACACTCATACGCAATGGTGGCTGACATTTAAAATCCTTAATTGCATGCGAAATAACAACGTTTTTGGAAAAAATTTTAAAGATATGCTATTACAACTTAAGGTGGGGTCTTAAGAATATTCTTGCGGAGAATATATAAATTTTAACAGCTATAAATGAGATAACCGAAATATTTCATTTTAGTTTTGATAAAGATCTTCCAGTCAAACTATTGAAAGATTATAAACATATGATCCAAATATTTTCAGAAAATAACAAATCCAGTTTACTTTTCGTCACTGTTGAAGTGTCTTCTTTCAAATTCCATTTAAATTGTCAAAAATGCTTGAAAAATAAAAAAGTTATGAACAATTTTCCAAAAATACCCAATAATTAATATCAATCATACGCAATGGTGGCTCGCTTTAAAAATCCCTAATTCTATGGGAAATAGCAAAACTTTGGCAACATTTTTAATGCCACACCACCATTGGAACTATAGTCGAGGATATTAATGGAATATTTTTGAGAGGAAAAGAGAATCATAAATTTTAAGATATTTTTTTTTTTTTTTGACACAAATGTTTGCAATTATATTATTAAAATTCTAATAAAGATATGACCCGATTATTTTTTTGAAAATTAGAATTCTAGACTATTATTCATAAACGTTGAAGTGTTCTCTTTCAATACCCATTAAGATTCTCAAAATATCTCAAAAAATAAGAAAGTTATGAGCAGTTTTCTAAAAATATCTAATATTTAATAACAATCATACGCAGTGGTGGCTGACATCTAAAATCCTTAATTTCAAAAGAACAGAGAATTTTTTTTGGAATATTTTCAATAGAAAACCATTTTATATTCGAAAGGCTTTCAATTTTTTTATTATTTTTTAATTTTAAATAATTTTTTATTTTATTTTTTATTATTTATTATTTTATTATTATTATTATTATTTTTTTTTTTTTTTTTGACAAATTGTTTCGATAAAAACTTAGTCGGGAAAATATAAAGCAAATATATTTTACAAAAGTAACAAAAAATATATTATTTTCGGAGTTTCTGGGCTCTTAAAATTAGTTATATGTTCCATATTTTAGGAAGCCGAAAAAATCGCAAAAATTTTCGATGGAAATTATTTGCGGTAGATCGCAAAAATTTCCTATGGAAATTATTTTCGACTAGTCGCCAAAAATTTCCTATGGAAATTATTTTCGACTAGTCGCCAAAAATTTCCTATGGAAATTATTTTCGACTAGTCGCCAAAAATTTCCTATGGAAATTATTTTCGACTAGTCGCCAAAAATTTCCTATGGAAATTATTTTCGACTAGTCGCCAAAAAATTTCCTATGGAAATTATTTGCGATAGATCGCAAAAGTTTTCTTTGGAAATTATTTGCGATAGATCGCAAAAGTTTTCTTTGGAAATTATTTGCTATAGATCGCAAAATTTTTCTATGGAAATTATTTGCGATAGATCGCAAAAATTTTCTATGGAAATTATTTGCGATAGATCGCAAAAATTTTTTATGGAAATTATTTGCGATAGATCGCAAAAATTTTTTATGGAAATTATTTGCGATAGATCGCAAAAATTTTTTATGGAAATTATTTGCGATAGATCGCAAAAATTTTCTATGGAAATTATTTGCGATAGATCGCAAAAATTTTCTATGGAAATTATTTGCGATAGATCGCAAAAATTTTCTATGGAAATTATTTGCGATAGATCGCAAAAATTTTCTATGGAAATTATTTGCGATAGATCGCAAAAATTTTCTATGGAAATTATTTGCGATAGATCGCAAAAATTGCCAATGGAAATTATTTGCGATAGAAATTTCCTATGGAAATTATTTTCGACTAGTCGCCAAAAATTTTCTATGGAAATTATTTTCGACTAGTCGCGTTCAATGACCAGTAACTCCTCTCTCCCCGCCATTTTTTGAGTTCCTCAAAAATCTAAATAAATCTAATTTCATGCTCACGTGTGTGCTTTCGTTTTGTTGTTGTTGTTTTTTTTTTCGTTTCAAAAGTGTGTACACAATATGAACAGGCAGTCAGCCAGCCAGCCAGCCATGTGGGGCTTTCGCGGCTGTTTTTTCAACTTTGTACCTCAAACGAAATACTACAACTACAATGTGAAATTGGCTGCATGTGTGTGTGTGTGTTTGAAGAGTGTGCCTGCAACCAGGCTGGATGTATGCCTGGCTGACTGGATGGTTGAATGTCTGTCTGTCTGTCTGTCTGCGATTGTTTTGAATTTGTGTATCTATGCAAAATTGGTTGTTATGTATGGGTGCCTGTGTATGTGTGTGTGTTTATGTTTTATTTGTTTGTTCCTTTGTTGTTGGCTTGGGCTTTGGTTTGACTGTCTGCAATTTCTACATATGCGTGTTGTGTTATCGTCATCATCATCATCGTACTACCACTTCCACTTTACACATCCTGCTGCATCTCCTTCACCTCCTCCACCGGCACCACCAACAAAACTATACAAGTAGTCTTTCATTTGGATGCCTCGTCCCTTTGACTATCACCGGGGTTGTGGTTGTTGTTGGTGGACCAACTTTTGCTGTGTTCTGCTATCATTCTGTTTTGTTTGCAAAAATTTTTTTTGCCTCCACTGTTTATTCCTGTGTCTGGCTGGCGGCGTTTTGAACTTGAAAAACATTTTTATTGCCGGGCTTTGTTGTTCACTCTTCGTTTGTGTTGTTCTTTTTCGATGCTGCCGCTGCTTTTAGTTACTATTCTCCACATTTGCTTTTGGTTGTTTCGTTTTATATTTTCTAAATTCCTGGCACGAGTCGTCGCTTCGTCGTTTGGCTGGTTACGTCTGCCACTGCCACATTTTCGGTTTTCGTCCTCCATTGTTGTGTTGACTGACGTTTGTTTAGGATTTTTGATTTGATTTTAGTTGGAAATGCAAAGAAAGCACACAATAAGCGCCAAAAAGGTTTCTAGCAAATGGTTGAGTGAAGAGCGCGAGAGAGGAGGGTATTGGGAGGTCGTTGTGTTTAGTTTAGGAATCCCGGTATTTAGAGAGCGCACAATTTTAACATAAAGTTTTGCAAGTTTGTTTTTTTTTTTTTTTTTTTTTTTTTGGAAATTTTGAACCCAAAGCAAACTGACATAGTTTCTGGATGCCAATGAGGAAAATCGAAAAATGAGAAAAGAGGAAAAACACGTGGAATTTAGGAAAACTAACACATTTAGAGTGCCAAGGATTAGAGAGTTTTTGGAATGAGTTTTATTTTCTTTAAGAAATGCTTAGTTAGGTCAATGAACTTTAAAGGGGTTGAAATGGAAATAGAAATTAACGACGGGATTCAAAAAGAATTTTAAAAGAAAATTTTCGTCATTCGACAAAAATATAATTTCCATCGAAAATTTTTTCGATTCAATCGAAAATAATTTCCATAGAAAATTTTTTGCGATCCCATCGAAAATAATTTCCATAGAAATTTTTTTTTCGATCCGATCGAAAATAATTTCCATAGAAAATTTTTGCGATCCCATCGAAAATAATTTCCATAGAAAATTTTTGCGATCCCATCGAAAATAATTTCCATAGAAAATTTTTGCGATCCCATCGAAAATAATTTCCATAGAAAATTTTTGCGATCCCATCAAAAATAATTTCCATAGAAAATTTCTATGGGAAATTTTTGCGACTCGTCGAAAATAATTTCTATAGGAAATTGTTGCGACTAGTCGAAAATAATTTCTATAGGAAATTTTTGCGACTAGTCGAAAATAATTTCTATAGGAAATTTTTGCGACTAGTCGAAAATAATTTCTATAGGAAATTTTTGCGACTAGTCGAAAATAATTTCTATAGGAAATTTTTGCGACTAGTCGAAAATAATTTCTATAGGAAATTTTTGCGACTAGTCGAAAATAATTTCTATAGGAAATTTTTGCGACTAGTCGAAAATAATTTCTATAGGAAATTTTTGCGACTAGTCGAAAATAATTTCTATAGGAAATTTTTGCGACTAGTCGAAAATAATTTCCATAGAAAATTTTTGCGATCCCATCGAAAATAATTTCCATAGAAAATTTTTGCGATCCCATCGAAAATAATTTCCATAGAAAATTTTTGCGATCCCATCGAAAATAATTTCCATAGAAAATTTTTGCGATCCCATCGAAAATAATTTCCATAGAAAATTTTTGCGATCCAATCGAAAATAATTTCCATAGAAAATTTTTGCGATCCCATCGAAAATAATTTCTATAGGAAATTTTTGCGACTAGTCGAAAATAATTTCGTTAGAAAATTTTTGCGATCCCATCGAAAATAATTTCCATAGAAATTTTTGCGATCCCATCGAAAATAATTTCCATAGAAAATTTTTGCGATCCCATCGAAAATAATTTCGTTAGAAAATTTTTTCGATCCAATCGAAAATAATTTCGTTAGAAAATTTTTTCGCGACTAGTCGAAAATAATTGCGTTAGAAAATTTTTCGCGACTAGTCGAAAATAATTTCTATAGGAAATTTTTCGCGACTAGTCGAAAATAATTTATATAGGAAATTTTTCGCGACTAGTCGAAAATAATTTCTAAAGGAAATTTTTCGCGACTAGTCGAAAATAATTTCTATAGGAAATTTTTCACGACTAGTCGAAAATAATTTCTATAGGAAATTTTTCGCGACTAGTCGAAAATAATTTCTATAGGAAATTTTTCGCGACTAGTCGAAAATAATTTCTATAGGAAATTTTTCGCGACTAGTCGAAAATAATTTCTATAGGAAATTTTTCGCGACTAGTCGAAAATAATTTCTATAGGAAATTTTTCGCGACTAGTCGAAAATAATTTCCATAGAAAATTTTCGCAATCCAATCGAAAATAATTTCCATAGAAAATTTTTGCGATCTGATCGCAAATAATTTCCATTGAAAATTTTTGCGATCCCATCGAAAATAATTTCCATAGAAATTTTTTTGGCGACTAGTCGAAAATAATTTCTATAGGAAATTTTTCGCGACTAGTCGAAAATAATTTCTATAGGAAATTTTTCGCGACTAGTCGAAATAATTTCTATAGGAAATTTTTCGCGACTAGTCGAAAATAATTTCTATAGGAAATTTTTCGCGACTAGTCGAAAATAATTTCTATAGGAAATTTTTCGCGACTAGTCGAAAATAATTTCTATAGGAAATTTTTCGCGACTAGTCGAAAATAATTTCTATAGGAAATTTTTCGCGACTAGTCGAAAATAATTTATATAGGAAATTTTTCGCGACTAGTCGAAAATAATTTCTATAGGAAATTTTTCGCGACTAGTCGAAAATAATTTCCATAGAAAATTTTTGCGATCCCATCGAAAATAATTTCTATAGGAAATTTTTCGCGACTAGTCGAAAATAATTTCCATAGAAAATTTTCACAATCCAATCGAAAATAATTTCCATAGAAAATTTTTGCGATCCGATCGCAAATAATTTCCATAGAAAATTTTTGCGATCCCATCGAAATAATTTCCATAGAAAATTTTTGCGATCCCATCGAAAATAATTTCCATAGAAATTTTTTGGCGACTAGTCGAAAATAATTTCTATAGGAAATTTTTCGCGACTAGTCGAAAATAATTTCTATAGGAAATTTTTCGCGACTATTCGAAAATAATTTCCATAGAAATTTTTCGCGACTAGTCGAAAATAATTTCTATAGGAAATTTTTCGCCACTAGTCGAAAATAATTTCTATAGGAAATTTTCGCCACTAGTCGAAAATAATTTCTATAGGAAATTTTTCGCGACTAGTCGAAAATAATTTCCATAGAAAATTTTTGCGATCCGATCGCAAATAATTTCCATAGAAAATTTTTGCGATCCCATCGAAAATAATTTCTATAGAAAATTTTTCGCGACTAGTCGAAAATAATTTCTATAGGAAATTTTTCGCGACTAGTCGAAAATAATTTCTATAGGAAATTTTTCGCGACTAGTCGAAAATAATTCTATAGGAAATTTTCGCGACTAGTCGAAAATAATTTCTATAGGAAATTTTTGCGACTAGTCGAAAATAATTTCTATAGGAAATTTTTGCGACTAGTCGAAAATAATTTCTATAGGAAATTTTTGCGACTAGTCGAAAATAATTTCTATAGGAAATTTTGCGACTAGTCGAAATAATTTCTATAGGAAATTTTTGCGACTAGTCGAAAATAATTTCTATAGGAAATTTTTGCGACTAGTCGAAAATAATTTCTATAGGAAATTTTTGCGACTAGTCGAAAATAATTTCTATAGGAAATTTTTGCGACTAGTCGAAAATAATTTCTATAGGAAATTTTTGCGACTAGTCGAAAATAATTTCTATAGAAAATTTTCGCGATCCGAACGAAAATAATTTCCATAGAAAATTTTCGCGATCCGAACGAAAATAATTTCCATAGAAAATTTTCGCGATCCGAACGAAAATAATTTCCATAGAAAATTTTCGCGACTGGTCGCAAATAATTTCGTTAGAAAATTTTTGCGAATGGTCGCAAATAATTTCGTTAGAAAATTTTTCGCGACTAGTCGAAAATAAATTCGTTAGAAAAATTTTCGCGACTAGTCGAAAATAATTTCGTTAGAAAAATTTTCGCGACTAGTCGAAAATAATTTCGTTAGAAAAATTTTCGGCGACTAGTCGAAAATAATTTCGTTAGAAAATTTTTCGCGACTAGTCGAAAATAATTTCTATAGGAAATTTTTTGGCGACTAGTCGAAAATATTTTTGTTAGAAAATTTTTCGCGACTAGTCGAAAATATTTTTGTTAGAAAAATTTTCGCGACTAGTCGAAAATAATTTCGTTAGAAAATTTTTCGCGACTAGTCGAAAATAATTTCGTTAGAAATTGTTTGCGACTAGTCGAAAATAATTTCGTTAGAAATTGTTTGCGACTAGTCGAAAATAATTTCGTTAGAAATTGTTTGCGACTAGTCGAAAATAATTTCGTTAGAAATTATTTTCGACTAGTCGCAAAAATTTCCTATAGAAATTATTTTCGACTAGTCGCAAAAATTTCCTATAGAAATTATTTTCGACTAGTCGCAAAATTTCCTATAGAAATTATTTTCGACTAGTCGCAAAAATTTCCTATAGAAATTATTTTCGACTAGTCGCAAAATTTCCTATAGAAATTATTTTCGACTAGTCGCAAAAATTTCCTATAGAAATTATTTTCGACTAGTCGCAAAAATTTCCTATAGAAATTATTTTCGACTAGTCGCAAAAATTTCCTATAGAAATTATTTTCGACTAGTCGCAAAAATTTCCTATAGAAATTATTTTCGACTAGTCGCAAAAATTTCCTATAGAAATTATTTTCGACTAGTCGCAAAAATTTCCTATAGAAATTATTTTCGACTAGTCGCAAAAATTTCCTATAGAAATTATTTTCGACTAGTCGCAAAAATTTCCTATAGAAATTATTTTCGACTAGTCGCAAAAATTTCCTATAGAAATTATTTTCGACTAGTCGCAAAAATTTCCTATAGAAATTATTTTCGACTAGTCGCAAAAATTTCCTATAGAAATTATTTTCGACTAGTCGCAAAAATTTCCTATAGAAATTATTTTCGACTAGTCGCAAAAATTTCCTATAGAAATTATTTCGACTAGTCGCAAAAATTTCCTATAGAAATTATTTTCGACTAGTAGCAAAAATTTCCTATAGAAATTATTTTCGACTAGTCGCAAAAATTTTCTAACGAAATTATTTGCGACTAATCGCAAAAATTTCCTATAGAAATTATTTTCGACTAGTCGCAAAAATTTTCTAACGAAATTATTTGCGACTAATCGCAAAAATTTTCTAACGAAATTATTTGCGACTAATGGCAAAAATTTTCTAACGAAATTATTTTCGACTAGTCGCAAAAATTTTCTAACGGAATTATTTTCGACTAGTCGCAAAAATTTCTAACGATATTATTTTCGACTAGTCGCAAAAATTTCCTATGGAAATTATTTTCGACTAGACGCAAAATTTTCTTATGGATATTATTTGTTAGCAAATTTTTAATTTCCATAGAAATTTTTTTCCGACTTGTCGAAATAAATTCCATAGAAAATTTTTCCGACTTGTTGAAATTTTTTTTTTCGACTTTATATTTGTTTGTGTTTTTGTTATTAGGACCCTCTTGTTCGTTCGTTGGCTGCTCTGGAGAATTGGTTCCTTTGAGTTTTTTTTTTTGTTTATTTTTTTTTTTTAATTTAAATTAAAAATACCATATCTTGAAATATCTTTGTTAATAACATTTTCCCATTGCTTTTTTTTACTATCTTCCAGGTGCTTTTTGACTGTTTGGAACATTTTTTAAAAACTTACGTTAAAACGTTGTTGATACTTATTAATATTTGTTTTATTTTATTGATAATAATAATAATAACAAAATAAAAAACCAAAAACAAAACAAAAACGTAAAATTGTCACAACCAAACCAACACCTAACCGAAATTCCCAGTCGAACCAAAAACAGGAAGAACTCTCCCCGTAATTACAAAAACAAAAAATTCAAAATCAAGAACTTTTTAGGAACAAAGTGCAATTTTGTTTTTAATTTTCAAATACATATGATTTTTTTAAAAAGAAAAAACCAACAACTTTCAGTTCCGAAAAAAACGAAAAATAGCAACAACAAAAATAGTAACTTTTCATTTTCAGTTCAAAAACAAAAGCAAAAAAAAAATACCACAAAAAGAATATTTTTAGTTTTATTTCTCAAAATTTAACAAACAAAATTCAAAACAACAACAAAAAATTTGGAAACCAACAACAACAAAACTCAAATCAACTACAGCAACAAACTACAACAAACAAAAGGAAATAAGGAACCCCCAGCAGCAATAAACAGAAAAAACCAAAACAACAACAATAACACAACAATAAACCGTAACAATAAAATAAGCTAAAAAAAACAAACAACAAAACAAGTAACACAAAAAAGTAACGAAATAAAACAAAAACCAAAACCAAGCAACAACAACAACAAGAAAAACCAATCCAAATCCCTCTACTTCTCCTCAATAACAAAGCAACAACAAAAACTAATTAAATAAATAATAAAGCAACAACAACAACCGATCAATCAAATCCCCCCCTCCACAACTCCAACTGAAGCAGCAACAACAAAATAATAATAAAAATAATATTCACTACAACAACAACAACAAAAAATAGTAACGAATCTTAAAAAAAATTTCGGAACTTCAAACACAAATTCAAAATTTTATGCAGTAAAATAGTTAACAACAACAACAATAATAATAAAAAAAAACTAATAGCCAAACAACAACAAAAAGGAAAACTCACCACCAAAAAATAAACAACAACTCCCTCTCTGTCAAAATCCAAATCCAAAGAAATAAACCGTCAAAATTCAAAAAATAGCCAAAATTTGTTAAATGTTACGAGAGAAAGCCATAGTCGAAATTTTTGAATTTTTGTAAGACTAGCAGCCCTCAACCTCCCCCACCCCGGAACTCACAACGAATTTCAAATTCAAAAGTCCAGAATTCCGATTCATGGTCATGGTGAAATATTCGGTGAAACTGACTAACTAACTCAGAACTAAATATGATTTGTCAAATTCTAAGTTTGTGATTTCGTTTCAACACAAAACCAACCAAACAACAAAAACAAAAAAAAATGTTTCTTTAAAAACACGTCAAAATCAGCACAGCAGCACAGTGTTCTGAACTTGAAACCAAACAAAAAAAAACACTCGAAAGCGATAATAATTTGCAAGCAAACCAAAAAAAAAAAAATTATGAATAACGCCAGCGTTGAATAATCGAAGCCGGAGAAATAGAATCAAGGATCAGAAAAAACAATTTGAAAACAAGGAAAAAAATTCCAATACTCCTTTCAAGGGCATTAACCGGAAATTTCTTCAGAGAAAATAGAAGGAAAAACCCCAAAATTCATTCAAAATAATAAAAAAAATCAACTCCAAAATTACAATTTTGGCCAAGGCAAGAAATTAAAAAAAAAACAACAAATTTTTGTCAAAAAAAAAAAAACCAAAATCTTCCGCGAAAGGAAAAAGTTTTGAAAAAAAAAATCACCCTCTGAACATTTTGTGTGCAAAGCAAAAAAAAAAAAAACAAAAACAAATTCATAAAATTATTATAATTATCATCAGAAAAAACCAAAATATATTCTAAGATATTAATTATTAAAAAAAACACACACACACAAATTATGATATAAATGAATGTCTCATAAATTAAAAAAACAAAACCAAAACAAAACATTTTACTGCATTAAAATTAACAAAAACAAAAAATAAAAATTAAATAAAAAAACAATCCCCATTTAAAACAAAAAAAGGAGAACTCAACACTTCGAAAAAAAAAAAGATATTCAAAATTTTCTTTTTTGGCCCATTATCTAAACCCCCAAAAAAACCAACAAACAATCGTCCATTGCTGTTAACTACTTCCGTGGGCACACGCAGTATCAACTCTGAAAATTCGGAAAAAAAATACAACACTGCAACTTTTGGCTCCAAAAACAAATTTTCAACAAAGCCAAGGACAACTTCAAACAAAAGGTAAGTTTTCATTGTAGAAATAAGACCCTAGCTTGCGTTTGGACTGAGATTTTGATCAATGTAAATATTCACCGAAAGGAACGAATAGTTGGAACTCTGTCTATCAATTATTGTTCAATGAAAATTCGAAATAACAATTTGAAAAGCAAAAAAAAAAAACCAAAAACCAGTAAAGAAAGTCCTAAAGTCGGGCGGGGCCGATTTTATGATACCCTACACCACTTTGCTAATTTAGTAGAGCTCCGCATAACAATTAAAAGTTTTTATGGGAGAATTCAATCATAAACGCTATGATTATAATTATGATTTAAAGTTCCGAAGGACTAAATATGCCAAAGCATTTGTATCTTTTAAATTCGGACTTGTATTGGCCATTTGGTGCAAAATTAATTTGAAATCAGATAAAGATATATATGGGGGAACTATATCCAAATCGGAACCGATCTCGATAAAATTTGGCAAAGATATTTTTGAGCTGTATTTGATATATTTCCCTGAATATCGTTGTTACGGAGTGCATATTACGGCTGTAGGTAACAAATACAACAAATCGGATGAACAATATATATGGGATTTGTTCATTTGTTCATTTGATTTCCATCAAATTTGACATACTAGCTTCTAGACTCAATTCGGTCGTATGTGCAAAATTTCATCCCATTTGGGCTGATATTACACGTTTGGTGCACAATCAAAGGTAAATCGGACGAAGTTATATGTGGGACCTATATCCAAGTCTGAACCGATCTTCACCAAATTTGACATACTAGCTTCTACACTCAATTCGGTCGTAAGTGCCAAATTTCATCCAATTTGGACAAATATTAGACGTTTGGTGCACAATCAAAGGTAAATCGGACGAAGTTATATGTGGGAGCTATATCCAAATCTAAACCGATCTTCACCAAATTTGACATACTAGCTTCTACACTCAATTCGGTCGTAAGTGCCAAATTTCATGCCATTTAGGCAAATATTAGATGTTTGGTGCACAATAAAAGGTAAATCGGACGAAGTTATATATAGGGGAGCTATATCCAAATCTGAACCGATCTCCATAAAATTTGGCACAGATATTTCTGAGCTGTATTTGATATATTTCCCCAAATATTGTTGTTACAGAGTGCATATTACGGCTGCGGAGGACAAAAATAACAAATCGGATGAACAATATATATGGGAGCTATAGCTATATCTGAACCGATCTTCACCAAATTTGGCATACTACCTTCTAGACTAAATTCAGTCGTATGTGCCAAATTCCATTCCATTTGGGCAAATATTAGACGTTTGGTGCACAATAAAAGGTAAATCGGACGAAGTTATATATGGCAGCTATATCCAAATCTGAACCGATCTCGATAAAATTTGGCAAAGATATTTTTGAGCTGTATTTGATATATTTCCCTGAATATCGTTGTTACGGAGTGCATATTACAGCTGTGGGTAACAAATATAACAAATCGGAAGAAGAGTATATGTGGGAGTTATAGCTATATCTGAACCGATCTTCACCAACTTTGGCATACTACCTTCTAGACTAAATTCGGTCGTATGTGCCAAATTCCATCCAATTTGGGCAAATATTAGACGTTTGGTGCACAATAAAAGGTAAATCGGACGAAGTTATATATGGGAGCTATATCCAAATCTGAACCGATCTCGATAAAATTTAGCAAAGGTATTTCTGAGCTGCATTTGATATATTTCCCCAAATATTGTTGTTACAGAGTGCATATTACGGCTGCGGAGGACACAAATAACAAATCGGATGAACCGTGTATACATGGGAGCTATAGCTATATCTGAACCGATTTCGATCAAATTTGGCATACTTATTTTCAGGGCTAATTTGGTTGTATGTGCAAAATTTCATACTATTCGGGCTGATATTACACGTTTGGTGCACAATAAAAGGCAAATCGGACGAAGATATATATGGGAGCTATATCTAAATTTTTACCGATTATCTCCAATTTCAATAGGGTTCGTCCTTGGGCCAAACAAATGTTGTTTGCAAGGTTTCATCTCAATCGGATAATAAATGCGACCTGCATTTTGTTCACAAGAATACATGGACAGACGGACGGACGGACGGACGGGCAGACGGACTGACATGCATAAATCAACTCAGAAAGTGATTCTATGCAGATCCTCAAAAGTAACTATTGGTCTATCTCGCTTCCTTCTCCATGTTACAAACAAATGCGCAAAGACATAATACCCTTACCACTATGTGGTGTAGGGTATAAAAATACACCTCCGAGTTCGGAGAAGGGCAATATTGGCCCACTTCTTCTGGTACCTCCCTCAAAAAATGTCGAAATTTTCAAAAAAAAAAAAAAAATAAATAAATAAATAGCTGTACATTCGGCCGGGCCGAACTTTTAATACCCTCCACCATTTGGTAAAAATTTGGCAAATTTTCAAAAAAAAAAAATAAAATCCGTTTAAAATTCTGCTAAAATCTTAAAAATACCGAATGTAGCCGTTATATTAGGGTCTATACGACGACATGGACCCGCATACTCAACTTTTGTCACAAACTATTACAACATTCAAATGCGAAACTTGAAAAAAATCTATTTATAATGTAGGTAATATCATCAAAATACCCAATATAGGGAGGTACCATGGGGGTTATAAAACGTGGACCGGCACAGAAAATTTTCTGTTATACGCTGTAGTTTCCATTGCGAACTTCAAATACCAAATTTTAAACAATTCCGGTGAATAATGACGCTAAAATCATCAAAATCCCGAACATCGGGAGGTACCGTTATATGGGGGCTATACGAAGGCGTGGACCTGCACAGACAATTTTCTGTTTTAGGCTGTAATTTCCATTGCGAACTTCAAATAGCAAATTTTAAACAATTCCGGTGATTAATGTTGCTAAAATCAACAAAATACCGAATATCGGGAGGTACCGTTATATGGGGGCTATACGAAGGCGTGGACCTGCACAGACAATTTTCTGTTTTAGGCTGTAATTTCCATTGCGAACTTCAAATAGCAAATTTTAAACAATTCCGGTGAATAATGTCGCTAAAATCATCAAAATACCGAATATCGGCAGGTACCGTTAAATGGGGGCTATACGAAGGCGTGAACCTGCACAGACAATTTTCTGTCATAGGCTGTAGTATTCATTGCGAACTTCAAATACCAAATTTTAAACAATTCCGGTGAATAATGACGCTAAAATCATCAAAATACCGAATATCGGGAGGTACCGTTATATGGGGGCTATACGAAGGCGTGAACCTGAACAGACAATTTTCTATCTTAGGTTGTAGTTTCCATTGCGAACTTCAAATACCAAATTTTAAAAAATGCCGGTGAATAATGTCGCCAAAATCATCAAAATCCCGAATATCGGGAGGTACCGTTGTATGGGGGCTATACGAAGGCGTGGACCTGCATAGACAATTTTCTGTCTTAGGCTGTAGTTTCCATTACGAACTTCAAGTACCAAATTTGAAACAATTCCGGTGATTAATGTCGCTAAAATCATCAAAATCCCGAATATCGGGAGGTACGGTTAAATGGGGGCTATACGAAGACGTAGACCTGCACAGACAATTTTCTGTCATAGGCTGTAGTATCCATTGCGAACTTCAAATACCAAATTTCAAACAATTCCGGTGATTAATGTCGCTAAAATCCCGAATATTGGGAGGTACCGTTATATGCGGGCTATACGAAGGCGTGGACCTGCACAGACAATTTTCTGTCTTAGGCTGTAGTATCCATTGCGAACTTCAAATTATAAACAGATTTTTTTTTCAAGTTTCGCATTTGAATATTGTAATAGCTTGTGACAAAGGTTGCCTATGCGGGTCCATGTCGTCGTATAGACCCTAATATAACGGCTACATTCGGTATTTTTAAGATTTTAGCAGAATTTTTAACGGATTTTATTTTTTTGAAAATTTGCCAAATTTTTACCAAATGGTGGAGGGTATTAAAAGTTCGGCCCGGCCGAACTTACAGCTTTTTACTTGTTTTTTTTTTTTTTTTTTTTGAAAATTTCGACATTTTTTGGGGGAGGTACCAGAAGGAGTGGACCAATATTGCCCATCTCCAAACTCGATCTAAGTTTGATAATAATATTAGGATATACCAAGTTTGGACCAATTTGGATACTCCCTTTGAGAGTTATCGTGCACCTTAGCCATCCAGACAGGCGGAGAAACGTACGGACGGAGATTGCTAGATCAACTCCAAATGTCCTGAAACGGATTTTGTCCAAAGAGACCTAGTGTCTGGAATCGTTATTTCGTCGAGACATATTTTGGCCGCATCAAATGATGTAGACCCTCTCTAGCCATATGACTGAGGGTATAAAGAAAGTGACCATGTGCCAAATTTCGAATACTTTACGCATGAGGTGTAATTTTTTTATACCCTACACCACATAGTGGTAAGGGTATTATGTCTTTGTGCATTTGTTTGTAACATGGAGAAGGAAGCGAGATAGACCAATAGTTACTTTTGAGGATCTCCATAGAATCACTTTCTGAGTTGATTTATGCATGTCAGTCCGTCCGTCGGTCCATGTATTCTTGTGAACAAAATGCAGGTCGCATTTATTATCCGATTGAGATGAAATTCTCCAAACAACATTTGTTTGGCCCAAAGACGAACCCTATTGGAAAAAATTGGAGATAATCGGTCAAAAATGAGAGATAGCTCCTATATATATCTTCGTCCGATTTGCCTTTTATTGTGCACCAAACGTGTAATATCAGCCCGAATAGTATGGAATTTTGCACATACAACCAACTTAGGCCTGAAAATAAGTATGCCAAATTTGATCGAAATCGGTTCAGATATAGCTATAGCTCCCATATATACTGTTCATCCGATTTGTTATATTTGTTACCCACAGCCGTAATATGCACTCCGTAACAACGATATTCAGGGAAATATATCAAATACAGCTCAGAAATATCTTTGCCAAATTTTATCGAGATCGGTTCCGATTTGGATATAGCTCCCATATATAACTTCGTCCGATTTACTTTTTGTTGTGCACCTAATGGGCAATGCAAGCCCGAATTTCGAAGATTTTAGTCCTTTGAACTTTAAGTGATAATTATAATCTTAGCGTGTATGATTGAATTCTCCCATAAAAACTTTTAATTGTTATGCGGAGCTCTACTAAATTAACAAAGTGGTGTAGGGTATCATAAAATCGACCCCGCCCGACTTTATGACTTTCTTTACTGGTTTTTTTTTTTAAATATTAAGACTTGATTGGTATATCGTAAAGGAATAGTTAAAATATTTCCTCTCTTCGAGCTCTATCAAAATGTTTTTCAAATATCCAAAAATTGAATTTTTTCCAAAATATGTAGATATTGGGTCTGCAATTAGTATTTTTTTTACCAATTGTTGACGGTATTAAACGAGACCAGGGAGTGCTATAAAATTCTTTTGAAAATCGCTAGAAAAATTTTTTTCGATTTAAATTTAAAAAAAAAAAAATAATTAAAAAAATTAAATTGTTTTTAAATTATAATTATTAAAAAAATTATATTATATAATTAAAAATTAAAATTAAAAATTAATTAATTAAAAAAAAATTAAATTAAAACCACACCCATTTAAAAAATATTTATGTGTATCTATTTGATATTAAAGCTCTCTAGAAGCATAATTTTGATAAATGAGTTCCTTCAAAGTTAGTGTGGTCGATCTCCCCTCAATAAATAAAATATTAATATAAATATTTATTTATATTTACATAAAACAAAAAAATAAATAAAAATCGCGAAAATTAATTTATGTAAATCTATAAATGATAGAATAGGTGGCTTGGGGTTGCACTTGCAAAGTGGTGTGAGCGGGCGAATTATGCTGATGAGCAGCATATTATCCTTTATGTGTATTGCACCACATAAAAGGATATACATAAAAAAATATACATAATTATATATAATTTCAATTTTTTATGTATCTCTGCCTTTAATTGTCTCTCCCAACATAAATACCTGCATCCCGTATTTTGGAAAAAGCCAAATAGCGTTTTCCCCCCAAAATATAAAAAAGTACAGTTACGTTGTCAATAAAAACGGGCTGATGCCAACTGATGCTGTTGTTGCTTGCCACAATGACGATTTGGTGCGTACTGTCTGTTGGCGTTTGGGCTTTTGGTTGGGTGTTCGATACAGACCACAATTTCTGCCACTTTGCCGGATTTTTTGTTTTACATTTTTGGAAACGCAATTTTTTCAACCATTGCCAACGCATCAGCAAATGGAAGCCGGCTGCAGTTTGAACTCCCATTTTGAAAAAAAAAAAAATAATTCTGGCTGATAATTTCCCCAACCAATTGAAAAATAAAAAAAATTATAAAAATTTACCCCCCCCCCCCAAAAAAAAAAAAAAAAAAAAAAAAAATCTTAACTCATTATCCCTCATGTATGGAACTCCTGGGTGCGTAGACCTACCCCCCTCCCCACTCTTTATTACCAAACAACCATTGTGTCTGTTTATATGGGCTTATATGGTTCGGCCACTTTAATGACATGTAAAACTTCCCCTGATGGCCGGCCACCCACTCCCTCTCCCTTACTCCTCACCAATAATGACCACTCACATTGACCATTAACCAGCTCCAGTCTCATTCTGCACCAAAGCAAACGAGTTAAAGTCAAAAGGGGGTTGTTTGTTCGATGATGATAAGCCTACTGTCTGCCATGGCTACTGGCATCAGTAGCCGCAGCAGAGAGCAGCAGCAGAGAAACAATGTATATCCTTTGGGTGCCATCCTGCCAGACCATATGCATATGTGGAAATTTTGGGCAGAGCCCTGACATTACCAAAAAATGCATTCTTATGCATTCAGCCTTTGCGAGATGATGTGCATCAGTAATAGGCCCAGCCAGCCATAAAAAAAAAACACACACACAAAAAATTGGGTGGACAATGATGCCGGAAAATGCAAAGCATTCCACCACCCAACAACATGGGCGACATGGACATGCGGCCAGGGTTAAACAGAAATAGTTATATACAATTTCAAATACATACACATATATGTACACACATATATATGTGTATGTAAATAATTTACCACTACATAAAAGCCCAGCTGGAGCTGGATGCATTCTGGATGCATTGCCTGCAATTTTTTTTGGGGAGTTTTTGCTTTAAAATATTTTTTTTTTTTTTTTTTTTTGGGTGGCCAAAATGGATGCACCCGAATGGGTGCTTATGTACACACATACGCAATACCTATATATATCTCCACTTATATACATAACAATCCATTTGCATATACTGTATGGTATGGCCGAGCTCATCATTAATGATAACAACAACTTCACATAAATTGCTGCATCAGCATCCGGGCGGGCAGGCGTTCAGGCAGCAATAACATTGAGAATTTTAATTTGAATTTTTAATTTCCGTTACGATGGATGGATGGATGGCTGGTTGGTTGGGTTACCGGCCAGATAAAATGTCAGATGATTTTTTTTGGTTTGATTTTTTCGTTTTTTGCCCCCCGCTAAAGGATAATTGCAGTCGAGGTTATGAACAGGATTCATTTTGGTAATTTTGCATGATGTGCAATTGTCATTAAACTTATGTAAATTGTTGTATATATAATAAATGATAATGTTTATTATTATATACAAGAGGAAATTAAGAACACACACATATAAATGCACACACACACACACACACATACATGGAAATTGCCATTTCCTGGAATTTTTTTCAAAAGTACAGTTTTTATTACGAATTTTAAATACAGAATTTTATTGACCATCGAACCTTTTCAAATGGCTAGGCTAGTGGGGTGTAGAGAGGAGAGGTCATTGTTTGCTCTGACCACATTAACAAAAAAAAAAAAAAAAAAAAAAAAAAAAAAAAAACTGTAAATTACATCAATGAAGCCCTTATCCATAATGAGCAGCAGTAGCAGGCTCAATTAAATGTGGCAAGAGGAGGAGGCACCCCCAGGGAATAATTATTAATATTTGTTGGTGATTACAGCAGGGCATTTTGGAGGCAACTGTACTCGATAAATTTTCAATGGGAAATTAATAAATTGTTAATAGATATTTTAGATAAATTTAAAACCAGTAAAAAAAGTCCTAAAGACGGACGGGGCCGACTTTATGATACCCTACAACACTTTGCTAATTTAGCAGAGCTCCGCATAACAATTAAAAGTTTTTATGGGTAAAATTCAATCATACACGCCATGATTATAAATATAATTTAAAGTTCCGAAGGACTAAATATGCCGAAGCATTTGTATCTTTTAAATTCGGACTTGTATTGCCCATTTGATGCACCAAATTAATTTGAAATCGGATAAAGATATATATGGGAGCTATATCCAAATCTTAAGCGATCTCGATAAAATTTGGCAAAGATATTTCTGAGCTGTATTTGATATATTTCCCTGAATATCGTTGTTACGGAGGGCATATTACGGCTGCGGAGGACCAAAAATAACAAATCGAATGAACAGTATGTATGGGAGCTATAGCTATATCTGAACCGATCTTCACCAAATTTGACATACTAGCTTCTAGACTTAATTCGGTCGTAAGTGCCAAATTCCATCGCATTTGGACAAATATTGGACGTTTGGTGCAAAATAAAAGGTAAATCGGACGAAGTTATATATGAAAGCTATATCCAAATCTGAACCGATCTCGATAAAATTTGGCAAAGATATTTCGGAGCTGTATTTGATATATTTCCTCAAATATTGTTGTTACAGAGTGCATATTACGGCTGCGGAGGACAAAAATAACAAATCGGATGAACAATATATATGGGAGCTATGGCTATATCTGAACCGATTTCGATCAAATTTGACATACTAGCTTCTATACTTAATTCGATCATATGTGCCAAATTTCATCCCATTTGAGCAAATATTAGACGTTTGGTGCAAAATAAAAGGTAAATCGGACGAAGTTATATATGGAAGCTATATCCAAATCTGAACCGATCTCGATAAAATTTAGCAAAGGTATTTCGGAGCTGTATTTGATATATATCCCTGAATATCGTTGTTACGGAGTGCATATTACGGCTGCGGAGGACAAAAATAACAAATCGGATGAACAATATATATGGGAGCTATGGCTATATCTGAACCGATTTCGATCAAATTTGGCATAATTATTTTCAGGCCTAATTGGGTTGTATGTGCAAAATTCCGTACTATTCGGGCCGATATTACACGTTTGGTGCACAATAAAAAGGTAAATCGGACGAATATATATATGGGAGCTATATCTAAATTTTGACCGATTATCTCCAATTTCAATATGGTTCGTCCTTGGGCCAAACCAATGACTTGTGAAAAATGTCATCATTATCCGGAGAAGGGTATTAGTAAAACCATAAAATCAATGGACCGACATCCAATTTTTCTGTCCACAACTATTTCGACGTCTCCATACGTAAGCCGCAGAGGTTAACAGTGACCTCAATATAAAATTTGAGAATTTCAGCTCTATTGCCTCTCCCAATACCAAATGTAGTAGTATTTACTACGCATTTCTAAAACAATCTACATCTCTCCATCCTAGACACCAACAGTGATCCAAAATTACTACCATTTAGTACTTTTCGAATAATTATAGCATGCATTTGCAAAACGCTAACATATCTCAACACGAGATAACAAGTGAGCCATATCTCAGCTCCATATATATTTAATTAATACCAGATTTAGTAGCATTTAGTATTTTTGGAACAATTGCTATAGTACGCATATCTCAATTCCAGATACTAAAAGAAGCCTGAATAAAAATAAATAATTATAATATAAATAATTATTTATATTAATATTTTTTTAAACCTATAAACATCGCGAATTTCTTAAAAATATGGATTTTTTAAAAATATTTGTTTCGAGAACTACCCACAACGTGGATTTTTTTAATATTTATATATTTTTTTGAGAACTATCCACTACGTGGATTTTTTGAACGACGTGAATTTTTTAAAAATATTTTTTTTTCGAGACCTCTCAACGACGTGAATTTTTTAAAAATATTTTTTTCGAGACCTATCAACAACATGGATTTTTTAAAAAATCCATCCGGGACCACTCAATGACGTGAATTTTTTAAAAATATTTGTTTCAAAAATTATCCAGCAACGTGGATTTTTTTAAAATATTCTTAAATTACTTATTCAACAGAGTGGATTTTTTAAAAATTATTTTTCATGATCTATTTTTCAACGTGGATTTTTAAAAATATTATTTCATAAATTATTCAACAACGTGGATTTTTTAAAAATATTATTTCATAAATTATTGAACAACGTGGATTTTTAAAATATTATTTCATAAATTATTCAACAACGTGGATTTTTTAAAAATATTATTTCATAAATTATTGAACAACGTGGATTTTTAAAAATATTATTTCATAAATTATTCAACAACGTGGATTTTTTAAAAATATTATTTCATAAATTATTCAACAACGTGGATTTTTTAAAAATATTCTTTCTTCATCTATTTTTCAATGTAGATTTTTAAAAATTACTTTTCATTATCTATTTTTCAACGTGGATTTTTAAAAATATTATTTTATAACTTATTTAACAACGTGGATTTTTTAAAAATATTATTTCATAACTTATTCAACAACGTGGATTTTTTAAAAATATTCTTTCATAACTTATTCAATGGCGTGGATTTTTAAAAAAATATTATTTCATAAATTATTCAACAACGTGGATTTTTTAAAAACATTATTTCATAACTTATTCAATAACGTGGGTTTTTTTAAAATTATTTTTCATGATATATTTTTCAACGTGGATTTTTTAAAAATTATTTTTCAAGATCTATTTTTTAACGCGGATTTTTTAAAAATTATATTTCAAGATATATTTTTCAACGTGGATTTTTTAAAAATATTTTTCAAGATCTATTTTTCAACGTGGATTTTTCAAAAATATTATTTCATAAATTATTCAACAACGTGGATTTTTTAAAAATATTATTTCATAAATTATTCAACAACGTGGATTTTTTAAAAATATTATTTCATAAATTATTCAACAACGTGGATTTTTAAAAATTATTTTTCATGATCTATTTTTCAACATGGATTTTTAAAAATTATTTTTCATGATCTATTTTTCAACATGGATTTTTAAAAAATATTATTTCATGATTTATTTTAAAGTGGATTTTTTAAAAATTATTTTTCATGATCTATTTTTCAACGTGGATTTTTTAAAAATTATTTTTAATGATCTATTTTTCAACCTGGGTTTTTTAAAAATTATTTTTCATGATCTATCTTTCAACGTGGATTTTTTAAAAATTATTTTTCATGATCTATTTTTCAACGTGGATTTTTAAAAATATTATTTCATAACTTATTCAACAAAGTGGATTTTTTAAATATTATATTTCAAGATCTATTTTTCAACGTGGATTTTTTAAAATATTATTGCATAACTTATTCAACAACGTGGATTTTTTAAAAATATTATTTCATAAATTATTCAACAACGTGGATTTTTTAAAAATATTATTTCATAAATTATTCAACAACGTGGATTTTTTAAAAATATTATTTCATAAATTATTCAACAACGTGGATTTTTTAAAAATATTATATCATAAATTATTCAACAATGTGGATTTTTTAAAAATATTATATCATAAATTATTCAACAACGTGGATTTTTTAAAAATTATTTTTCATGATCTATTTTTCAAAGTGGATTTTTCAAAATATTATTTCATAACTTATTCAACAACGTGGATTTTTTAAAAATTATTTTTCATGATCTATTTATCAACGTGGATTTTTTAATAATTATTTTTCATGATCTATTTATCAACGTGGATTTTTTAAACATTATTTTTCATGATCTATTTTTCAACGTGGATTTTGTAAGAATTATTTTTCAACGCTGTCTATTTTCCAACGTGGATTTTTTAAAAATTATTTTTCAAGATCTATCTTTCAACGTGGATTTTTTAAAAATATTTTTCAAGACTTATCAATTTTTCGTTTTATGAGCTTCATGGATATTCAAAACTTTTACCCATTTGGGGGAGGTACCAGAAGGAGTGAACCCATATATTCCATCTTCACACCAGAGCTTGGTGTGAATTGAAATATTGTGAGACAATCCGACTCACATTTTATAAGAATTATAATTATTCGAAATTGATGGAGTGGACCGATATTATCTATTTTCACACCTGACCTGGCACTGATGCGAGTATTAGGATTTGCAAAGTTTGAGCAAAACAGATTATCGTTTTTCTTTCTGCGCTCTTTTTTTTAATTTCGGCCTTTTTTAAGGGAGGTACCAGAAGGAGTGGACCGATATTGCCCATCTCCGAACTCGATCTAAGTTGATAATAATATTACGATGCAAAAAAATTGGACCAAATTGAATACTACCTTCGAGAGTTATCGTGCGCACCAGCCAGACAGACAGGCAGACGGACGGACATCGCTAGATCGACTCCAAATATCCTGAAACGGATTTTGTCCAAAGAGACCGATGGTCTAAAACCGTTATCTCGATGAGGCAACTTTTGGTAGTATCAAATAATATATACCCTCTTTAGCTACATGGCAGATGCATATATAGTAAAAATATCACTACAGAGCTTCAAAAAATATTTTAAAAATTTCCTACATAGACTGAAAAAAATCTAAGACACAGGCAATAAACTCTCCTTTAAAAAATCCCCATTTTTTTACAAAAAAAAAAAATGTTCACCCCTTTCAAAAAATATTTTATAAAAAAAAATTCCGGTGATATTGGAACTGTCATCACCTATGATAAATAAGACAGTTCAGTACGATATAAATATTGACCGGTCTAGGATGTGTTTTTGTCAGATATGTGTACCCAGGAGTGTATCCAGCCCCCTCTCTTCTATATGAGTTCGAATTTATTGCCATATGAGTGTTTGTGAATTTGTCAACCAACTGGAAATCCCCCTCCTCCCCTTATGGAACATGAAAAATTCAGCCCAAAAGAGTAATGGGTGACCATTTGAAAAAAATAAACAAAATAAAATAAATAAAAAATAAATAAAGAAAAGAACGAAGTAGCAACTCCTGCAATAACCAAACTGATGGTCATGTGTGCATGGAGCTATGATGGTCTGTGCCTGTGCCTTGATGGTGGGCTACGATGACAGCAAATACAGCCTCTGCTACACCAACAAGAGGCATGTGGCTGTTTACTTTCCTTTATTTTTGCACTTCCCCTGCTGTTGTTCCGCTGCTACATGTTAAAGTTTATTTTTATTTCAGTTCTCGTTTTTTTTGCGATTCTTCTTCTTTTTATTTGTTAAAGGCTTTCGCGGTCTTTCTGTGTTGCCATTGTAACACTCCCCTACCTCCCTCCCTCCCTCACACATTCACACACCCATTGAACTGCGTTTGTTGTTTCAGTTGCTACTTTCTTTTTATGGGTTATTTTTTTTTGTAGTCCATTTGTCTTTGCCGGATTGTATCGGTTCTTTGCCCAACCATTGTTGTTGCCATGGCATCCTCGGAGTAGGATGTGTCTGTGAAGTTCAGTTTTCTTGCTCTTTGTTTTTATTTTCACATTTCGCTTTTCTGTTGTTATTTACCAGGGTTTGTTTTTTCGTTGCTTTTGATGCGAAAGACAATGCGTACCGCTGCAAAAAAAAAAACGGCAACAATAAGTTTTTCCCGACACATAAAAATCATTTTTGCTTTAATGTTTTGTTTTTATATTTTTCTGCGATTCAAGTTAAAGTTGTATTTTATTTTTTTGGCGAAATTATTTTTTGGATTATTTTCTTTGGAATCCTAGGCCTGGCATTGGCCAAAAAATTTTTTTCATTCATCCATCTTGTCCTTCTTTTTTCAAGGACTCCATATATATGTATATTGTGTTTTTATCCTCCTCCCAAGAAAGGTGGAGTACTGACTGGCTGGACGGTTTGGTTTTATTTAATGTTCTGCGAAAATTTTATATATTTCCCGGTTGGGAGTTTTTGTTTTCGTTTTCTTGGAGGAAGGGTGTGGGCTTGCGTTGGGAAATGAGAAAAAGAAAAAGAAAAACGGTTTATCAAGAAATATCTGCATATAACGCACAATTAATGCATGGGTTCGCCTGGCCATTAAATGGAGGATGAGGTTGGATTATGGGCTCTTAATTTAAATGCTTTTTGACAAAAATGTTTTAAAAAATATTTCGTCTGCTAAGGATATGAAAGAAAATTATAAATCTGTGATAATGGCTCCCATAAAAATCCCAAAATTGGCTTTGAAAAATATTTTTTTAAAAAAGAAAAATAAAAAATTATTTAAAAAATTCAATTTAATAAAAAAAAACCAGTAAAGAAAGTCTTAAAGTCGGGCGGGGCCGACTTTATGATACCTTACACCACTTTGCTAATTAAGTAGAGCTCCACATAACAATTAAAAGTTTTTATGGGAGAATTCAATCATACACGCCATGATTAGAATTATAATTTAAAGTTCCGAAGGACTAAATATGCCGAAGCATTTGTATCTTTTAAATTCGGACTTGTGTTGCCCATTTGGTGAACAAATAATTTAAAATCGGATAAAAATATATATGAGAGCTATATCCAAATCGGAACCGATCTCGATAAAATTTGGCAAAGATATTTCTGAGCTGTATTTCATATATTTCCCTGAATATCGTTGTTACGGAGTGCATATTACGGCTGTGGGTAACAAATATAACAAATCGGATGAACAATATATATGGGAGCTATAGCTATATCTGAACCGATCTTCACCAAATTTGACATACTAGCTTCTAGACTCAATTCGGTCGTAAGTGCCAAATTCCATCCCATTTAGACAAATATTAGACGTTTGGTGCACAATAAAATTTAAATCGGAAGAACTATATGGGAGCTATATTCAAATCTGAACCGATCTCCATAAAATTTGGCAAAGGTATTTTTGAGCTGTTTTTGATATATTTCCCCAAATATTGTTGTTGCAGAGTGAATATTATGGCTGCGGAGGACAAAAATAACAAATCGGATGAAAAATATATATGAGAGCTATAGCTATATCTGAACCGACCTTCACCAAATTTGACATACTAGCTTCTAGGCTCAATTCGGTCGTAAGTGCCAAATTCCATCCCATTTAGACAAATATTAGACGTTTGGTGCACAATAATAAGTAAATCGGACGAACTTATATATGGGAGATATATCCAAATCGGAACCGATCTCGATAAAATTTAGCAAATGTATTTCTGAGCTGTATTTGATATATTTCCCCAAATATTGTTGTTGCAGAGTGAATATTACGGCTGCGGAGGACAAAAATAACAAATCGGATGAACAATATATATGGGAGCTATAGCTATATCTGAACCGATTTCGATCAAATTTGGCATACTTATTGTCAGGCCTAATTTGGGTGTATACGCAAAATTCCATAAAATTCGGGCTGATATTATACGTTTGGTGCACAATAAAAGGTAAATCGGACGAAAATATATATGGGAGCTATATCTAAATTTTGACCGATTATCTCCAATTTCAATGGGGTTCGTCCTTGGACCAAACAAATGATCTGTGCAAAATTTCATCTGGATCGGATAATAAATGCGACCTGTACTTTGTTTACAAAAATACATGGACAGACGGACGGACATGCAGAATGTGATTCTATGCAGATCATCAAAAGGAACTATGGGTCTATCTCGTTTCCTTTTGCCTGTTACAAACAAATGCACAAAGACATAATACCCTGACCACCTTGTGGTGTAGGGTATAAAAAGTATTGAAAATTGTGACCCTTTGAGAGTGAGGTACCATAAGGGGTTCGCAGATATATATTATCTTCACAACGGATTTTTTGTTAGCAAAAATGTTTGTATGTTTGAAATTTGAAGTCGATTTCATATTCATTTCAGGTTTCTGGATAAAGCAACCCTTTTGACCCTTTGTGAATGAAGTACTAGAAGGTGTTCGCAGATTTATATCATCTTCACAACAGGTCCTGTGTTAGCAAAAGTGTTCGTATGTGTGAAATATGAAGAGAACCGGATGCTTATTGCGGATTTAATAATAATTTTTGTTATTCAAAACTTTTACCCTTTTGTGGGGGAGGTACCAGAAGAAATGGTTAGATCTCTACCATATTAATAACAGATCTTGTGTTGATGGAAATATTGAGATGAATGGAATCGGATGTCATTTTGTTTATGAGCTTCAGGGATTTTCAAAATTTTGACTTTTTGTGGGCGAGCTACCAGAAGGAGCGGGGCGATATATTCCACCTTAGCAACAGATCTTGGGTTAATAAAAATATTAGTATGTGTGAAATTTAAAGACAATCGGACTCTTATGCCACATTTTATAAGAGTTATAATTATTCAAAAATTTGACCCTTTATGGGGGTGGTACTTGACCGATATTGTCCATTTCCGCACCTGACCTACTACTGATGCAAGTATTAGGATTTGCAAAGTTGGAGCAAAATCGGATCATCCTTTCTCCATTTGAAAATTTGGACCTTTTGTTTGGGAGGTACCAAAAGGAGTGGACCGATACTGCCCATCTCCGAACTCTATCTAAGTTTGATAATAATATTATGTTTTATCGATCTAAGTTTGATATATATTATTCGAGAGTTATCGTGTGCAACAGTCGGACAGGCAGACTGACATTTATAGATCGACTCCAAATGTCATGAAACGGATTTGGCTTCCAAAATATATATTTTAAAATTTTTCATCGAAAATCCATGATTACAGCTCGTTGGTCCTTAAAAAAATATTTTTAAATATTCATATATTTTAGTTATGCCAGGAATATTTAATCCTTGGTATGTCTTCCTCATTTTCAATACCACCAGCAGCTAACTTTCTTTGAAGGTAACGTTCTTTTTGAGAAAATAAATATTTTCTAAATTAATCCAGGAATTAATGATAATCATACGCACCATGGGTCAAATATTTAAAGTTTATTTTAAATGGTCTCCAATAGAGCAAATTTGAAAAATTTTTACTTTTTTTTAAATTTTTAATTATTTTGTTATTTATAGAAAACTCGGAAAAACATACATGTAAAGAGTGATTTGTTAAGAGCTTAATAACTTTTTTTAAAAAAAAAAACGCATAAAATTTGCAAAATCTCATCGGTTCTTTATTTGAAACGTTAGATTGGTCCATGACATTTACTTTTTGAAGATAATTTCATTTAAATGTTGACCGCGGCTGCGTCTTAGGTGGTCCATTCGGAAAGTCCAATTTTGGGCAACTTTTTCGAGCATTTCGGCCGGAATAGCCCGAATTTCTTCGGAAATGTTGTCTTCCAAAGCTGGAATAGTTGCTGGCTTATTTCTGTAGACTTTAGACTTGACGTAGCCCCACAAAAAATAGTCTAAAGGCGTCAAATCGCATGATCTTGGTGGCCAACTTACCGGTCCATTTCTTGAGATGAATTGTTCTCCGAAGTTTTCCCTCAAAATGGCCATAGAATCGCGAGCTGTGTGGCATGGAGCGCCATCTTGTTGAAACCACATGTCAACCAAGTTCAGTTCTTCCATTTTTGGCAACAAAAAGTTTGTTAGCATCGAACGATAGCGATCGCCATTCACCGTAACGTTGCGTCCAACAGCATCTTTGAAAAAATACGGTCAAATGATTCCACCAGCGTACAAACCACACCAAACAGTGCATTTTTCGGGATGCATGGGCAGTTCTTGAACGGCTTCTGGTTGCTCTTCACTCCAAATGCGGCAATTTTGCTTATTTACGTAGCCATTCAACCAGAAATGAGCCTCATCGCTGAACAAAATTTGTCGATAAAAAAGCGGATTTTCTGCCAACTTTTCTAGGGCCCATTCACTGAAAATGCAAGCGTTGCTCGTTAGTAAGTCTATTCATGATGAAATGTCAAAGCATACTGAGCATCTTTCTCTTTGACACCATGTCTGAAATCCCACGTGATCTGTCAAATACTAATGCATGAAAATCCTAACCTCAAAAAAATCACCCTTTATATAGTATTCTACTTAGAGAACGTATTTTCCAAGTCTTTTACTCAGGGGGGAATTTTTTAGAGTCCAAATTCCTTTTATTCTTAATAACATTTCCAAAAATATTTCCATAAATTTACAAAAAAAAAAAAAAAAAAAAAAAAAAAAAACAAGTAAAAAAGCTGTAAGTTCGGCCGGGCCGAACTTTTAATACCCTCCACCATTTGGTACAAATTTGGCATTTTCTAATAAATAAAATCCGTTAAAAATTCTGTTAAAATCTTAAGAATGCCGAATGCTTATACGACGACGTGGGCCTGCATAGGCAACTTTTGTCATAAGTTATTACACTATTTAAATGCGAAACTTGAAGAAAAATCTGTTTATAATCTAGCTAATATCATTAAAATACCGAATATGGGGGGTACCGTTATATGGGGGCTATACGAAGACATGGACCTGCACAGACAATTTTCTGGCATGGGCTGAAGTATCCATTCCGAAATTCACATGCGAAATTTGAAACAATCCCGGTAAATAATGTCGCTAAAATCATCAAAATACCGAATATCGGGGGGTACGGTATATGGGGGCTATATGAAGACGTGGACCTATATGGCCCATTTTCTGTTTTATGCTGCAGTATCTATTACGAACTTCAAACACCAAATTTGGAACGATTTCCCTGAATAATTTCGCTAAAATCATCAAAATACCGAATATCGGGGGGTACCGTTATATGGGGGCTATATGAAGAAGTGGACCTACATGGCTCATTTTTTGACTTAGGATGTAGTATCCATTACGAAGTTCAAATACCAAATTTGAAACGATTCCGGTAAACAATGTCGCAAAAATCATAAAAATACCGAATATCGGGGGGTACCGTTATATGGGGGCTACACGAAGACATGGACCTGCACAGATAATTTTCTGTTTTAGGCTGTAGTATTCAATACGAACTTCAAATGCCAAATTTGAAACAATTCCGGCGAATAATGTCGCTAAAATCATAAAAATACTGAATATCGGGAGGTACAGTTATATGGGGGCTATATGATAACTTGGACCTACATGGCCCATTTACGAACTTAACCTGCCTACTGGCAAAATATACATGTGTGCAAAATTTTAGCCTTCTATCTCAATTTGTTCGAAAGATAGCGTGATTACAACAGACAGACAGACAGACAGACAGACAGACGGACAGACAGACAGACAGACAGACACACAGACAGACAGACGGACATGGCTAAATCGTCTTAGAATTTTACGCTGATCAAGAATATATATACTTTGTTGGGTCTGACATGAGTATTTCGAGGAGTTACAAACGGAATGACAAAATTAATATACCCTCCATAGTATGGTGGAGGGTATAAAAATTACAAATCTCTATGCCCTGCTTTCTATTTCATTTGGAAAAATCCATATCTAAACACTCAAATTCCAGTCTAAAACAAATCTCCATTGGGGGAAAAAATGGAAAACCAAATCAAGTCCACCATGGTGCCGGCAAAAATAAAACAAAGATTTCCCCCTTTTTAATATTTTTTTTTATTTCTCTTGTACCTTTGCCCGGTTGCCATGGTTAGTGAAAGTGGAAATAGTCATAGAAATGACAAAAATATCCAATCCAGATAAACCAAAAAAAAAAAAAAAAACGCAAAACCAGCTTTTGCCAAAAAAACAAAACAGGAACCAAAAAAAAAAAAAATAAAAAATGTGTAACATTTAGTTAGGAAAACAAGAAAAACTATAACTGAAAAAAAAAAATAACTGAATGTTGCCAAAAAAAAAAAATCCGGCACGTTCGTGTTGTATAGGGAGATAGGAAAATTCAACGATTTTGGTGGTCACCGGTTTTTCCAGCATTTTGATATGACAAAAACAAAGCCAACAAACATGGTTTTGTTATAAATGTTTTTGATCTCTTTTTTTTTTTTTTTTGAAGTGGGGAAAACGCACATGTTGTGTCTGGCACAGAGCACAGATTTACACCCACCATAGCGACATGGAGTTGTTGTTTCTTTTTCATTTTGGAAACAGGTGAAGTGTTTTTTCCTGCCGTTGTCCGGCAATCGTTTACAGCAACCACCTATGATGCCTGGTTTCACCACATGCACATGCAGCCAACCAGCCATGGCCACTAAAGCCTTTGTCTGGCTGCTCCGCACACACAAAAAAAAAAAAAAACTTTATTTTTGTCTGTCTAGTTGGTATTTGATGTATGTCTGTGTCTAAGGATTCAATTTATTTTAGAGATTTTTATTTGTAAAACAAGCAACAGCCAACTGAGCTTTCAAAAACTAGTGATGGCCTTGGAAAGGTTTTTTTTAAAGCGGCAATTTTTGTTGGCGAAGTTTGCATAGAGAATTTCATGGTTTAAAGTGGTGAAATATATTGCAAATATTGAGGAGTTTTAAAATGATATTTTAATGAGACAAGAATTTCTAAAAATTAGAAACAGTTGTTTCATTGGAAATTGTGAAAAATTAAATTTTATTGTTTTGGCCTAGACAGATTCTTCTTCACAACATTAGGATTTTTTATTATTTTTTCAAAATCAACCAATCATTAGATTTTTTTTTTTTTGAAAATCTACCTATGTCATCTCATAAAACTGGAAGTTTTGAATATATTCCGTACATTTATTCTTTGAAAATTACATTTAATTCCTTTGGCCCAGGTTGCGTATGAGTATTTTGATATTCCAGAAAAAAAATTATTTCCTCCAAAATTTCATAGTAAAGTTAAACATTTTTATACCACCATAGTATGAAGAGTATATTAAGTTTGTCCTTCCGTTTGTAACACCTCGAAATATACAATTTAGACCCCACAAAGTATATATTCTTGATCAGCATAAAATTCTATGTCGATTTAGCTATGTCTGTCCGTCTGTGGAAATCACTCTAGCTTCCGAACCAATTGAAGTAGATTGATAAAATTTTACTCAAATGTATATTATGTATGCAGAACTTCTGGTATTGAAAATGGGTCATGTGGGTCCACGTTTTGGTATACCCACCATATAATGGTTTGATGATTTTAGCGACAACATTCATTGGAATTGTTTCAAATTTGGTATTTTAAGTTCGTAATGGATACTACAGCCTATGACAGAAAATTGTCTATGCAGGTCCACGTCTTCGTATAGCCCACATATAACAACATCTCCCCATATTCGGTATTTTGATGATTTAAGCGATCTTATTCACCGGAATTATTTCAAATTTGGTATTTGATGTTCGTAATAGATGCTACAGTCTATGACAAGAGATTGTCTGTGCCGGTCCACGTCTTCGTGTGGCCCCCATATAAGGGTTACTCCCAATATTCGGTATTTTGAAGATTTTAGCGACATTATTCACCGGAATTGTTTCAAATGTGGTATTTGTAATTCGTAATGGATACTACAGCCTAAGGCAGAAGATTGTCTGTGCCGGTCTACGTCTTCGTATAGCCTCCATATAACAGTATCTCCCGATATTCGGTATTTTGGGGATTTTAGCGACATTATTCAACGGAATTGTTTTAAATTTGGTAGTTGAAGTTCGTCATGGATACCACAGCCTATGACAGAATATCGTTTGTACAGGTCCACGTCTTCGTATAGTCCCCATACAACAGTACCTCCCGATATTCGGTATTTTGGGGATTTTAGCGACATTATTCAACGGAATTGTTTTAAATTTGGTAGTTGAAGTTCGTCATGGATACCACAGCCTATGACAGAAAATCGTTTGTACAGGTCCACGTCTTCGTATAGTCCCCATACAACAGTACCACCCGATATTCGGTATTTTGGGGATTTTAGCGACATTATTCAACGGAATTGTTTCAAATTTGGTACTTGAAGTTCCTAATGTATTCTACATCCTAAGGCAGAAAATTGTCTATGCAGGTCCACGTTATGGTATAGTCCCCCTATAATGGTACCTCCCCACATTCGGTATTTTTATAGACTTTAACAGAATTGTTAACGGACTTTATATTTTTGAAAACTGCCAAATTCGTTCCAAATGGTTGAGGATATTAAAAGTTCGGCCCGACCGAACTTACAGCTTTTTTACTTGTTTTTAATCCCTAGACATGAGAATGCAATATATCCACAAATTTTATTTGGCTCAAAAAACAAAAATGTTGAATTTCAATCTGATTTCCTTTAATATTTTTTTAAATTTCCAATTTTATTATTTGTAGCAAATACCAGGAATTCTCATCTTTCATTTGAAACCAGTTTGAGTGCGATCAGATAAAAACTACCAATGTTATGGCCATTTTATGAAAATATCAGCAAAATTAATAATAGTCATACGCCAGGGTGTTCCCAAGTTGAGTAATTTACTTAAATCCTTTGTTGTATGTAGAAAATTCTCAAAAAAATCATTATATTTGTGTGATTTAAACTCTTCAGAATATATTTTAAATAAATACAAACGTGCGAACATAGAAATGACATTTTAAAATAAATTTCCACTCGTTGTAATGTCACAATTTTTGCCTGGCATTTTTCCGTTTCGAATCACTTTTTATGTTTCCAATAAGTTTTCAGTCTTATAGTTATAAATCCCATGTAATCATCACCTGCAAATGACCCTTAATACTTTAATAGTTACTATTAATGGTTGAATGGTCACAAATAATGGTAGTGATGATGATGAAGATAATGATGACGAGGAACCTGAGCCTCGCATAAGGTGGTGTGGTCTTTCTGCTAATAGCTCTTGCCACCATGTAATTTCTAAGACGATTAGTAAAATGCCAGCCAGCCATTTTCTAGACTCTTAGTTTTGAACATTTTTCCTTAATATTTGCCGATTTTCTTTTATTTTCTGCCTTTGCATTTTCTGTGTTTATGTTTTCGTTCGCAGCTACCTGTATGTATTAGTAATAATTTATCGCCTGCGGTTTTTAGTTATTTTTCCCCCTTTTTGTTAACGCATTATGGATGTACGTGCTTTACGGGTGGTGCCATAAGTGCGTTACTAGCTGTGTTTATTTCACAGAGATTTTCACACATTGTATCGAAAAGCTGGTCATGTTCTTCTTTTGTCCCTTTTTGTGTTGATATATTTGCCATACGCACGGTTAAAATGTTAAGCGTTTTAGAGAAAACGTTTTATATTTGGTGTCCTACCGCTTTCTTGTTATCTCGCTAAAGTGTGGGGACAACAAATGTTTATACAAAGCTTACAAAACTGCATCTAATTGCATTAGACTCGTTTTTTAGTCAATCTCCATGGAGGTATTTGCTTTTTGCCCTTTTCGATTTTGTCGGGCTAATGGGCGACTTTTTTTTGTCTCTTATTAATTCTGGGCCAAAGTTCTCGTTTATGTGCATTTATTTCATGTCTTTGAAGTCGTATTGAATTACCATCAACATCGTCATCATCGTTCATACCATTAAAAGTGGAGAAAAAACACTGCTTTAGAGCCATATGTGGCGGTAATAAAGCGGAAGAAAATCATAAGCGAAACATAAGTACAATAAAAGATATATTATTGCCTGCACAAAAAACAAACATGGTGTAAACAAAATTCTAACCATATTTGGTTAAATTTTGTTAGCAGATATTACATTAAAGAAGACCGGCAAATTGTGGAAATTTAAGTGAGGAAAAAAAAGAAAAAAATATATATTTTGATTTCAATTTAAATTTTAAAATACTCAACTATTTAGCATCAGATTTTATTTTCCAACACATGAAGCTAAATGTGTCTGCTTTAAAATGAGCCATAAAATTCGAATTTCCCATTGAAATTGAAAAAGTTATTGACAATTTATTAAAATAGTACAAAAATTAATATCAGTCATACGCAGAAGGGTACCAAAAATATATTTTGCTCTAACAAGGAAATCGTTTAAAAAGTGGTATATAAATTTTAATATTTTAAAATCTTAAATAACTTTCTATGAAATTGGATTGCTACAATTATTTAAAAGTAAAAAATATAGATGATATAGAGCTAAGAACCAAAAAATGTTTTTATTGAAATATTTTTTTATTTCAATTTAATTTTAAAATACTTAATTATTTAGCATGTGATCTTATTTTCCAACACATGAAGCTTAATGTGTCTGCTTTAAAATGAGCCATAAAATTTGAATTTCCCATTAAAATTGGAAAAGTTATTGACAATTTATTAAAATAGTACAAAAATTAATATCAGTCATACGCCGAAGGGTACCCAAAAGAATTTTTGCTCTAACAAGAAAATAATTTAAAAAGTTGTATATAAATTTTAATTTTTTAAAATCTTAAATAACTTTCTATGAAATTGGATTGCTACAATTATTTAAAATTAAAAAAATATAGATGATACAGAGCTTTTGATCATCTTATAAAAAAGTTTAAAAAAAAATGTTTTTATTTTTAATTTCAATTTAATTTTTAAATACTTAACGATTTAGCATGTGATTTTATTTTCCAACACACGAAGCTTAATGTGTCTGCTTTAAAATGAGCCATGAAATTGGAATTTCCCATTAAAATTGGAAAAGTTATTGACAATTTATTAAAATAGTACATAAATTAATATCAGTCATACGCCAAAGGGTACCAAAAAGAATTTTTGCTCTAACAAGGAAATCGTTTAAAAAGTTGTATATAAATTTATTTTTTTTTTTTAATTTTATATAACTTGCTATGAAATTGGATTGCTACAATTATTTAAAAGTAAAAAAATATAGATGACATAGAGCTTTTGATCATCTTATAAAAAAAATTAAACAAAGAAAAAAAATGTTTTTATTGAAATATTTTTTTAATTTCAATTTAATTTTAGATTACTTATCTACTTAGCATTTGAATTTATTTTCCAACACACGAAGCTTAATGTGTCTGCTTTAAAATGAGCCATAAAATTTAAATTTCCCACTAAAATTCGAAAAGTTATTGGCAATTTATTAAAATAGTACAAAAATTAATATCAGTAATACGTCGAAGGGTACCAAAAATATATTTTGCTCTAACAAGGAAATCGTTTAAAAAGAGGTATATAAATTTTAATTTTTTTAAATCTTAAATAACTTGCTATGAAATTGGATTTCTAAAATTATTTAAAAGTAAAAAATATAGATGATATAGAGCATTTGATCGTCTTATAAAAAAGTTTAAACAAAAAAAATGTTTTTTTAATTTCAATTTAATTTTAAAATTATTAACTATTTAGCATACGATTTTATTTTCTAATACGTGAAGCTTAATGTGTCTGCTTTAAACTGAGCCATAAAATTTGAATTTTCCATTGAAATTGGAAAAGTTATTTACAATTTATTAAATTAGTACAGAAATAAATATCAGTCATACGTCAAGGGGTACCCAAAAGAATTTGTGCTTAATAGGGAAATGGTATTAAAAGTGAAATTGGATTATTGCAGTTATTTAAAAGCTTAAAATAAAGACCATATGACCATATTAAAATAAAAAATTTTTAGTTTATCAATTTATGTTAAATTACTCAGAATAACATCAAAATATAAATGAATTACGAATTTAAAAAAAAATCTTTAACAAAATTCTTGATATATTTCATTCTAACTTTTAAAGAGATATTAAATAAAAAGAAAGAAAAGAACTAGATTTTATGGAATTAAATTAAGAAAAAATGTGTTGGAAAAATAATTTAAAATCCTCATTCCATTTTGTAAAAATTACTCTCCTAACCTACTATTTTATCTTCTCGCACTTGAAACTCAAGGAATCGGGCTTAATCTGAACCATAAAGTTTTAATTTCTCATGAAAATGAAAAAAGTTATTGACAATTTATTAAAAACTACAGAAACTTCGATCAGCTACTTAACAATAAATTTAACATTTTCATTCCAATTTAATATACTTAACTGCTAAATATATTATTTGCTCTCCTAAAAGAGTGGAATGTATCTGCTTTGATTTGAGCTATAGATATTAATTTTCATGTAAAAATTGAAAAAGTTATTGTCGATTTATTCAAATACCACCGAAATTAATAGCAGTCATACGCCATGGGGCACCCAATAGAATTTCTCCTCTAATAAGAAAAGATTAATGAAATAACTAATTATTTTTTAGTATTTTTAATTTTTAAATGATTTGTCGTGAAACTTGCTATTTGCAATTATTTATCTATAAATAATATCGATTATGTGGAGTATTAATTAAAATGATGTAATAATCAACTTTTCATTAAGTAATAAAAATAGATTACTCAGGCAAAAAAATGGTAATAAAGTTTTTATTATTTTTATTATTAGGATGTATATAATATATAAATAATATATATAATATATACTTTTTTTATTAAATAGACAATGGTTTTTAATAAACCGTCTGTCGTATCTGATTACAAGTTAATTTATGTTTATACTGAGTTGTATTCAAATATTAGAAATTCTCTATAATTTAAACATATTTTTAAATATATGACCAGCTGTCTCCAATAATGTGCTTCACGACCATCCAGAATGTTAATCACATCTTCTTCGGATAGTATTGCGGATTGGAAAAAACTCGTCCTAAATTCTGCCAGGATAGGGCACTCTCCAATGAAATGCTGCAATGTTTCATCACGAATCAGATTACATAACGTACATTTACGTTCTGCATTTTCAGTGTTAAATCTGGTTGCATTCAAATTGATAAGTCCACATCGTGCTTTAAAGATCCATGAAATCTGATCGCTAGTAAAAGAGTCAGTAAAGTACATTTCTCCCATTCTATAGTCTAAATGTTTATAAATTCTATCTTGGCTTTGTTGTTTTAGCCTCAAGTTTTCCTGTAATAAATATGTTTTTTCTTTACCAATAATGCATTTGCTAAATAATGTCCATTCATCTTCATTTGCGGTATTTGGCCATTGAACGTTTAACCGATGAGCCATACTTTTAATATTTGCTACCCAGAATCCTTCTTTTTCTAGCAATATATTGGTTAATATTGTCGGTAACCGATGTTCTTGGTATCTGTACAATACTTGATGTATATACTTTAGATTTAGTTTGAGTGTATATAAGTGACAATTTTCGACATTGGTCTCAAGCATAAGAGCGTAGTTAGGTGTAAAACTTGGTACTTTGAGGATTTTCTTTAAAAAGTAACGCTGCAACTTATCGACCTCGTCAAAATACGAATATCCCCATACTTGTGCAGCATAAGTTTGTACTGATCTACAAACAGCCTCATAGACCTTCCATTTCATTTTCATATTTACATCTTTCTTCCCCAGGAAATCAATCCATGTAGAGTTTATTGCCATCTTTGACTGGCTAGTTCGTTTCTCAATGTGTTTTGAAAATGAAAGTTTCGGGGTAAAGGTGACTCCTAAGTATTTGTACTCATTTACATTTTTAATTTCATTTCCATTAAACTTCCATTTCTCATTTCTGCCCAGCCTTCCTCCTTTTCTGAATATGAGTATTTCAGACTTGCTCATATTGACTTTCAGATTCCACTTTTCACAATAGCTTTCCAGGTTTGAGATCATTTGTTGTAGCGTTTTTATATCATCTGACAAAATCACAATATCATCTGCATAGAGCAAAAGCCTAATGTTTATATTGTGAATATCAATACCTCCTTCTAGATGTTCGTGTAGATCATTTATATAGAGCGAGAATAACAATGGCGACAGGAGGCAACCTTGTTTCACTCCTGAACTGGTTTCAAAGTAGTCTGACAGTTCTTCGCCTGTCCAAACCGCATACTCTGTGTTGTTGTATATACTTTCAATCAGTTTTAGAAATTTATTCGAAACACCAAGTCGAGCTAGTTTATATATTAAGGATTTTCTGAAGACATTATCGAAAGCGGCTTTAAAGTCCACAAAGAAAGCATATACTTTCTTATTTTCGTTTTGTTTAATATTCACAATTGATGCCAGGTTATATATATTATCCACCGTCGAATAGCCCTTTCGGAAACCTGCCTGGTATTCGCAAAGCACTTGATGATAGTCTACCCAATCATATAGTCTCTGATTTAAAATTCCCATCATTATTTTAGCAATACTATTCATAAAAGCAATTCCTCGGTAGTTTGATGGTTCTGACATATCTCCTTTTTTGTGGATTGGGAAAATTATGGTTTTCTTAAAAGCATTATCAATACATCCTTTATTTAAAATTGCGTTATATCTCCTGATCAATTGTTTGTGAAAATCATCAGTTGCGTATATAATGTGTTCATATGAAATTCTATCCTCTCCTGGCGCTTTGTTTATTTTCAATTTTCTCAATATACTTTTTAGCTCGCACATGGTTATTTCACTGTCTAGAATTGGATCAGTTATAAAATTTTGAGCATAGCTTATCTCAAGAGCTTGATGCGGGGGATTCAACAGACCTTCAAAGTAATTTTTAAAACTACTTGAGGATATTGACGTACTGATTTGATATCTTTGGTTCCTTATCGTTTTCACTGCTTTCCACCACTGTTTTGAGTCATTAACATTGTTGATTGTATCTAACAGGTATCTGTTGTAACTTTGTTTGTTGGACGTGCATATAGTTTTGTATTTCTTTGTTGATTCTATGTATTTTTTCCTAGTCTCAAGTGTGTTGCTTTTCTTATATTTTTTTAGTAAAGAAAACATAATTTTACGCGCATTATGACATTTGAAATCATACCATGGCTGCTTTGGCGTGAACACTTTTCTGTTCACTTTAGATTTTACTGATGCTTTTATTATGTTTCCAAGCTCGTCTAAGGTAACATTTTTCCTACTCAGAGTTTTATTCAAATTCTCTTGGATACATTCTTGGTATCTGTTTATATTATGTTTATCCCATAAGAGCTTAGGCAACAGGTTAAGATTCTTGATGTTAGTGTTTTCTGTAGTAAATTTGAGTTTGAGTTTTATTGGTAAATGATCTGACCATGTTTGATTCTCTACTACAAATTCCTCCACAAGGCTTAAAATTTCCTGGGATACTGCGCATATATCATTTACGGATTCTCCTGTTCCACTTATGTATGTAAGATGGCCATCTTCGTCTCCACGAGTTCTGCCATTTAGAATGAGAAGGTTATTGTTGGTGCATAATTCTATTAGGAGGTTCCCTTTTCTATTTGTAAGTTTGTCCCGAGATTTTCGTGTGGCCATACCTGCAGCAAATAGTTCTCTATAAATTCCACTCAAATCTTGTGTCAATTCACCAATCCTTGAATTAAGGTCTCCGATTAGTATTGCATATAACATATCATTTTCTTCGAGAAGTTTACGGATCTTTTTGTACTCGTTGTCCCATTGAGCGGGCCTCCAGTATTGAGGAATAATGGTAAATAATGGTCCTTGTTTGGAGTGAAACTGATAGCAATTGGTATTATCATACTGTATGACTCTATGCGTTATGCCCAATTTTGTAGTTCTTTCGTTGACTGCGAATATGATGCCACCAATTGCTCGGCCATATATGTGCTCTTTTGTTGCTGCAACGTTATACAATTGAAATCCAGGGAAATACTTTTTTATGTTTTCAAATTTATTTTCAATCAAATGGGTTTCAGTGAGTATAATTATATCATTATTATGTAAATAATTGAAAAAGGATGGGTATAAATATTTGTTTTCAATCCCATTTACATTATATGATAATAAAGTTTTAATGTACTTACAATATTACACTTCAGGATCTCGCATAGCCTTGGTATTTACTAAAAATCAAGAGGGCAAATTGGCGCAGAATTATTTTTAAATATTTAGAGTATTTATTTTTTTAGAGAGAAGCCATAAGTCTAATCGAAGAATTCATGTGTTGTCTGCGATACCAGACCATTGGATTATTCAGCTCTTCATTACACACCACAAGCCTGAATATAAGAGGCATATTTGTGCAAAATTTTAGCAACGTATCTCAACTCGTTTGGATTATAAAGCTTTTTAACATACAGTGCACCTTGGCGTATGATTGTTATTATTTGAGCTATAATTTCTATAAAATATTCATAACTTTGGTAGTGTCTACTTCTCGAGCAAACAATTGGTCACAAATTAAAGCTGAGATTTTCAGCTAGCTAGGAAAAATAGTAAAAAATGGATATCTACGGATATACATCAGAAAATTTAATTTCAATTCACTTATTTCATTCCAAAATTTTTATACACACCATTGAATTATTCGGCCTATCTTTGCACACCACTCACCTGAATAGTCATATGTACGCAAAATTGGAGGCTTTATCTCAGCTCGTTTAGATGCCAGGGCCTTTTTAACATACAGTACGACCTGACGTATGATTGTTATTAATAGAGGTGTAATTTCAATAAAATATTCATAACTTTGGTAGTTTTTACTTCTCGAGCACACAATTGGTCGCAAATTAGAGCTAAAACTTCCAGCTAACTACGAAAAATCATAGAGAAATATATATCGATAGATATACAGCAGAAAATTTAATTTCAATTCACTTAATTCATCCCAAAGATTTTATACAGAGGAAAAGAAATTTAAGATATTCATCCCATGAATTATATGAATTGCAGTAAACTTAGGACAATGGCAGTGCTAATAACTAAAGACGTTTTCTGTCTATTTCCAAGTCAAAAAGTCATATTGGTGTCCGAAATTTCAAAAAGTGCTTAAATACTTTGAACAGGTCAAAAACAAAGTTTTAAAACTTTAATAATCGTGAACCGGTCTGACCATCTTCGAAAGTTTTTTGCCTGAAAACAAAATGAAATTTGTTTATAATTTTAGCTATTTATTTTCTAAAAAAAAAAACATTTTCTGTCTATTTCCAAGTCAAATTGGTGTCCGAAATTTCAAAAAGTGCTTAAATACTTTGGACAGGTCAAAAACAAAATTTTAAAACTTTAATAATCGTGAACCGGTCTGACCATCGTCGAAAGTTGTTTGCCTAAAAACAAAATGAAATTTGTTTATAATATTAGCTATTTATTTCTATTATCTAAAATATTATATTGCTACTATTGTTCCAATTCTAGTGGTATATTCATAGCCTTAAATTGGTCTTAAGCGAAAGGTACAAGTCCATTATAATTGGAGTCATTATTACAAATGGATATCTTTATAGATTTACTCACTTCAAATAATCATAACCAGCTCTCCATTTTCTTTAATTTGTCAAATTGATAATTTTGAAAAAATTTGCTCTTCTTTATCCTGTCATGGGTAAAAAAAATCATCTCCGAGCGGACAAAAATTAAGAATTCTCAAGACGCCTTTTATCAAAGTACGCATTCTTGTAAAATTTTAGCCACCTATCTATATTTACGGGATTGCTAGCGCAACTTTAATATGCGGTACACCATGGCGTATGATTACTAATAATTTTTGAGTTATTTTAGTAAAATACATTTAACTTTTTTAGTTTATTCCCTACAATCTTCATATTGGTCTCAAATGAAAGGGAAGATTCCCAGATGCTTGAGAAAAATAATATATTTTATAACCGTTCGCGGTTTAGTTGGGAAAAATTCAATGAATTCGGTAATAGTTTCTCTAAGATTTATTTATTTTTTATTAACCTTATTTTTGGCTTAAGGTCAATTGAAAATATCAGAGTTTTATTTTTATAATTTATTTATTTTTTTTTTTTTTTGTAATTCTGATGCATTTAAATATACAAATTTTCCTGCCTTCTCCAAAATTTAAATAGGGTATATTCCAGAACCTAAACAGTATCATCAAAAATAGAGACAAGTTCTAGACATATTTCTAGTAACTTTAAAAGTTGTTAAAGACGTATGGGTTCTATATCAGATAGACACATTTTTAAAGTATAATTTTCCTGTAAGGAGAAAAAATGACTAATTTTTAAAATTATATTTTACCATATGCTTCCAACAAAAATATACGTATTTGGGTAAAGAATTTTGCCATTTGTTCAGATGCTAGAACATTTCCAATATACAGTACTGTTGAGCGTATGATTGTTATTAATTTTGGTGTTATTTTAATAAAATATTCACAACTCTTTGAATTTTGTCTCCCTAAATTTCATGTGGGCCTTGAATGATTCACAACGTTTCTAGTTATCCGAGAAAATTTACGGCAAATATTTATTTTGCCGTTTTATTGCAAAATATTTAAAAAAAAATTCTTTAAAATTGGTTATGCCTAAATTCATCCCATTTATTCGTTATGTCTTGCATCCACTTTTCCCACTCTTTGCCTCGTTTGTTATTGCATTTTCGGTTCACTAACCTCTGCATTCGTTTTATTTTGTAAAATCCACCAGCTCTCTAAATATCTATATGGGCGTTCAGTTGTTTATTTGGCCACGTTTGTTGATGTTGTTATAAAAATAAACAAAAATTAAGAAAATAGATTTACGTTGTCGGTTTTTCGTTGTTTTTACTTTTGGCATCGCATCTTTTGAGAGCATCTAGTTGACTTAGATTTGGATGCAGGCGATTTTTTTTTTTTTTTTGTGGGTTTTCTTGTATTCTAGTTTGGTAGTTTTGTATTTTTGTTTTCGATGTTGTTTGACTTTGGGCTATGTATTTGAATGCATCTGTTTTTCATTTTTTAGGCAGAATCAAAACCATTTCACTTTCTATGAGGAGGAAAGGGAAATGATCACAAAAAAAATGAAAAAGGAAATCTATGGATTTTAAGGTATGCTGAGGTGAATATTTTTGAGTTGTATGTGTTAAATTTTCGAATTGATTGTGAGTTGTTTAAATTTAAAATTCTTACAATTGAAAATGCATTAGAAAAGGGGAATTTGGGGGGTTCGTTTTAGGCTCTTTAAAATAATTTCGAAAATGCATATTACTTTTAGCTGTCAAGTCCTTATAAAAATCCCTTTTTGACCATTATTGCACTGTGGGATTGAAGTGTGTTTTTTCTATAACAAATCTCTAACCAATCTTCTCCATTTTCATTCAGAACTTGCCTGCAGACCCATTGCATGTTTGTGTAAAATTTCATCAATCTATCTCTATTCGTTTGGGCTCTAGCGCTAATTTAATATTTTGTGCACCTTGGCGTATGACTGTTATTAATTTTTGTATTATTTGTGGAAATTAACCATAACATTGGTAACTTTTATTTCTCAAGCCTCAAACTGGTCTCAAATGAAAGATAAGATTTCTAGCTATTTTGGAAAAATATAAAAAATATTTAATTATTGACAGATATTTAGAGAAAAAATAAAAAAAAACCTTTTTGACCATTATTGCTTTGTGGGATCGAAGTGTGCTTTCTATAACAAATCCCAAACCAATCTTCTCCATTTTCACTCAAAACTTGCCTGCAGACCCATTGCACGTTTGTGTAAAATTTCATCGATCTATCTCTATTCGTTTGGGCTCTAGCGCTAATTTAATATGTTGTGCACCTTGGCGTATGATTGTTATTAATTTTTGTATTATTTGAGTAAATTAGCCATAACTTTGGTAACTTTTATTTCTCAAGCCTCAAACTGGTCTCAAATGAAAGATAAGATTTCTAGCTATTTGGGAAAAATATATAAAAATAAATTATTGATAGATATTTAGGGAAAAAATAAAAAAAATCCCTTTTTGGCAATTATTGCACTGTGGGATTGAAGTGTGCTTTCTATAACAAATCCCTAACCAATCTTTTCCATTTTCATTCAGAACTTGCCTACAGACCCATTGCATGTTTGTGTAAAATTTCATCGATCTATCTCTATTCGTTTCGGCTCTAGCGCTAATTTAATATGTTGTGCACCTTGGCGGATAATTGTTATTAATTTTTGTATTATTTGCTGAAATTAACCATAACTTTGGTAACTTTTATTTCTCAAGCCTCAAACTGGTCTCAAATGAAAGGTAAGATTTCTAGCTATTAGGGAAATATAAAAAATATTTAATTATTGGCAGATATTTAGAGAGAAAAAAATAAAAAATAGGAATCAAAATTCACTTAATTTTTTAAGCATGTTATAAATTGCTAAATAATTTTTCTATACTTAAAATTGATATTGGTGGGTGTGGCCCAATGAAAATAATAATATAATTTTCAGCTAATATTGAAGTCAGCTGTCTAGACATAAATTCAATTGATGATGACAATTTTAAAATTTTACATTGCTTAATCTCACCTCATCTTGAAAAGTAAAAATTATAGAATAAATTACCAAAACGAGAGCCGATTTATAACAGCTTTTAGTATGATCTGCCGGACAGCTAGAAATATATTTGTATTGAATTTAAGCCGGCTATCTCTACTACCTTAAAGGTTAGAATGATTTTAACATTCTGTCCATCTTGGCGTATGATTGTTATTAATTTTTATCATATTTCAATAAAATATTCATAACTTTGGTAGTTTTTATTTCACACGCCTCAATTTGGTCTTTAATGAAAGCTATGATTCCCAGATGGTTGTTATTTTCTTAAAAGGAAAGAATTTTTTAATGTCTGCTGCATACTTTTAGGCGCTATAAAAATTTTTCAACTTTTCAGGTGAAAATTCAATAAGTTTCGAAATAAAATTAGTTTAACACACATAACCAAACAACAAAGCACACAATTTCAGTGGAAAAAACCTTCTTCCTCATTCTATTGTTAATACAAAATGTAATTCACAGAAGAAAAAAATGGGGGAAAAACAAGAGAATATTTTTCCATTCACAAGAAAAACAAAAGAATAAATTATGAATGATGGCATCTTGTTTCGCTTCAACGCTTCATTTTGGCATTACAATTTGGAGTGATAGAATCTGGGAAGTATTGGAAAAAAAACTTGTGAATGGGTTTGGGTTCTGGGTACTCCAAGAAAAAAGTATTATGGATTTTCTAGTTACCATATTTAGCCGAAAATCCCTATCCATAATCATCATCATCATCCTCATCATCATTTTTTCAACATTATCACCTTCCATCTTCATGCCTTAGTTTCTCCATAGTGTAACTATTTTCATTCACCCCTGTTTTTTTCGGTTCTAAGATTTTTTTCCTCATCGCCTTGTTAACAATGACGAAAAACGTGAAACTGCATTTTAGGTTCCTTGTTAGTATCCTCTCGATCTCGAAAGTACATTACAAGACTAAAATGGTAGTCTCTAAAAAAAAAAAAAAAAAAAAAAAAAAAAAAAAAAAAAAAAAACTCACTACATGAATGAAGAAGAATAACTGAATGAATGAATAGCTGACTGACTGACTGACTGACTGACTGAATAGCAGTTTGCCTAACCATGGCTACCCCTTGGGCAAGTCCTGTGAATTTTCATGTGTTTTTCTTCACTCGCATGCAACAACAACAAAATCATGTTTTATTTTGGATAGCACAAAAATCTAGCTGTTGTTTTAGTGTCCTTTCGATGGGTTGCATTCACACGAAATCGTATGCACATACGTATGGGTACATATGTGATGATGTTTAGCTCGGGGGAATATGCCCTCGTTTTTTTTTCTTGGCTACATGTTCCTCACGCTAGCAAGTGATTTTTTTAGTTTTTAAGTTGAATTGCAGTCATGTGGGGGAATGTTATTGTTCACAGTTATGCCCAGAAGAAACAGGGAAATAAAAAGAGTTTTTTTTTTTTTGAATAATATATTTCATTATTTTCTCAGCACGAGAAAAAGGAGATTTAAAGTGCTGCAAAAACAACGTGAATGTGAATAGCAAAAATTCATAATGAAGGGGAGAAGTTGTTGGGGGGATCAGAATTCGCCTCTATTAAATTAATGCATAAAATTTGGAAGAGGCTGGCATGCAACGAATTTGTTGGTTACCCTTTAACTAAAGGAAATAAATTTTTAAATTTCAGATTTCCGGAGATGCATGACATATTTTTTTTTTATATCCTTATTTTTGAGCTTAAGGATTTTAATTATTAGAATATTTTAATATATTTAAAAAAAAATATGATTTTTAAAAATTGACGCTTCCAAAACTCAGCAAAGGCTAAATCTGAGTATTGATTTGAAAAAAAAAAACGTTTCAAAAAAAGTTCATGTTTTTAGAGCTCGGAATACAATATAAAATCTTTAAAAAAAACTTGTGTTCTTAAAGCTCAGCATAGACTTCCAAAACTATTTTAAAAACCATAGTTTCAGAACTCCGGAATAAACTAGAATTTGTTGGTTACCCTTTAACTAAAGGAAATAAATTTTTAAATTTCAGATTTCCGGAGATGCATGACATATTTTTTTTATATCCTTATTTTTGAGCTTAAAATCCTTCAAAATATTATTAAAATCTTTTAAGAAAATTTTTAAGAAAAAAAATATGATTTTTAAAAATTCACGCTTCCAAAACTCAGCAAAGGCTAAATTTGAATATTGATTAAAAAAAAAAAAAAACATTTCAAATAAAGTTCATGTTTTTAGAGTTCGGAATACAAAATAAAAATCTTAAAAAAATCTCGTGATTCTAGAGCTCAGTGAGGGATCCCAAAATGTTTAAACCATGGTTTCAGAACTCCAGAAATAAAAAGAAAATATTCTCTCAAAATTCCATAGCACAGCTTGAGCAGATCGATTTTATTGTTAAAATCGGCTTTTTTAGAGCTCAGCAAATTCGAGCAATTCAAGTTAGGATATAATTGAAAAAAAGAAACAAAATAATTTTTTTAAAACCTCATTCAGGATATCCTTTTAAAACCTTTTAATAGAAATTAACACTTCACAAAATTCAAAAAAAAAAAAAAATCAATCAGGATGCCGGACAATCATTTTTTTTTTTAATATCTGCGTTAAAACATCTTCTAATATATTTTTATTCCAAATTAAAATAAATCTTAAGGGACAGATGCAGCTAAGGCGTGAAATATTTTTTCTTATATCCTTATTTTTGAAAAGCCTTCAAAATATTATTAAAATCTTTCAATATACTTTTAAGAAAAAAAATATGATTTTTAAAAATTCACGCTTCCAAAACTCAGCATAGGCTAAATTTGAATATTGATTTTAAAAAACATTTCAAAAAAAGTTCATGTTTTTAGAGCTCGGAATAATAAAATAAAAAATCTTAAAAAAAATCTCGTGTTTCTAGAGCTCAGTGAGGGCTCCCAAAACGTTTAAAAAAACATGATTCCAGAACTCCAGAATTAACTAGAAAATATTCTCTCAAAATTCCATAGCAAAGCTTGAGCAGATCGGAAAGCAAAGCTTGAGCAGATCCCGGAAAATATTTTTTTTTTTAATATCTGGGTTACAACATCTTCAAAAATATTTTTAGACCAAATTAAAAAATCTTCCATGCAAATGTTTATTTTGAAGTATCTACATCAGGTCATATTCAAAAATAAATTTTCAAAAAATCCACATACGGGATACTGACGAAATCTTTATCAGGGATGACGATGTTTTTCATCGTCAGACTATCTGAATCTTCTATTAAAAATATTAAGAAAAAACCACATCAGGATATCAGGGAATCTAAAAAATATCATATTCCTAAAAAACTTCGTCAGGATATTGAGCATATTTTAAAAAATCCATATCAAGGGTTCATAAGAAATTACTATTAAGGATGCTTGAATCCAAAAATTAAAAAGCCCACATGATGATATCACAAATACGTAAAAAAACCAAGTCGGGACATATAGGATATTTGGAAAAAATCCACAAACTTAAAATTCGATGTTAAAATATTAGGGATATTTAAAAAATCCACGTCGGAAAATTATTGATATTTGAAAGAACCTGGTTAGGATCAAGATGATCAAGATATTAAGGACACTTACATACACAAGGATACTTAAATTAATTAGGAAATAAAAAAATCTACATCAGGATAGCTCAAAACTTTAAAAATCCACCCAGGATATTCAAAAGATCGACTTCACAATATTAAGGTTATAAAAAATCCACGATATTCTAACAAAAATATTTCAAAATAAGTTATTCACCTGTTTTTGGAAGTCAGGACAAATTTGAAAAAATTAAAAAAAAAAACAAGTAAAAAAGCTGTAAGTTCGGCCGAGCCGAACTTTTAATACCCTCCACCATTTGGTACAAATTTGACAATTTCCAAAAAAAAAAATAAAATAAAATAAATAAATAAATAAAATAAAAAAAATCCTTTAAAATTCTGTTAAAATCTTAAAAATACCGAATGTCTATACGACGACGTATACCTGCATAGGCAACTTTTGTCATAAGTTATTACAACATTTAAATGCGAAACTTGAAGAAAAATTTGTTTATAATGTAGCTAAAATCATCAAAATACCGAATATAGGGGGTACCGTTATATGGGGGCTATACGAAGACGTGGACCTGCACAGACAATTTTCTGGCATGGGCTGAAGTATCAATTACGAACTTCAAATGCCAAATTTGGAACGGTTCCGTTAAATAATGTCGCTAAAATCATCAAAATACCGAATATCGAGAAGTACCGTCATATGGGGGCTATATGAAAACTTGGACCTACATGACCCATTTACGAACTGGGCAAAATATACATGTGTGCAAAATTTTAGCCTTCTATCTCAATTTGTTCTAAAGATAGCGTGATTACAACAGACAGACAGACAGACAGACGGACAGACAGACACACAGACAGACAGACGGACATGGCTAAATCGTCTTAGAATTTTACGCTGATCAAGAATATATATACTTTGTTGGGTCTGACGTGAGTATTTCGAGTTACAAACGGAATGACAAAATTAATATACCCTCCATAGTATGGTGGAGGGTATAAAAATCATGCGATAATTTTCACTTTCAAGTTAACCTAAGGAGATGACATTAAAAATTGGAATTTATCGAAGTACAAGGAATCAACCAGCATGCCAGAGGTCGAAAATCTTCTTGAAAAATTAAAGTATGCGAGGAAAAAATTTAAAAAGCCTTACAGTACGTTTATATATAAATGGGTTAACCGACTGGATTTGGGTTAAAATTGCCATATCCATTACTTATACTTCAAATAAATCCTCTCAAAGTAGGTTAACCCTACAAAAAGTTCTAACGTAAACATGGCATTAAAAGTATCTCTAAAACCCTCTATTTGAAAGACAAGACATATTTGGAAAAATTTTGAAGAAAACAAAAACTTGATAGAATCCAGGATATATTTTTTGAAAAGTTGTTTAAAAGATTTCGGGATATTCTGAGAAAAATTCTTAGAAAATCCACTTTATAGATACTTGGACATATTTGGAATAATTCCTACAAATTCCACGTGTATAGAGCTCACTACGTATTTGGAAAAATTCATAAGGAAAAGAAATGAGCCCATGGACGGAGAAAAATAGATTTCTTTTTTTTTTTTTTGGTCATATTGACATATTTCTCTGAGAAATAATTTCCGGTGCCGTGTATAGGGTGCCAAATTTAGGACAGTAATTTTAACATTTACTGTCACACATATGTGCTCTCGTTCTGAGCAGAGTACCCTTATCCTCTCAATTACAATTGCCAACATATGGGGGAATAAAATAGTTTTATATTCTCTATTGTTCTTTCCCCCCTTTGCTTAACTGTGAATGAAAAATAAAATATTCTAATGGTTTGCATAAATAAAAACATTTTTTGAAAATAAATAAAAAAATTGAATTTTATTTATTTTAAAGAAAATATTATAAGGAAATATTTTAATTGTGGTTTCAGAGAGGGTAAAGTATAAAGAAAATTCCTTAATAAAATGAAGGCTGAATAGCTCGGTTAGTGCTTGGAGAAAATCTTCTAAAATCCACTTTAAGTTATTTGAAAAATTAAAAAAAAAAAAAATAACAAAAAATTGTTTTTTTTTTCATTTATATACCTTTTTAATATATAATTATTTGAAAAATATTTAAAAATAATTGAAATTCCTTTTTTAAGGATTGAAATTTTTTGTAAGAATTAGTGTCAGTTTTTTCAAAATTATTTTTGTAATTTACGTTTGTCTACAAAGAAATATTAAACGCTTCTCCTCTCCTTTCCACATTTATGAAACATGTGGCATCCTCTGGAATCTATTTTTTTAACGTCCGAGCCCACAGTTTTTTGGCCCTTAAAATATATTTGTAAAAAAAACCTTTTGATCCTTTGAAAAAATATATTGAAAAGTCCACGTGTGGCCATTTAAAAAAATATTTCAAAAAAACTCCGTGTTCGGTCCTTTCAAAAATTATTTGAATAACACTTTTTTTTTTAGGGAAGAAATCCTTATTTTGTTGCCTAAAAACATATTTAAAAAATCCATATTTGCTACTCTGAAAAAATCCACTGTTAGTTCATTTCACACATATTAAAAAAAACACATTTTAAATTGTTGAACCCCTCAATGGTTCCTCAGAAATTATAAAAAATATCCATGCTTGGTCCTTTAAAAAAAATTATAATAAAAATTCATTTTTGATCCTTAAAAAATTAAAAAATTGATCCGGAAAAATTAATAACCCTTATTTATTTTTTTTTTTTCGTTACCTTTAAAGGAAATATTTAAAGGAAACAAATTAATTATTTTTCAGAGAGGGTAAGGTATAAAGAAAATTTCATAACAAAATGCAGGCTGAATAGTTCAGTAAGTGCTCGGGAAATATTAAAAAAAATTTAAATTTTTTCCATATTTTTTAGTTAGATATTTTTAAGATATAACAAATTTGAAAATTCTTGTTTAATGACTATGTCAATCCATTGAAATTTTTGTAAAATTAACAAAAGTAAGGCTCTACAAAAATCTTCAAAATTCATTTTTTTAAGCAATGCCTTGAAATTGTTCTTTCGAAATCCATGCTTTTATAACTGAGTTAAGGCTTCAAAGTATTCTTGAGAATATTTTTCAGATATAGAGGGTGAGATAAAAAAAAGTAACAAAGCCAAACGCCATAATTTTTACATTTTTTTTAATATTATTGAATGAAAGCAAAAAATGTCGGAAATAGCATCAAATTTTAGAAAAAGTTTAGATTTATTCGAATTGGTCACCTTTGGCACGAATTATAGCCTTCAAACGGCCAACCGTCACAAGCTGTCCGATTATTTCTCTGCGGTAATTTGGCCCACTCCCGGCGAAGCGCTTGCTTAAGGTGATCGACACTTTGGTATTTTTTAGTGCCAAACTTGCTTTCCAAAATACTCCAGACACAATAGTCCAACGGATTGGTATCCGGAGATTTTGAGCTGGAAATAAAGCGAGGAACCTCATTTTGTAACCTCTCATGGGTGGCGAGTGCTGATTCCTGTTGGAATGTCCAAGGTCTGCGGCCAAAATGTTTGCGTGCCAAGGGCTACATACACCCTCCAGAATATTTTCGCGATAATATTCGGCATTCATTCTGATGCCACGGTCGATTAATACGAGCAGAGAGCGGCCATCGGCAGTTATGGCGGAGAGCGACGATCACCATGTCCGGCGCTTGAATTCTGGTGGCCAACCGAAGGTGCAGCTGACCTCTTTGGCAAGTAAACACGATCAATTTTTTTTGTTTACAAACTGCTCGAGAACGAATGTTTTCTCATCGGAGAGGAGAAAACCAAATTCGGCAGTTCACCACTCTCGGCCAAGCGAAGCAACTGTGTAGCTCTTTTGAGTAATTTTTTTTCCGATGCGGTGTAAGTTCCTGCACTTTTTGGAATTTCAGTGGTAAAGCCGAGCTCATTTTGCAATATTTATCGAATGGGATATTGCGATATGTTCAGCTCACGAGCTATTTTTCGGTCACTGCGACGCTGGTTCCAATCAAGTCGCTTCTTTACTTTTCGAACCATTTCTTCTGATGTTGCTGTCCTTGTTTAGTGACTCTGTCAATCGATTGATTTTTTTAGAGTTAATGTTGGTCCTTTCTGGAAAATAGTTTTGTAATCAATGGTTGTCTACAAAAAATTCTAATACTTCTCCCTAGATTACCCAAAAAAAAAAAAAAAAAATTAATTCCACTTCCTTGTTCCTTTAAAAATATTAATAAATCTATTTTTGATTCCTGGAAAAAATATTCAAAACATATTTAAAAAATTCATATTTCAATTTTTTTGGAAAAATCCTCAATAGTCCCTCAGTAATTATTTAAGAAAAACCATGTATAGTTCTTTAAAAAATTTACGTTTTGTCCTTTTGAAAAAATATTACAAAAAATCATGTTTGATCCTTTAAAAAAAAATTGAAAAACATTGAAAATCGGTCCTTTGAGAAAAAAAACAAACAAATACACTGTTGATCCTTTCAAATAGTGTTTAAAAGTTCCAAATCCGTTTTTTTTGTCATATGAAAATAAATATAAATAAATAAAAACCAAAATTTGATTCTTTGAAAAAAATTTGGAAAAAATTAAATTAAAATTAAATTTAAATAAAAACCAAAATTTGATACTTTGAAAAAAAATTTGCAAAAAATCCTTGTTAGAAAGAAACCCCAGGTTCTTAAAAACTGTTTCAAATATCATAATTTATATTTCAAAAATATAAAAAAAGACAAAATTGTGAGCCCTTGGCATTTTTTTTTATTCCAATTCCTTGTTCCTTTAAAAATATTAATAAATCTATTTTTGATTCCTGGAAAAAATATTCAAAACATATTTAAAAAATGCATATTTCAATTTTTTTTGGAAAAATCCTCAATAGTAATTATTTAAAACATCCATGCATAGTTCTTCAAAAAATTTACGTTTTGTCCTTTTGAAAAAATATTACAAAAACTCATGTTTGATCCTTAAAAAGAATATTGAAAAAAAATGAAAAAAAAAACTGTTTCAAATATCATAGATTGATATTTCAAAAAAATATCCAAAAAAAAGACAAAATTTTGGGTCTTTCGCATTTTTTTAATTCCAATTCCTTGTTCCTTTAAATATATTAATAAATCTATTTTTGATTGCTGGAAAAAATATTCAAAACATATTTAAAAAATTCATATTTCAATTTTTTGAAAAATACTCAATAGTCCCTCAGTAATTATTTAAAAAATCCATGTATAGTTTTTCAAAAAATTTACGTTTTGTCCTTTTGAAAAAATATTACAAAAACTCATTTTTGATCCTTAAAAAGAATATTGAAAAAATTGAAAATCGGTCCTTTGAGAACAAAAAAAAAAAAAAAAACAAATACACTGTTGATCCTTTCAAATAGTGTTTAAAAGTTCCAAATCCGTTTTTTTTTTGTCATATGAAAATAAATATAAATAAATAAAAACCAAAATTTGATACTTTGAAAAAAATTTGGAAAAAATGAAAATAAATTTAAATAAAAACCAAAATTTGATACTTTGAAAAAATTTTGCAAAAAAACCTTGTTAGAAAAAAAAAACCCCGGTTCTATAAAACTGTTTCAAATATCATAGATTGATATTTCAAAAAAATATCAAAAAAAAAAACACAAAATTGTGGGTCCTTGGCATTTTTTTATTCCAATTCCTTGTTCCTTTAAAAATATTAATAAATCTATTTTTGATTCATGGAAAAAATATTCAAAACAAATTTAAAAAATTCATATTTCAATTCTTTGAAAAATCCTCAATAGTCCCTCAGTAATTATTTAAAAAATCCGTGTATAGTTTTTCAAAAATTTACGTTTTGTCCTTTTGAAAAAATATTACAAAAACTCATTTTTGATCCTTAAAAAGAATATTGAAAAAAATTGAAAATCGGTCTTTTGAGAAAAAAAAAAAAACAAATACACTGTTGATCCTTTCAAATAGTGTTAAAAAGTTCCAAATCCGTTTTTTTGTCATATGAAAATAAATATAAATAAACAAGTAAGCAAAGGCTACAGTCGAGCGTGGCCGACCGTTGAATACCCTACAACACTATAATAAACGATACAGTTTATATAGGCGAAATACTCGACAGAATTCCACAAGATATTGTGACAATTAATAAAAGAAAACCATCAGGTTCCGTTCTCTAATTTTCGAATAATAGCAACTTTAACTAATTGGCTCATTTCCAATTTATTGGTAGATGTTGCACGTAAATTGTCTTCCTAGATCTGGAACCAATATTTCCCAAAGACCTATAATCTCTCAGAAGTGGCAAAAGATTAACATTTATTTTTGGTTTTTGACTGAAACGCATCTATATGAGATACAGACATTTGACTATATTCTTCAACGAAATCAACGCTAACGAAATAGTCAGAAGTGAATTCTCCAAAAAGTCACTGGAATGGAGATTTTCGTATTTTGTCTACAAAAGTTGGCAAACTCCTTTACACATTGAATATTTTTGGATGGCCATCCAAAACTGCTTGGCTTTTGCAATGTCCGGTAACCCCAATTCAAATGTGCCTGAGGATCGGGCGATAATTACGACCTGCTGACAGTTTTGCAGTTTTTTGGTCCATTTCAACCCCTAAATATATGGCGATCATCTCCAAAAAGAGTAGGCTTCTATTCTGACCCTCATCTTATCCCCATGCAAAATTTCGTAAGCATCTGGTCATAAATGCGATCTGTATATGATATCCTGATATCCTAACTACTTAGTTTTGTTAGCTGTAGAAATATTACCAAATGTTTAATTCAAAATGAAAATATGCCAAAAATATGACAAAATTGAAAAAATATGAGAAAATTTTACAAAATCAATATTTTTATCTTTAGAGAGATATTTTTATGCGATTTTTTAGACGTTTCTTCTTTCCTGCCAAGAGACCATTCTGAATTAATGAGAACTGTGGAAATCAGTTCAGCCGTTCTCGACATATATAGAGATTTTTCAAGCATATCTTCTTTGCTAAACATATATATCGCACATATTTTGCTATACATCCGATTTGTTGGATGTTAACATCAATGTAAAGATCAGAAGTAACCTTGTCATGGCTTTGTGATTTCGCCGGGATTTAAAATATTCGCGGTTTAATGAAAAATTTTGAGTTTTTTCAACAAAAAAGATATGGTCTATTTTCCCGCTAAATATTACCCGATGACCACCCAAATGGGTAGGCTTCTTCCCCGCCCTAAGCTCTAGCTACATGCGAAATTCCGCGTCGATTGGTCTATAATTGCGACCTGTAGAGCAAGTGCAAAATCAGGAATTTTTTCAGTTTTTGGTCCATTTCAACCCCTAAATATTATGCGATCATCACCAAAAGAAATAGGGTTCTATTCTGACCCTAGCCCCACCTCCATTTTAAATTTCGTGAAGATCGGACCATAATTGCGACCTGTAGAGTGATTACAAATTAACATGGACAGACGGACAGACGGACAGACGGACAGACGGACAGACGGACGGACGGACATACATAGCTAGATCGACTCAGCTCGGCGAGATAGGAAGATCCATATATACTTTCCTATGTGGGAAATCAATATTTCGTGGTGTTACATAATTTTTGGCCTAATCAAACTTATAATACCCCCAACACATAGTGTTGTAGGGTATAATAAAAACCAAAATTTAATACTTTGAAAAAAAATTTATAAATTTGAAAAAAAAAATGAAAATAAATTGAAATAAAAACCAAAATTTGCTACTTTGAAAAAAAAATTGCAAAAAAATCCTTGTTAGAAAAAAACCCAGGTTCTATAAAACTGTTTCAAATATCATAGATTGATATTTCAAAAAAAAATATCCAAAAAAGACAACATTTTGGGTCTTTCGCATTTTTTTTAATTCCATTTCCTTGTTCCTTTAAAAATATTAATAAATCTATTTTTGATTCCTGGAAAAAATATTCAAAACATATTTAAAAAATTCATATTTCAATTTTTTTGGAAAAATCCTCAATAGTCCCTCAGTAATTATTTAAAAAAATCCATGTATAGTTCTTCAAAAAATTTACGTTTTGTCCTTTTGAAAAAAATATTACAAAAACTCATGTTTGATCCTTAAAAAAAAATATTGAAAAAAATTGAAAATCGGTCCTTTGAGAAAAAAAAAGACAAATACACTGTTGATCCTTTCAAATGGTGTTTAAATGGTTCCAAATCCGTTTTTTTTTTTGTCATATGAAAATTAATATAAATAAATAAAAACCAAAATTTGATACTTTGAAAAAAATTTGGAAAAAATTTGAAAAAAAAATGAGAATAAATTTAAATAAAAAAAATTTAATTAAAAAAAAAATTGCAAAAATCCTTGTTGGAAAAAAACCCAGGTATATATATTTTTATATTTATATATAAAATTTTTTTATATATATTTTTATATTTATATATTTTTTATATTTATATATATATATATATATATATATATATATATATATATATATATATATATATATATATATATATATATATATATATATATATATATATATATATATATATATATATATATATATATATATATATATATATATTTAAACAAATCCACGTTGAATTATTCTGTAGATACTTTTAAAAAAATACAATGAGAAAAAATTTAAAAAAATCGTTTTGGTTGGTTTTTTTGAAAAAGATCCACGTTTCGCTATCTGCTGGTCGTTCTAAAATGCATTCCCTTAAATTCAAAAAAAAAAAATCTTTAACTAAAAAGAAAATACATTTCGTGGCACATAAAGTGTTATCCTTTCTTGTAAGTGACTCTCTGTAACGTCCTTTTTTTTTGCCTTGGACCTTAACCCAAATATGCAAAAAGTGTTCCACTTAAACTTCAATGTGGCCAAAACGAAACGGATTCTGGCAAAGGAGAAGTGAAATTAGCTGCAGCAGACATGCAAAACAACAAAGGATCACACAACAAAACAAGAAAAAACCTAATGGTTAATAAACAAAACTAAAAGTTTAGCTGTGGAAAAATATTACCCTCCAAAACAAAAGTAATCACAAAACAATAATTTACAAAACTGCATTTGCTTCCTACCGCTTTCGCTTCAAAAAAAAAAAAACATTCATTGAAACTAGGAATCCTTTGCTTGAATGGCTCAGTAGACCACAAGGAGCATCACAAAAAGGGCACAAACACACACACACAAGAATGTTCCAAAAGAGAAGAAAGGAGAGAAAAACAAAAACACAACTCACAAAACGATTTGAATGTTGTTTCTTAGTTGGCGCTACGTCGCAGACGTCGACATTGGCCAGACAACACAGAAAACGTGAATTGTGTCCCCTGTTTTTTTTTTTTTTTTTTTTTTTTGTTTCCAACATTTGGCCGTTAAACATAACAAAAATAAAAACAACAAAGATTTTTTTTCTATGAACCAAAGACATGCCATAGCTCTCTGGTCAGTTATTCTGTATATCCAGCTGGTACTCGGAATAGAAGTTGTAGCCAAAAAAAAAAAAAAAAAAAAAACCTAAAAAAATCTAGCGAAAACGTGGCCAAGACAAACAAACAAAACTGCCCGAGTAATGATGTTTGTTTTGGAATAAAGTTTTTGTTGTCCATTTTTTTTTTGTTGCTTTTGCATTGACATTTTTTGAGATCCATGGGGCATGGATGCAGGCCAACCCCAACTGCTGTGCAATTTTAATTTTTTTTTTCAGAGGTCTGATTTTTTTTTTTTTTTTTTTTTTTTTTTTGAAGAAAATAATGTTTTCCTTTATTTTCTGTTTTTTTTTTTAGAAGAAAATTTTCCATGAAAGTGAAACCCGAATTTCGAAGAGCAGGAAAATGCAGTCGCTAGAGAAGTAGAAAAAAGATAAATTTAGGAATTTAGTTGCTTCTGTGAGTCTCCATTTTGACCAGTTCTATAGCTTAAACTAATCCCTAAAAATCGACATTTCTAGAGCTCAACAAAAGCTCGAAAAGACACTCCGAAAGACTCCGATAACTCCCATAATATTTTTTAAGCCCGCTACGAAAATATTCGAAATATTTTTAAAAAATCCGGGTCACCGGAGTCTTGAAAATTTTTCAAAATATTCTTTGAAAGTGAAAATTTGAAAAGTTCCAAAAAGTCTTGAAAACGTTCCAAAGTTCTACAAAAAAGGTATTCTTGAGAATTTAAAAAAAAAACTTTACCTATGGATTTTTAACAAGTAAAAAAACATTAAGTTCGGCCGGGCCAAACTTTTAATACCCTCCACCTTAGGGTAAAAGAAACATTAGAAGAAATGTGGCAAAAATCATTAAAATGCCGAATATCGGGAGGTACCGTTATATGGGGGCTACACCAAAACGTGGACCTATAATTACAATGTTTCGCCACATGAACCAGGTCCCATTATGACCCACAAATACCAATTTTTAGACAAATCCGTGAAAAAATGTGGCAAAAACCGCCAAAATACCGAATATCGGGAGGTACCGTTATATGGGGGCTATACCAAAACGTGGACCTATAATTACAATGTTTCGCCACACGAACTAGATCCCATTATGACCCACAAATACCAATTTTTAGACAAATCGGTGAAAAAATATGGAAAAAACCGCCAAAATACCGAATATCGGGAGGTACCGTTATATGGGGGCTATACCAAATCATGGACCCATATATGCAATGTTTCGCCACCGGAGCTGGAAACCAATATAACCCATAAATACCAATTTTTAGACAAATCCGTGAAAAAATGTGGAAAAAAAAAACTAAAATACCGAATATCGGGAGGTACCATTATATGGGGGCTATACCAAAACGTGGACCTACCTATACATGCAATGTTTTGCCACACGTACAGAAACCCGTTATGACCTACAAATAACAATTTTCAGACAAATCCGTGAAAAATGTGGGAAAAAAAACTAAAATACCGAATATCGGGAGGTACCATTATATGGGGGCTATACCAAAACGTGGACCTATAAATGCAATGTTTTGCCACACGCACAGAAACCCGTTATGACCTACAAATACCAATTTTCAGACAAATCCGTGAAAAAAATGTGGCATAAATCATCAAAATACCGAATATCGGGAGGTACCGTTATGTGGGGACTATACCAGAACGTGGACCGATATATCTCATTTTCAATACCAACCATCCTAGACACAATGCAAATTGCTCTGCTAAATTTTGGCGCTATACGTCAAATAATGTGGGCTGTATCGTGATTTCAACAGACAGACAGACAGACAGACGGACAGACAGACGGACATCGTTAAATCGACTTAGAATTTTATGCTGATTATAAATATATATACTTTATGGGGTCCAAGAGGAATATTTAAGGATGTTACAAACGGAATGACAAAGTTAATATACCCTCCTTTCCAAGGTGGAGGGTATAAAAATATTTTTGATCGGACCTTTACCATCGTCAAGTTTTATACCCTCCACCACAGTATGGAGGGTACATTAAGTTTGTTATTCCGTTTGTAACACCTCGAAATATACATTTTAGATCTCACGAAGTATATTCTTGATCAGCATAAAATTCTATGTCGATTTAGCGATGTCCGTTCGTCTGTACGTCTGTGGAAATCACTCTAGCCTCCGAACGAATTGAAGTAGATTGATACAATTTTACTCAAATGTATATTATGTCTGGAAGACTTTTGGTATTAAAAATTGGACATGTAGGTCCACGTTTTGGTATAGCCCCCATATAACGGTACCTCCCGATATTCGGAATTTTGATGATTTTAGCGACATTATTCACCGGAATCGTTTCAAATTTGGTATTTACAATTCGTAACGGATATTACAGCTTAAGACAGAAAATTGTCTGTGCAGATCCACGTCTTCGTATTGCCTCCCTATAATGGTACCTCTCGATATTCGGTATTTTGATGATTTTAGCGACATTATTCACCGGAATTGCTTCAAATTTGGTATTTACAATTCGTAACGGATATTACAGCCCAAGACAGAAAATTGTCGGTGCAGGTCCACGTCTTCGTGTAGCCCCCATATATCAGTACCTCCCGATATTCGATATTTTGATGATTTTAGCGACATTTTTCGTCGGAATTGCTTCAAATTTGGTATTTACAATTCATAATGGATATTACAGCCAAAGACAGAAAATTGTCTGGACAGGTCCACGTCTTCGTATAGCCCCCATATAATGGTACCTTCCGATATTCGGAATTTTGATGATTTTAGCGTCATTATTCACCGGAATTGCTTCAAATTTGGTATTTGAAGTTCGTAATAGATACTACGGCCCAAGACAGAAAATTGTCTGTGCAGGTCCACGTCTTCGTATTGCCCCCATATAACGGTACCTCCCGATAATGGGAATTTTTTATGATTTTAGCGACGTTATTCAACGGAATTGTTTCAAATTTGGTATTTGAAGTTCGTAATGGATAGTACAGAATAAGGCAGAAAATTGTCCGTGTATGTCCATTTCTTCGTATAGCCCCCATATAATGGTACCTCCCGATATTCGGTATTTTGATGATTTTAGCGACATTATTCGCCGGAATTGTTCCAAATTTAGTATTTGAAGTTCGTAATAGATACTACAGCCCAACACAGAAATTGTCTGGACAGGTCCACGTCTTCCTATAGCCCCGATATAATGGTACCTTCGGATATTCGATATTTTGATGATTTTAGCGTCACTATTCACTGGAATTCTATTAAATCTAGTATTTGATATTCATAATAGATGCCACAGCCTATGACAGAAAATTGTCTTTGCAAGTCCACGTCTTCGCATAGCCCCCATATAACGGTACCTCCCGATATTCGGAATTTTGATGATTTTAGCGACATTATTCACCGGAATTGTTTCAAATTTGGTATTTGAAGTCCGTAGTAGATACTACAGAATAAGACAGAAAATTGTTTTTGCAAGTCCACGTCTTCGCATAGCCCCCATATAATGGTACCTCCCGATATTCGGTATTTTGATGATTTTAGCGACATTATTCACCGGAATCGCTTCAAATTTAGTATTTAAAGTTCGTAATAGATACTACGGCCCAAGACAGAAAATTGTCTATGCAGATCCACGTCTTCGTATTGCCCCCATATAATGGTACCTCCCGATATTCGGTATTTTGATGATTTTAGCGTCATTATTCACCGGAATTGCTTCAAATTTGGTATTTACAATTCATAATGGATATTACAGCCAAAGACAGAAAATTGTCTGGACAGGTCCACGTCTTCGTATAGCCCCCATATAATGGTACCTCCCTATATTCGGTATTTTGATGATTTTAGCGTCATTATTCACCGGAATTGTTTCATATTACGTATTTAGAGTTCGTAATGGGAACTACAGTCTGTGACAGAAAATTGTCTATGCAGGTCCAGGTCTTGGTATAGCCTCCATATAACGGTACATCCCGCTATTCGGAATTTTGATGATTTTAGCGACTTTATTCACCGGAATTGTTTCAAATTTGATATTTACAATTCGTTACGGATATTACAGCCCAAGACACAAAATTGTCTGTGCAGGTCTACGTCTTTGTATAGCCCCCATTTAACGGTACCTCCCGATATTCGGAATTTTGATGATTTTAGCGACATTATTCACCGGAATCGCTTCAAATTTGGTATTTGAAGTTTGGATACTACAGCCTAATGACAAAAGTTGCCTTTGCTGGTCCACGTCGTCGTATAAACCCTAATATAACGGCTACATCCGGTTTTTTTTTGATGGGGCCACAACATAACTCATCGAAATATCAGTTTTAGACCCTAGGCCTCTTTGAACGAAATTCGTTTCAGGACATTTGGAGTCGATCTAGCGATATGCGCCCGTCTGTCTGTTTGGCTGGTGCCCACGATAAATCTCGAAGGGAGCATCCGATTTAGACAAAGCTTGATACATTAGATCGAGAGATGGAAAATATCAGTCCCCACCTTCTGGCACATCCTCCACAAAAGGTAGAAATTTTCAAAAAAAAAAAAAAATGTCATACTCCACAATATTTTTATTAACCTAAGGTCAGGTGTGAAGATGGAATATATCGGTCCTCTCTTTCTGGCACCTCCCCCACAAAAGGTCAACATTTTGAATACCATGAAGCCCATAAAAATCGAAATTAACATCCGATTCCATTCAGACTTGGCACATCTCAATTTTTCCATAAGCAAGATTTTGAAAAGCAAAAGGCTCAAAGAAAGCGAAATAGCATCCAACTATCCTCAAATTTCACACATACAAACATTTTTGCTAACACAGATATTTAGGTCCGAAAATATTGGCCCAATGAACAATATTGATCCATTCCTTCGGAACCTACTCCATAGAGGGTCAACAATTTGATTAATCATAACAGAAGTCAAAATATATTCAAATAATCGAACATTGGCGGAGGGCGTACATCTGTCGGCAAATCCGACTGATATTTATACCCTACACCACAAGGTGGTCAGGGTATTATGTCTTTGTGCATTTGTTTGTAACAGGCAAAAGGAAACGTGATAGACCCATAGTTCCTTTTGATGATCTGCATAGAATCACTTTCTGAGTTGATTTATGCATGTCAGCCCGTCTGTCCGTCCGTCCGTCCGTCTGTCCATGTATTCTTGTGAACAAAATGCACGTCGCATTTATTATCCGATTGAGATGAAACTTTGCAAACAACATTTGTTTGGCCCAAGGACGAACCCTATTGAAATTGGAGATAATCGGTCAAAATTTAGATATAGCTCCCATATATATCTTCATCCGATTTGCCTTTTATTGTGCACCAAACGTGTAATATCAGTCCGAATAGTATGGAATTTTGCACATCCAACCAAATTATGCCTGAAAATAATTATGCCAAATTTGATCGAAATCGGTTCAAATATAGCTATAGCTCCCATATATATTTTTCATCCGATTTGTTATTTTTGTCCTCCGCAGCCGTAATATACACTCTGTAACAACAATATTTGGGGAAATATATCAAATGCAGGTCAGAAATACCTTTGCTAAATTTTATCGAGATCGGTTCAGATTTGGATATAGCTCCCATATATAACTTTGTCCGATTTACCTTTTTTGTGCACCAAACGTCCAATATTTGTCCAAATGGGATGGAATTTGGCACTTACTACCGAATTGAGTGTAGAAGCTAGTATGTCAAATTTGGTGAAGATCGGTTCAGATATAGCTATAGCTCCCATATATATTGTTCATTCGATTTTTTATTTTTGTCCTCCGCAGCCGTAATATGTACTCTGTAACAACAATATTTGGGGAAATATATCAAATGCAGCTCAGAAATACCTTTGCTAAATTTTATCGAGATCGGTTCAGATTTGGATATAGCTGCCATATATAACTTCGTCCGATTTACCTTTTTTGTGCAACAAAGTCTAATATTTGCTCAAATGGGATGGAATTTGGCACATACGACCGAATTTAGTCTAGAAGGTAGTATGCCAAATTTGGTGAAGATGGGTTCAGATATAGCTATAGCTCCCATATATATTGTTCATCCGATTTGTTGTATTTGTTACCTACAGCCGTAATATGCACTCCGTAACAACGATATTCAGGGAAATATATCAAATACAGCTCAAAAATATCTTTGCCAAATTTTATGGAGATCGGTTCAGATTTGGATATAGTTCCCATATATATCTTTATCTGATTTCAAATTAATTTTGCACCAAATGGGTTATTCAAGTCCGAATTTAAAAGATACAAATGCTTTGGCATATTTAGTCCTTTGAATTTTAAATTATGATTATAATCATAGCGTGTATGATTGAATTCTCCCATAAAAACTTTTAATTATTAAGTGGAGCTCAACTAAACTAGCAAAGTGGTGTAGGGTATCATAAAATCGGCCCCGCCCGACTTTAGGACTTTCTTTACTGGTTTTTAAATTGTTTCATTTATTTAAAAAAATTTTATAATTAAAAATATTTTTTTTCAGAACATTTATATATTTTTTATCCCGAATTCGAAGGATCCATACCTAACCGAAAAATATTTCCAATTCTGATTTAAATGTAATATTTGTTTACCCTCTTGTCTGCCCGGAAAACAACAGAGAGGTCTTTAAATTTCGTAGTATTTTCATGCGGTTCCTAGTTTTGTATGGTACATTTTTAAGCGTTACCATGAGATTGTTGTTGGCGCAAAAAGTTTTCATTTTTAGTTTCCCCCCGAAAGCAAAAAAAAAAAAACACAAGACCCAATATCTATAAAGCAAAACTTTCACAGACATCGACTAGACGAAAAGGATTTTATTTTTTGGGGAAAAAAAATGTTTGTAAATAATAAAAGAACTCGCATATCTTGTATGAGTATGTATGATAGATAAAAGTTATGCACATACAGATATTCAAATATAGGTAATTCTGCACACAGGAATTTTTTAAAGAATATTTTCTCGAAAAGTCATCAATTTCTATTAAAAAAAAAACTTCGACGTGAATATTTCACAAAAAAAAAAAAAAAAAAAAAAAAAAAACAATTGTCCAGAAGCTTTCAATGTGATTTTTACAAAAATATTTCTTAAGGAAAAAAAACAAGTTTGGAAAAAAATATGAAATAACCAACATCGTGGACTTTTTATTGGTAGTTTTCCACAAAAAAAAACATATACGTGGATTTAAAAAAAAAAAGACTTTTGGAGAGCGTGGATTTTTTAAAAAATATTTTTCAAGACGTGGATTTAAAAAAAAAAAAAATTCAAGAGTTTTGGAGAGCGTGGATTTTTTAAAATATATTTTTCAAGACTTTCGAAAATCGTGGATTTTTTAAAATATATTTTTCAAGACTTTCGAAAATCGTGGATTTTTTAAAATATATTTTTCAAGACTTTCGAAAATCGTGGATTTTTTAAAAATATTTTTCAAGACGTGGATTTTTTAAAAAAAATATATATTTTTTTTTCAAGACTTTCGGAGAGCGTGGATTTTTAAAAATATTTTTTCAAGACTTTCGAAAATCGTGGATTTTTTAAAAAAAATATATATTTTTTTTTCAAGACTTTCGGAGAGCGTGGATTTTTAAAAATATTTTTTCAAGACTTTCGAAAATCGTGGATTTTTTAAAAATATTTTTTCAAGACTTTCGAAAATCGTGGATTTTTTAAAAATATTTTTCAAGACGTGGATTTTTAAAAAAAAATATATTTTTTTTTTTCAAGACTTTCGGAGAGCGTGGATTTTTTAAAAAAAATATTTTTCAAGACTTTCGGAAAGCGTGGATTTCTTAAAAATATTTTTCAAGACGTGGATTTTTAAAAAAAAATATATTTTTTTTCAAGACTTTCGGAAAGCGTGGATTTCTTAAAAATATTTTTCAAGACGTGGATTTTTTAAAAAAAATATATTTTTTTTCAAGACTTTCGGAGAGCGTGGATTTTTAAAAATATTTTTTCAAGACTTTCGGAAAGCGTGGATTTCTAAAAAATATTTTTCAAGACTTTCGGAGAGCGTGGATTTTTAAAAAAATATTTTTCAAGACTTTCGGAAAGCGTGGATTTCTAAAAAATATTTTTCAAGACTTTCGGAAAGCGTGGATTTCTTAAAAATATTTATCAAGACTTTCGGAAAGAAAAGACTTTCTCTTTTTAAAAATATTTTTCAAGACGTGGATTTTTAAATAATAATATATATTTTTTTCAAGACTTTCGGAGAGCGTGGATTTTTAAATAAAAATATATATTTTTTCAAGACTTTCGGAGAGCGTGGATTTTTAAAAAATATTTTTTATTGGATTTTTTAGATATTTTTCCACAAAAGCTATCAAGGTGGATAGTATATTTTTTTTCCAAAAAATACTATTACAAATATTTTTTGAAGAGATCCATTTAAGCGGATTTTAATACATATCTGTAAAAACTTTGGTAAAAAAAATATTTATTTTTAATGTAATATATATTGTAATATTTTAAGGGATACATTTTTATATGTTTTTAAATAAAAATAATTTTTTAACACTTAATAAAAAAATTCGTAAACATTTTTTATGCTTTAAAAAAACTAAATAATTTTTATTTTTAGGGAACACATTTTAAAGATGTTTAAAATTGTTGTTTTTTTTTTTTTTTAAATTTTTTTCAAGAATATTTTTATACCCTTCGCCATAGTATGGAGGGTATATTAAGTTTGTCATTCCGTTTGATGATTTTAGTGACATTATTCACCGGAACTGTTTCAAATGTGGTATTTGAAGTTCGTAATGGATACTACAGCCTATGGCAGAAAATTGTCTGTGCAGGTCCACATCTTTGTATAGGCCCCCATATAACGGTACCTCCAAATATTCGGTATTTTAATAATTTTAGCGACATTTTTCACCGGAATTGTTTCGAATTCGGTATTTGAAGTTTGTAATTGATGCTACAGCCTATGGCAGAAAATTGTCTGTGCAAGTCCACGTCTTCTGGACTATAATGGTACCTCCCCATATTCGGTATTTTGATGATTTTAGCGACATTATTCACCGGAATTGTTTCAAATGTGGTATTTGAAGTTTGTAATTGATACTACAGCCTATGACAGAAAATTGTCTGTGCAGGTCCACGCCTTCGTATAGCCCCCATATAACGGTACCTCCCGATATTCGGTATTTTGATGATTTTAGCGACATTATTAACCGGAAATGTTTCGAATTCGGCATTTGAAGTTTGTAATTGATACTACAGCCTATGACAGAAAATTGTCTGTGCAGGTCCACGTCTTCGTATAGCCCCCATATAACGGTACCTCCCGATATTCGGTATTTTAATGATTTTAGCGACATTATTCACCGGAATTTTGTTTCAAATGTGGTATTTGAAGTTCGTAATGGATACTACAGCCTATGACAGAAAATTGTCTGTGCAGGTCCACGCCTTCGTATAGCCCCCATACAACGGTACCTCCCGATATTCGGTATTTTGATGATTTTAGCGACATTTTTCACCGGAATTGTTTCGAATTTGGTATTTGAAGTTCGTAATGGATACTACAGCCTATGACAGAAAATTGTCTGTGCAGGTCCACGTCTTTTTATAGCCCCCATGTAATGGTACCTCCCCATATTCGGTATTTTGATGATTTTAGCGACATTATTCACCGGAACTGTTTCGAAATCGGTATTTGAAGTTCGTAATGGATACTACAGCCTATGACAGAAAATTGTCTGTGAGTGTCCTCGTCTTCGTATAGGCCCCATATAATGGTACCTCTCCATATTCGGTATTTTGATGATGTAGGTCCACGTCGTCGTATAGACCCTAATATAGCGGCTATATTCGGCATTTTCAGGATTTGAACAGAATTTTTAACGGATTTTATTTTTTGAAAATTGCCAAATTCGTTCCAATTCAAAGTTAGGCCCGGTCGAACTTATAACTTTTTTTAAGTATTTTGAACCTTTAATGAATATTTTTGGTCTGTATGTATATTTATTTAATAATTGGTGATAAAATTTGAATATTTTTAGGGATATATTTTTAAAAATATGTTTTAAGTATTTTTCAAAGATTATTTTCTTAAAAGTTAATCGTTAAATTTTTTTTAAAAATCAATTGTTAAATATTTTTATAAATATTTTTTAAAGAAAAAAATTTTTTTTTAATTTTTTTAATGGTTTATAGAAAATACATATTTTTCCCACGTCCCACGTTAGCTATAGTCGTGGAGTTTTAGATAATGTAGTTTTTAAGGTTCATCGGCCCATAATTATTAAATACAAATTCA